>NW_006408684.1:5504000-5525755 GCF_000296735.1 Chrysochloris asiatica | reverse complement strand
GTATACCAGGGAAACCAAGATTCAAAAGCCAGCCAAGCATCTTAACATTATTCCCCCCTTTTCCCCATTCCAACCATGTCTCAATCTCTGTATCCTAGAGCCCTGTTGTTCCAAGGTTGTGCATATATCATTATTTGCCTCTGTCCCACTTCAGCTTCACATTCATCCTTTCGTATTTCCTTTCATTGCAATGATTACAATTCCCTCCATGCATCATCAAATAACCAAAGGATACACCCCACCGGCCTGCCTGCCCCAGCTGTCAGCAAACAGCTTCTCTCCCTCCCTGAGTCCCGTGTCTCCAGCCGCTCCATCTGTCCACGTCATCTTCTTTGTCTCCATGCCTGGCCTCACTGCCACTCTGGGCAGGGTCATACTTTCCACTCGTCTCGCTTGATGTTCCCAGGGACCTCTGCTCCTGGGCTGCAAAATCAATCAATCTCCTCCTTTTGCCAAGAAGGAAAAAAACAAAACAAAACAAAAAACTGCTTCTACATATCCTACCCTCACAATCAGTCCTGGCAGTAGGTATTTACTGTTGTACCACAAGAGTCTTATCCCCATTTCCTTTCGTCAGCCTGGTCCAAACAGTTTGGAAATCATTGAGTGGAGGTTCTGCCTATCCCTGCCCCATCTGGAACTAGGCTCCCTCTTGAAAGCTTGCAAGCCAGTCACTTCTTGCCTTTATAGCTCCCCACCCCCACCCCCCCATTTTGGGTCTGGGTAGTTTCTAGCCCGCCCTCTCCCCCCAGGGTATTCCAATCACTTATAGGCTGAAGACGGGCTTACATGTTTTCTGTTGTGATGTTTCTGGCTATTCCCCACACTACAAGTGTCTGTTTCACAATGGTAGTCAAGGGAAACCAAGATTCAAAAGACAGCCAAGCATCCTAACATTGTTCCCCATTTTCCCCCTTTCAAGCCATGCCTCAATCCCTGTATCCTGAAGCCCTATTATTCCAAGGTTGTGCATACATCGTCATTTAGCTCTGTCCTACCTAGTCCATGTGAGCCTACCCAACCGTTCTCCCATCCGCCTTTGTTTTCCCCTCCCCCTTCTTAAGTATTGCCAGTCCCCCGACCCAAGCTCCCAAGCTCTCCTGTGTCTATTCCCTACCCTGTGCTCTTTCTTCCCCTCCCCCCCCCCACCTCTCATCCCATACATACCCGATGATCAGCACTTATATAGAGACAGAGAGACCCCCGCCCCTGCTTTGGGTGGGTTCTTTTTCTTAGTCTTTTACAATAATGGTCTTATGCAATATTTGTCTTTTTGTGAGTGACTAATTTCACTCAGCATAATGTCCTCAAGGTTCATCCATGTTATGCAGTGGCTTACTGCTTCCTTGTTGTTCTTCAAGGTAGCGTAGTATTCCATTGTATGCATGTACCACAGTTTATCCATTCTTCAATTGATGGGCATTTTGGTTGTCTCCATTTTTTTGCTATTGTAAATAGTGCTGCTATGAACATTGGTGTACATATATCTACTTGTGTTATGACTCGTATTTCTTGTGGGTGAATACCAAGTAGGGGACTTGCTGGGTCATAGGTATTTCTATTTCCAACCTTCTGAGGAAGTGCCATATTGCTTTCCACAGTGGTTGGACCAATTTGTAGTCCCACCAGCAATGTAGGAGGGTCCCAGTCTTTCTGCATCCTCACCAGCATATGTCATCCTCTGCTTTTTTGATCTTTGCTGTTATTGCTGGTGTGAGATGATATCTCATTGTTGATTTGATTTGCATGTCTCTGATGGCTAGTGATCGTGAACGTTTCTTCATATGTTTGTTGGCTGCCCAGATTTCCTCCTTGGTGAAGTGTCTGTTCATGTCCTATGCCCATTTTTTAATTGGACTATTTGTCTTTTTCTTGTAGAGGTGTTGTAGTTTCCTATATGTTTTAGAAATGAGTCCCTTATTTGATGTGTCATTGCAAAAGATTTTTCCCATTCTGTGGGTTCCCTTTTTATTCTTTTGGTGAAGTATTTTCATGCACATAGGTTTTTAATTTTTAGTATGTCCCACTCATCTATTTTGTCTATTTTTGTTTGTGTATTTTTCAAAATGTTTGGTAGCCTGTATATGCCCTGAATTAGTGGCCTCACATTTGTCCCTATTTTTTCATTGATGACCTTCATAATTTGGGGATTCATATTTAGATATTTTATCCATGCTGAGTTCGTTTTTGTATAGGGCGTGAGGTAAAGGTCTTGTTTCAGTCTTTTGCGTATCGCTTTCCAGTTCTGCCAGCACCATTTGTTAGAGAGACTGTCTCCTCCCCGTGCAATATGCCTAGGCACTTTGTCAAAATTCATTTGGCTGTGTGTGGTTGGGTTAATTTCTGTATTCTCGATTCTGTTCCATTGATCAAAGTGTCTTTCTTTGTACTAGTCCCAGGCTGTTTTGACCACTGTATCCATGTAGTAAATTTTGAAATCAGGTAGTGAGAGACCTCCAACCTTGTTCTTCTTCTTAAACAGTGCTTTACTTATAATGGGTCTCTTTCCTTTCCATATAAAGTTAGAAATTGTCTTTTCCATCTCTGAAGAATGTTGTTGGAATCTGGATTGGGATTGCATTGTATGTGTAAATTGTTTTGGGCAGTACTGATATTTTCATGATGTTGAGTTTTCCTATCCTGGAACATGGTGTGTTCTTCCACTTCTGTAGGTCTCTTTTGGTTTCTTATAGTAGTGTTTTGTAATTTACTTTGCATAAATCCTTTGTTTCTCTGATTATGTTTATTCTTAAATAGTTCATCTTTAGGGCAGCTATTGTAAATGGTATTGCTTGCCTAATGTCCTTTTCAGCGCTATCGTTGTTTCTATAGAGAAATCCAACTGATTTTTGTATGTTGATCTTATACCCTGCCACTTTGCTGAATCTTCCAATGAGGTCTAGTAGTTTTTTTTTGTTTTTTTTTTTTTACAGAGTCTTTGGAGTTTTTTATGTATAGGATCATATCATCTGCAAATAAGGAAAGTTTTACTTCCTCTTTGCCAATTTGGATGTCTTTAATTTCTCTATCATTCCGTATAGCTCTGGCTAAGGCTTCCAGCACAATATTGAATAGGAGTGATAATAGAGGGCATCCTTGTCTGGTTTCTAATCAGAGAAGGAAGGCTTTCAGTTTCTCTCCATTGAGAGTGATGTAGGCTGTTGGTTTTGTATATATGCTCTTGATTATGTTGAGGAATTTCCCTTCAATTCCTACTTTGTTGAGTGTTTTTATCAGGAATGGGTGTTGGATTTTGTCAAATGCCTTTTCTGCATCAGTTGATATGATCATGTGGTTCTTTTCCTTTTTCTTATATGATGTATTACGTTGATTGTTTTTCTAATGTTGAACCATCCTTGCATCCCTTTTATGAAACCCATTTGGTCATGATGTATTATTATTTTGATGTGCTGTTGGATTCTGTTGCCTAGGATTTTGTTGAGAATTTTTGCGTCTGTGTTCCTGAACCAAAAGAACCAATAGATTTGGTTTGGAAGAAGTGCAGCCAGAGTGCTCCTTGGAGGCCAGGATGGCTAAGCTTCGTCTCTCATACTTTGGACATATTGTCCGGAGGGAACAGTCGCTGGAGAAGGATGTCATGCTGGGTAAGGTGGAGGGTCAGAGAAAAAGAGGAAGACCCCTAACGAGATGGATTGGCCAGGTGGCATCATTGATGGCGTCACATGTGGCAGCGGTAGTGAGGTTGGCCCAGGATCAAACATTGTTTCGTTCTGCTGTGCATGGGGTCAGTATGAGTTGGTTCCGACTCGATGGCACCTGACAACAACAACAACAACAACGTGTTCCTGAGGGATATTGGTCTATAGTTTTCTTTTTTATTGATGTCCTCACCTGGTTTTGGTATGAGGATTATGCTTGCTTCATAAAAGCATTAGCGAGTTTTCCATCCTCTTCTATATTCTGGAATAATTAGAGTAGAATTGGTGACAGAACTTCCCTGAATGCTTGGTAGAACTCACCCACGAAAACATCTGGGCCTGGACTTCTTTTAGTTGGGGGTTTTTTGATGACCTGATTAATTTCTTCTTTTGTTATAGGTTTGTTAAAGTTTTCTACTTCATTCTGAGTAAGTTTGGGTAAGTCATATTTTTTTAGAAATATATCCATCTCTTCTAAGTTTTCAAATTTGTTGGAGTACAACTCTTCATGGTATTCTCTTATTATCCTTTTAATTTCATTTGGTTATGTTGTGACATCGCCCATGTTGTTTCTAATGTGAGTTATTTGTGTCCTCTCCCTCTTTTCTTTTCTTAGTTTTACCAAAGGCTTGTCAATTTTATTAATCCTTTCAAAGAACCAGCTTCTTGTCCTGTTGATTCTTTCTATAGTTTTTCAGTTTTCCATCTCGTGTATTTCTGCTCTTAACTCTTAACTTTATTATTTCCTTTCTTTTGGTGACTATAGGTTTCCTTTGCTGGTCTGCTTCTAATTTTTGAAAATGCTGTGTTAATGTGTTAATTTTGGTTATTTCCCCTTTTGGGTGTGGGCATTAATTGCAATAAATTGTCCTCTCAACACTGCTTTTGCCATGTCCCAGATCTTTTGGTATGTTGTGTTTTCATTCTTGTTTGTTTCTAGGAACTTTGTGAATTCACATTTAATTTCTTCTTTTACCCAGTTGCTTTTCAGCAAGGTGTTTTCAGTTTCTATGTATTCGACTTTATTACCTTGATCTTCTTATTGTTGATTTCTAGTTTTATAGCATTGTGGTCTAAGAAGATTCTCTGTAGACTTTTGATGTTTGTAAATTTATGGAGGCTTGCTTTGTGACCTAGCACATGGTCAATTCTGGGAAATTTTCTATGCACACTGGAGAAGAATGTATATTGTGCTGTTGTTAGGTTGAATGCTCTGTCTATATCTATGAAGTCTAGTTGGTTGTTTCTGTTGTTTAGTTCCTCTGTAACTTTGTTGGGTTTCTTTCTGGTTATTCTGTCCCTTTTCCAGAGTGATGTATTAAAATCTCCCACTATAATTGTAGATTTATCTATTTCTTTCTTCAATTCTAGTAAGGTTTGCTTCATGTGTCTTGGTGCTCTTTCATCGGGAGCATAGATATTTTTTATGGTCATGTCATCTTGCTCAATTGACCCTTTGATCATGAGATAGTGTCCTTCTTTGTCTCTTATGCTGGTTTTTATCTTAAAGTTTACTTTGTCGAAGATTAGTATTGACACTCTTGCTTGTTTATTCTTGCTGTTGGCTTGGTAAATTACTTTCTGTCCTTTAACTTTTAGTTTGTTTTTGTCTTTGTGTGTAAGGTGCCTCTCTTGCAGGCAGCATATTGAAGAGTCTTGTTTTCTTATCCATTCTGCCACTCTTTGTCTCTTCACTGGTGCATTCAACACATTAACATTCAATGTAATTATCCATAGGTATGAACTAATTGCTGCTATTATGTTACTATTTTGGTAGTGGTGTTCGTTCTTTTGTTCTGCATGCGTTCTTGTGTTGGGTTTGTATTTTTTTGTGCTATTTCTTGTCAGTTTGTTCTTAGTTTTCATTTCATGTTTGCTTGTTCTGCTTGGAAGTTCATTTTCATGGTAAGTTGTGGAGTATTAACTGTCTTTGGGGTTACCTTATAGTTACTGACTTTTCTCTCCATTTAAGAGAATCCATTGTATCCTGTAATTTACCCGGCATCTTCCCCACATGGGGTCTCTGTTGCTATGTTTGTCCCTTTTTTGACATTGATTTGATTTTGATCTTCAGTTGACCTTCCAGCTCCTTTGAGTTTGTTGTTGTAGTCTTGTTCTATTCTGGACTCTGCTATCTGTTGACTGAGTTCCAGGTGGTGTTTTCACACCTGTCAATCTGTTTGTTGTCTATTCTTGTTGGTTTTCAGTCCACAGAACTCCCTTTAGGATGTTGTGTAGTGCTGCGTTGGTTTTGATAAAATCTCTCAGATTCTGTTTATCGTGGAATGTCTTGATCACACCATTGTATTTGATTGATAGTTTTGCTGGATATACAATTCTTGGTTGACAGTTTTTTGTTTGTTTGTTTTCCTGTAGGGCTTTGTATATGTCTTCATTGCCTTCTTTCCTGCATGTTTTGTTCTGAATAGTCAAAGCTTAATCTGATTTGCTTGCCTTTAAGAATGACATTTCTCTTCCCCCTGGCTGCTTTTAGTATTCTCTCCTTGTTTTGATTTTGGAAAGCTTGATTATTATATGTCTTGGTGACTTTCTTTTGGGGTCTATCCTTCCTGGGATATGTTTGGCTTCTTAAATGTTTTTCTTCTCATCTTTCAAGATGTTAGGGAAATTTTCTTCCAGAAACTCTTCAACTATCTCCTCTGTGGACTTCTCTGATTCTTCCTGTTCCAGAATGCCAATAATTCTTAAGTTGTTCCTCTTCATGTTATCCAGCATGAATCTTAGACTCTCTTCAGATTTTTTTTATCCTTTTTTTCTGCTTGCTTTTCTATCTTAGCAGTACTGAGAGATTTGTTTTCTAGCTAGCTAGTTCTGGCTTCTATCTCTTCAATTCTGCTCCTTTCCCCTTTCAGTGTATTGTCCATTTCTCATTTGTTCTTCCTCCTCTAGAAAGCCTTTGTCTGTATTCAGCTTATTTGTCTCAGCTACTCTCTTCTGTTTTCGGACATGTTTCTATATCGTTTGTTGGTTTTTGTTTGTCATTTATGATAGTTACGTGTTTGTTTGTTTTTAAAGCTTAGGTGATTATTGTTTGTTATTAAGCTTACTGGGTGTATCCTGGTGAATATGATCGGAAGATAGGCTTCTCTTTTCACATGTAATGCGTAGCAGGTGTTGTTGGCTCTTGTCTCAGTGGTGGAATATTATGGAGTATGCTTATAGCTTGGCTATATTGCCATGATTGCTGTCTCTTCTTGGGTAATGCTGGGAGAAAAAAGCTCCCACCTCCAGGAATGATGTGTGATCAAAAGGACCAAAAGCAGTAGTAATATAAATGCAGAGACAAAAATCACCCCTTTAGAACAGAAATTAAGCTGTGGTTGACTGTTCTGAGCTACACAGGCAGTGTGTGTGCAATTAGAAGCCTTCAGCAGTGGGTGAGGGTGTCTGCTCTCTCAGGCCCCTCCTCTAGTCACTACAGTAGAGGTATGCAGGTAGATATTTAGCAGTTAATGGGAGAAAGATTGTCCATTATTTTTGTCTCTGAAGGTCATTTAGATATCTGTGTGTGCAAAGCACAATTCTTGGGATGGTTGAGTCCTTTTATGTTGGGGTTTACAGATTGCTTTGTATGGGTCCTGCACAGGGATATCAGGTAGCGCAGCAGCCGTGAATGGGGCCACAAACTGCAAGGTCAGCAGCTCAGAATCACGAGCCACACACACTACAGCAGAATGGCAAGGCACTCCACTCCTGCACAGACCCACAGCCCTGGAAACCCAGTACAGGGTTGCTTGGAGTTGGAATCAACTCCAAGGCGCACATCTTCTAAGGGTCCCGCCTGAGAAAATTTTAGGTCTGTGTCTCTGTGGGTGATGTCATAAGTTGCTGCCAAGCTCCCTCTCTCTATACTGTGGGAAACCTTTCCTGCCCGATGTTATCTGGGCTGAGCAATGAGGCGGGACAGGGAAAAAGAGGGAGAAATGTGTAGTCTCCCATGCCTCTATTTTTTGCAAATGTCTCTGCACTGCTTTTAGTGCTGGTTTTCTGAGCCAGACTGGATGTAGCCCTGCCCTCTAAATTCTGCCAGGGCAATGTGGCTGCCGAGGGAGTCCCGTCTCCAGATTCTTAACTTGCAGTATTTTCCTTATTATCATGATTTTTTCACTTGTGAGTACAGGAAACTGATGTCCTCTGTCTTATGGTAGATCCAGAGCTCTGGAGTTTTTCTGTGAGTGCTTCCTTCGTGGCATCTCCATCTGTTCATAACAGAGCATTCCTTACCTGGTTTTTGCTGCTATCACCCAAACCAGAAGTGTGTGGGCTGTCTTTCTTGCTGGTAATAGATCCCCCTCTGTCTGCTTGCTTTTCTCTCCCTTTATCTCTCTCTCTCTCTTTTTAAAATCATTCAACAGTATTTGCTTCTATTTCCTCTGTGTTTTTGAATGTACACCAAAACACTTAGGAATATATACTCATTCAAACAACCAGAGGGCATCCCCTGCAAGCTTGCCCCCTGGACACCAGCACACAGCCCCTCTCCCTCTGTGAGTCTAGAGTCCCTAGCCACTCCATCTCTCCATGTCATCAGCTCTACCTCCATTTCTGGTGTTGCTGTTTCTCTGAATAGGGTCCTGAACTGTGCTCCCACTTTTCTCCCTTGATGGTCCGAGGGTCCTCTGCTCTGGGACTTCAAGACCAACCACTCCCCTCTTTTGTTACAACATCTACCTTTACATTTGCAACAGTCGCAATCAGTCCTGATAACAGTTACTCACTATTGAACCACAAGAGTCTTATCCCCATCTCCTTTCACTAGCCCCATCTAGACAGGCTGAAAACCACTTAGTGGAGATTCTCCTTTCACATTCACCCTCCGAAACTAAACTCCTTATGGAAAACTTGTAAGCCAGGCACTTCATGCTGTATAGTGCCCCCTCTCCCCCCATGGCTAACTTTTATGGAAGTTAATCTTCAGGCCTTTCTTTAGAGATGCCTCTGGGTGACTTGAATCTCCAACCTTTAAGTAAGCAGCTGAGCACCAACGTGGGACTCCTTACCAGGATTGGGGTCAATGAATCTGTGTCTCTAAAAAGGGTTCCAGTTCTTCTTATCATTTAGCTGCAGAGTGGCAGGATATTGGAGGCCTTTTGAATCTTTCTCTTTCATGGCTTTACCTTTAACAAAGAAACACTACATTGGCAGCCCTGTGATGCATGTGCTGAGGACTGACACCTTTCCCTTGTTACCAGGCTCCAGGGTACTTCCTTCTGTACATCTTGTGGAGGGAATGCTTTTTCATAACAAATTTCAAATCATAAATGCTGTGTAGTAAGTTCTATGGTTTGTGCATTTTCCTCAGTTGAAGCTACACATAGCTGTAACTTGATAAATGCCAAGGTTGTCAGCAAAAAATTCTCTATTTGCATTTTCAGGGCTCAAAAAATGTTCTACATGGCTTTATGTACCCTTTCTCTTTCTGAATTTCTGTGTGTGTGTGCAGATGTGCACATTTAATCCTTCTCTCTTTGGGGTGTGTGGAGGCCAAACCAGGCATTTTGTTATTTAAAAATATTATATTAAAGACCATTCAGATTACCCTGATTTATTCCATAAGCTACTGATTGTTCTGCCCATGGTTACTGCACAGCCAGAACTAAAAAGTAATAGTAGACTACGAGCATGCCAGTGATTACCCAGAGAACAGTCTGTTAGCGCAGGCTGTGACAAAGCCGCAAGGATCTACACATATATATATAAAGTGAACTTCTTCCTGGACATATTTTCAGTAGCAGCACTGTTTCGAAGCATATTGGAGAGAGCAAGCTCCCTCGGGATGTTGCTAACTTACACTAGATGCTAAGGCAGAGTGAAGATTTTCTGCAAGCACTAACAGGGGCCGTGATACACAAAACAAAAACAAAAACAAATCTCCACAAAGAAAAGCCAGGGCAAGAATGGAACATATCATGGCTATCAAATTTGAGTAGCCAAATCAAAATCAAAATTTCCTACATGAATTGAAAATGTATCATCTATCTCAGAAACTGAGATTTCTATTTCCAATATTGTTCTAGCTAAACATTGATGATCCTTAATTCATCTAACCACAAGTTTGGCAGTTCAGATATACCAGCTGTAAGCCAGTTGCTCTAAGTCGGAACCAATTTGATGGCACTTAACAACAATAATGATCCATCAGGTCCCTTGTAACAAGTTCTTTCAAGGTAAATGGATAGAAGTGACTTGATGGGATTCTTGAATTCAGTGGTTAAAATGCAGCTGAGAGATCCTTGTCTGCACATGCCATACTTTATAGAATCTCTGCCATGGTACTTCCTATAGGAGGTTTTCTCATTTCCACTTTTGAAGGTTTCATTCCCAATTCCACAAAGTCATCTTAGATTTTACAGGAGATCATGTTTGTGCCTCTACCCTTATACTCCATCTTTGGGATGGCTAATATTTCCTCAGAGGTTCAGCTTTACAGTGTCTATCAATGCTCATCACCCTGTCTCCTTAGAGTTTGAGGCTCTTGCTTCACATTCCCAGTAACAAAATAGCCCCACCAAGCTGAAATCAACATCATGCATGCTTGTGTTAGGAAAAGACGGAACTATCTGGTAGTGGCTCTCTTTCTTGCTTTAATTTTAGCTGACTTTCCATCACCTAGGCTACCTCTTTCTTGAAGAGTTCAACTGTGTAAACAATGAACAAGGTCTTATATCTTTGTTACTGGAAATGTTACTGGAACCCACAAATTAACTATGTTTTGTCCAACTAGACACTGTACATAGCTGAAGGCCTGGAAATAATAGCCTGCAACAATTCCATGCTGAAGAAGAACCTTGTTACATGCCCTAACTCGGTTCCAACTTATAATGAGCGACTCTATATACAACAAAACAAGAGGATGGTCCAGTGATATCCTCATTGCTGTTGTTCTGTTTGAGCCCATGGTTGTAGCCACTGTGTTAGAGCATCTTTTTTTTTTTTTTTTACAAAGAACATAACCGCTTTATTTCTTTTGAGAAACAATGTTTGGTTTGTGTGATGAGAATGAGCTAAATACTAGACAACGGTTAGATCTTTTTAGTTCCAGTGAGTTCCAATGGAGGAGAGGCTAGATGAGATCTGGACTGCTTCTATCCATTGATGTCTAGCTTATCAAACTTACAGCTTGGTACTTCTCGAGCAGCACTGTCCCAACGAAGAATAATGTGAAGCAAGTCCAAGATGGAGATTGTGAATATGGATGTACAGTTTAGTCTGCTGTCCCCATATGGACTCTAAAATTCTATATTCAGTCAGAGCTGGGAGTGAGATCAGGGTGCTGGCCTATCTCTATTGCATTGCTTCTCTGATTCTGCTTTGCAGAACACTGGGGTCCTGAAGGCTGATTTGGAGGATGGGTAGGTCAGAGTATTTGTGAACTTTTGGAGGCCGTTTTCCTGGCAGCCTGCTGGGCTAATCAGTAGTTGAATCTTTTGATCTTCGGCCTCTCAAAGTTCAGCACAGACATCAGCACCCTCACAGTGTTAAGTCCATTTACGGTCACCTCACACCAGTATTCACCCCACCATGTGATGGGTTCTTCTGGCAGCTTTACTGTATGGGGAGCTACCACAACACCAAGGTTCCTAAAGAAGTGACGGGCAACTATTTCAGGGCTTAGCTCCCATTTGATGTTGTTCTTCATCCCCACTTGCAGGTGACAGCTCCTCAGAAATTTCACTGTCGCCTCACTTATCTTGGTCTGGATCCTCTCTAATTTTCCTGATTTTCTCAGCAATTTCTCCTCTTCAGATAACTTCTTGTTTTCAGGGGATGCATAGACAGCCAGTCCTTGAGGAAGGATTTGATTACAGCCCACATATTTCTTTACTGAAACCAGGTCACTTGGGACTCCAGGTTCGTCCACAGACTGTATAAGGATGAGTTCCAGGTTGTTTTGGGGCTGGTGTTTTGTGTCCTCAACCAGCTTGTAGACGCGATGTCGCAGGTGCAGGCATGGCTTTTTGCCCTCCCCGGCCAGTGGCACCTTCAAGCAGCACTCCACGATGACAGTGCTCCGATTGTGAGAGAGGCTGAACTCACGCTCCACGCCAGGACTGCCGACTCAAAATCTCGGCCAGAATAGTTCCCGAACGCCTCCTCACACAGGAGACTCAGCACCTATCTGCAGTAGAGCTCTGCCCGGGGCTGCGGTCATGGCGGAGGCCATGTTCCCCGACAGGAGAGAGGGCGAGCTGTGTTAGGTCATCTTGTTAGGGGTCTTCCTCTTTTTTGCTGATCCATGTTATCAGGAGGGACCAGTCTTTGGAAAAGAACACCTTGCTTGGTCAAACAGAGGGTCAGTTTCACCATCCTCGCTTCTATGGAACATTCTGGCTACATTCCTCCAAGACAGATTTGTTTATTCTTCTAGCTGTCCATGGTAGTTTCAATATTCTGTGTCAACACCTCGCAACTGCACCAGTAATCATATCAGAATAAATGGAGAAAATATTGACCTTGTCAAGAATTTCATTTGATTTGGACCCACAATCAATGCTTATCGAAGCAGCAACCATCAAATCAAAGGGTATACTGCTTTAGGCAAATCTGCTGCAAAAGACTTTTTTTAAATGCTAAAGGACAAAGATGTCATTTTGAGGACTAAGGTGAACCTTACTCATGTATTTTCAGTCACCTCAAATCTGGGCAATAAATAAGGAAAACCTGAGCAGAATTGAGGCATTCAAATGATAGGTCTGGCAAAGAAGAACCTACATATAGGTAAACAGAGGCACCTAGGTACAACTAGGGGCTTCTGTACATTTCCAAAAGAGCTAAATCTGTCATATGTAATTACAATCATAACCAACCTCCCTGATGTCTGCTTGATCTGGAGTTATCAAATAGAATACCATTATCATTATATCACTTACTACCCAAACTAGCACAGTGAGAGTGAGTGCTGTTCATAATTATGTTGGGTCATGAGGCATAAACTAACTGGGACTGTCACAGACAAATTAAGACATATGGTCTCCCAAGTTACCACCTTTTTATGAGTAATGGTATGGGATACAGAATAATAAATTAATTTCCCAGTTTAATTAGGGGAAACCAGCTAAATTAGTTGCAGTTGAGTTCATTCTGACTCATGATGAGCCCGTACATGTCAGAATGGAACTTTGCTTCATAAGATTTTTAGTGACTCTGAACTTTTGGAAGTCAATTGTCTGGCCATTCATCCAGGCTGCCTCTGGTAGACTTGAACTGCCAACCTTTTGGTTAGCAGCTATGCCTGTTAACCATTTGTATCACCCAGGGACTCTTACCTATTTAGGGAAAGGTACTTGTTAAAAGAAGTAATTTGATGAAGAAATCATGGTGCACCTTAGAATTTAGACAAAAAAGCAACAATGGAGAATACATGTTGAATACATCTTTAAGAATGTATCCTTTGTTGTTGTTGTTAAGCACCATTGAGTCAGTTCTGACTCACAGTGACCCTGTGTAGGGTTTCCAAGGAGCAGATGGTGAATTTGAAGCACCGACCTTGCAGTTCAAACCCACCTTGCAGTTTCGGGCATTTACCACTACACCAGGACTCCAAGAAGGTATCCTAGAGTACCTAAAATTCTTGAGTACAAAGGTTTACACTTCACATAGCTCTTTTTGAAGACTAAGTTTATTTCAAATGTCAGTGCATGATAGCACTGTTTTTAGGCTGGCTTATGTGCCCAGCTTAAGATGAGCAGAGTGGGATCTAGGACAGGGAAAAGGGAGGTAGATGGCAGATGAGCAATGAGGGTAAGGGTGGGAAGAGAAAAGTAGACCACAAGAGCATGGTAAGATCATTTCTCATCCATTCAGAAGAAGTACAATTAAGGTTTCCACCATCCATCGGTCAGTTTGTCGAACTGTGGGTGACTTGCATGTTGCTGTGATGCTGGAAGCTATTCCACCTCTATTTCCAGCATCTCAGTAGGTTCACCCATGATGGACAAATTTCGGTGGAGCTTCCAGATGGAGACAGATTAGGAAGGAAGACCTGCTGATCTGCTTTGGAAAAGCTGCCTGTGAATATACCCTATGGATGATTACAGCTGAACATTGCTCCATATAGTACCAGAAGATGAGCCCCTAGGTTGGAAAGCACTCAGAATACACAGCGGCTGTAACCATGGACTGGCCTATGAAGATGGTGTAGGTGCAGGCAACATTGCATTCTGTTTCACATGGGGTTGCCATGCATCAGACCCAACTCAGTGACAATTAACAACAACAAGAAGTAAGGCATAGAAAGTGCAGATCGAAACAAATATTTTAAAAGTCCCAGGATCAACTGGTTATACTTAGGGCTATAGCAGTATATAACAACCCAAGAGGTTTCTAATTTACACTATAAGCCTCTTGGAGTACTGGTGTGGTGCTGTAGGATAAACACTAGATTGCTAACCACAAGGTCTGAGGTTCACACCCACCAGCCACTGATCAAAAACCCTATACAGTGTTGCTAAGAATTGGAACCACCTTCCTAATCACTAATAATGTTTTCGTTGCTAAGATACGTTAATAGGATCAAATATACAACTGACCAGATAGAGAGGAGAAGTAGATAGAAAGAATCTTAAAATTTGGAGTCAATATTTGACTAGCCTTGGGGAGGGGAGAACTCTTGAAAATGTGAAAGTTGTCGGTAAAGTACGATTCCAAATTTCAGTTTTAAAATGGATTTTGTTTTCCATCAAGGTTGGTGGTTCAAACCCATAACTCACTCCTTGGAAACCCTAGATAGGGTCACTGTGAATTAGAACTAACTTGATGATGCTCAACAGCAACAACATCAAATGTCCCATTCCTTCTAGTGATCATAAGAGATTTTATGTGTAGAGTACCTGTAAAGAAAAATACATATTTTTCCTATTCAAAATACTTAGAAATAAACACACGGAATGGAAACTAAAGTTGTATATGTCTGATGTGGAGTCACAGTGTGGCACTGTATAATAAAGCACTGGACTGTAAAGTCAGTTTGAATCACAAGGTTGGTGGTTCAAAATCACCAGAACCTCCTTGAAAAACAGGATCGCTATGAATTGGAACCACTTGACTTAATGTGTGACATACTCTGATGTTTCCATTTGTTCTACTGGTAATAGTGGTAATAGTGGTTATGTGTTGTGGACTTGGTTCCAACTCATAGTCACCCTGTATAGCATTTCCGGGGCTGTAAATCTTTACGGGAGCAGAAAGCCTCATGTGTCTCCTGCAGAACAGCTGGTAGATTAAAACTGCTGACCTTATGGTTAGCAACCCAGCTGTAATCCACTGCTACGCCACTTTTTAAATGACCCATTATATGGTTTTCATGACCCAAAGAATGACAAATAACATTTATTAATACATCACACATTGTTGAATATATAAATGAATATTGTTGACTAGCCCATGTTACTAGATGGTAGGAATATCTACCTCATATTTTAGAGAATAGCTATTGTTTCTGAGTCCTTTTTTTTTTTTTTTTTTTTTTTTTTGTTTTTGTTGTGAATTCAGTGATAGTTTACATGGGAGAACATCAGTTTTTTGTTTGTTTTATTGTGAATTATGTGATCGTTTACATGGGAAAACATTAGATTTACATTCATCCTATCGTATATCGTTTCATTGCCATGGTTACAATCCCCTCCGTGCATCATCAACCAACCAAAGGGTATACCCTGCAAGCCTGCTCCCTGGTTGTCAACACACAGCCCCTCTCCCTCTCTGGGTCTAGAGTCTCCAGCCATTCCCTCTCTCCACGTCATCATCTCTGCCTCCATCTCTGGCATCACTGCTTCTCTGGATAAGGTCCCGCATTCTACTCTTTTCCCTTGATGGTCCTAGGGACCTCTGCTTCTGGACTGCAAAGTCAACCACTCCCCTTGTTTTGCTACAAAATGTCTACCTTTACTTTTCCAACCCTCACAAGCAGTCCTGATAACAATTATTCACTATTGTGCCACATGAGTGCCATCCCCATCTCCTTTTATCATCCACTCCCAGACAGATTGGATACTACTCAGTGGAGATTCTACCTTCCTCCACACCCTCTGGATCTAGGCTCCCTCTTGAAAGCTTGTAAGCCAGTAACTTCTTGCCTTTGTAGGCCCCCATTTTGGGTAGCCATTGTCCAACTTGCCCATCCTTGTCTACCCTGTGTATTGAGGGGGTGGGACTGATCCTCGCTGTAAAGATTTGTTCCCTCTGTTGAGCTACTGTATCCATAGGTATAGGTCAAGTTCATCCAGTTGTATCAGATTACTCTTTTTTTCCCTTTTCTTTCTTCTTCTAGTTGAGCTCTGATCATCCAGTCATTGAAGCCAGGTCAAGTGGGTATTATATGCAAGTGTGGGTGTTCTTGTGCATATGCCCTCACTTCTTATCAGCTGGATGCTTCACTCTTCAGTTTCAGAGTATTTTTAATAAGACAATCTTTGCACAACAGTGCCTTTTGTGATGCTGTCACTAGCCAGTTAGAAAACTATTGTCTTAATCATGTGACCACAAAGGAAGCTTGATCCCTTGCCCTCTAGGAGCTTCCCATCACCCAGATGTTCTAATCACTGCTTTATTCAAGGGTCAACTGTAATCCCTTTCCATGTGCTAGCTAATTAAGGCTTTAGTTAATCTTCCCAGAGTTATTTTCATATTAATAAGATTCTCTTAAGAAATAGAAAACCTTTCAGACTCAAAGAAATAGATCTATCAGTAGAGCATTTCTCGCTAGTAAAGGTGACTCCGGGTGGAGGAAGTTTTCTCATCAGTATGCTACAGTGAAAATAATTTCAAACTGAAAGTATAAAGACATTAACTTCCCAGTTTTCTTCCCTTATCATGATGTGACCTTGGACAAATTGTTTTGCATCTCTGAGCCATGATTTATTAATTTAAAAGAAGAAACAAAGAGAGTTTTGTTGTTTTTTTTTCATCCAAAGGCATGGGTTGTTGTGAGGGTCAAATGAAATGATAAAAAATATATATATATATTTTGTAAATGCTAAAGGCTTATACAATGTGAGAACATTTTGTTTTTTATCTTGCCTTTCCGTAAGGTTGGTCCTATAGACAGGGTATGCAAGGGGGAAAGAAAAAAAAAAAGACCACGAATACAGCAAAATAAAAGAAAATGTGTTCTCAGGAAAAGGCAGAAATCAGAAAGGCCTTGCTATACAATAAAATAGAAAAGGCAGCAGTGACGGTGGAAGTCAGCTGTCAGCGCTCATATGAGAACCTGTGTCTCTCCCTTAATGACCAGCCCAGTAGAAGACAGGGATGTGAAAGCACTCAGCAAGAAGTCCAGGCACACTGGTGTGTGTCTTTGAAAATTAGTTCAGAAGCAAATTCTCATGGATCGTTTCCTTTGAATTTCATGCTAGCAACACTACAACTGATCCCATTTGTTTCCAGAGATGAGCCTTAGACACTTGGGCACAGGGATTTGAATTGAACTGTCCAAGTGAAGACAGGAAGAAATGATAAAAAATTACATCTTTCTGAAGTCAAAGATGTTCTGGAATTGGATATTTGGAAACACAATTGAAATCCTAACTGAAACTTTTACTGTTCATCTTTGAAATTTAAGATACTTATTTAAATGTATTCTTATTTTAACCATTCTGTTTTTATACTCACATGTTCTTTTAGTTAACTCAGTATGAAAAGCATTAATGTAAAGGATACAGAGGACAAAAGTCTCTATTAGTAACTTAAACGAATATGGGCTAGTCACAAAAGAATGTTGTTGTTCTTATTAAGTGTCATCAAGTAGGTACTGATTCATAACGACCTCTCACACAACAGAATGAAATACTACCCAGTCCTGGGCCAAACTCACAATTGTTGCTACGCCTGACCCCATCGGTGCCGCCACTGTGCCCATCCATCTCGTTGGGGGATCTTCCTCTTTTTCTCGAAGCCTTCACTTTACCAAACATGATATCCTTCTGAAGGAACTGGTCCCTCCTGACAATATGACTGAAGTATTGTGGCTCTGTGAGTTAATGCACTGGATGGCAAAGTTGATTTTAACCACAAGACAGGCAGTTCAGGCTCACCAGCTACTCCTCAGAAACCCTATACAGGTTTGCTATGGGTCGGAACCAACTCAATGGCACTTAACAACAACATGAAAGACTAAGTCTGGCCATCCTGGCTTCCAAGGAGCACTCTGGATGTACTTTTTCCATTACTGGTCTGTTTGTTCTTTGGAAGTCCGTGCTACTTTCAATATTCTCTTCCAGGACCGTGGCTCAAATGCATCAATTCTTCTATGGTCTTCCTTATTTACTGTCCAACTTTCACATGCATATGAGGTTATTGAAAATACCTTAGCTTGGTTCAGGCACACCTTAGTCCTCAAACTGTCATCTTTGCTCTTGAACACTTCAAAGAGGTTTTGTGCAGCGGATTTGCCTAATGCAATATATCGTTTGATTTCTTGACTTCTGCTTCCGTAAGTGTTGTTTGTTGATCCCAGAAAAATGAAGTCTTTGACAACTTTAATCTCACAAAAAAATGAGTAATAGTATATTAGGGTTGGATGTGTTATGTTTAGCTGTTGTTAAGTGCTGTTGAGTCTGTTCCAACACATAGCAACCCTGTATAAGGTTTCATTAGCACTGGACTGTGAACCACAAAATGTTAGTTCAAACTCAGCTGAATATCAGAAGAATTGTGGGATAACATCAGTAACATCATACAGGAAGAAATCAAAAGTTTCATTAAAAAAGACAAGATAAAAAGAAAAGACCAAAATCGATGTCAGAAAAGGCTCTGAAACTTGTTCTCCATCATAAAGATGCTAAAGAAAATGGAATAAATAAGGAAGTAAAGGAGTTGACAGAAAATTTCAAAGGGCACCTTGAGAAGACAAATATTGTAATGAAAAATTGCAGCAACCTAGAGTTAGAAAACCAGAAGAAAATAGCACACACACTCAGCATTTTTCAAACTGAAAGAACTGAAGAAAAAATTCAAACCTTGGCTTGCAATATTGAATGATTCTGGAGTAAAGCCCTGGATCACAAGGTTAGTTTGAACTACAAGGTTGGAGGGTCAAATTCACTAGCTGCTCCTTGGAAACCCTATGCAAGGTCGCTATGAGTCGGAACCAACTCAATGACACTTAACAACAGCAACAACAAATGGGCAGGATATTTAATGATTTCAGGTCAGATGTTAACAAAATCTTAGGTAATTAAGTTAATGTCTAATAAAAGATAAGAATGATTAGAAATCAAGTCAAGTGATTCTGGAATGATATTTCGGTGGAATCTTGGAAAGGAAAGGGTGGGTTTTACATATGGGAGTGATGTAAATAGTTTTGGCCACAGTCAGGAGTTTGCCAGATATGATCTGCTAAGGTGTGATCTCATCAATGCAAGGCTGGGGCACTGATGGACTGCACCTTGAAGCAGTGACATGTATGCACTGAACTAGAGTACAAAGAGCTGAGGGCAGGTGGCAGCACATACTCAGTGTGAACTGGGGGAGGAGTTGGTAACAACTAGTGGTCACCAGTATCATTGTTATGAAATCTATCCTTATAATGTATGTTGTTGTTGTTGCTAAGTGCCATCAAGTCAGTTCCGACTCATAGCGATCCTGTGTAAAGGTTTCAGAGGAGTAGCTGGTGGGTTTGAACTGCTGACCTTGTGGTTCACAATCCAGTGTTGATCCTACAGCACCACACCAAGAGTATATAGTAAATCACAAAAACAATGCCACTGAGTCGTTTCCAACTAACAGTGACTCTGTATAGGATTGCTGAGACTGCACATCGTTATGGTAACAGACAGCCTCATCTTTCTCCCAAGAAGCTGCTAGTGGTTTTGAACTTCTGATCTTGAACTTAGCAGTTCATTGCTTATTTTTTAGCACCACCAAGGCTTCATTATAATGTATACTTATTGTTTTTATTGTTGTTGTTATGTGCCGTGGAGTCGATTCCAACTCATAGAGACCCTATACAGGGTTTCCGAGGCTGTAAATCTTTACGGGAGCAGAACGCCTCATCTTTCTCCCACGGAACAGCTGGTAGTTTCGAACTGCTGACCCTGAGATTTGCAGCCCGATTCCTAACCACTACATTACCAGAGTGTTTTTATTAAGTGCCATCACATGAGTTCCTACTCATGCAACCCTAAATAGGGTTTCCACTGTAGGTTTGGACTGCCAACCTGTTAATAGTCCAGTGCTTATCCTATAACTCTACACCAGGACTCCATAACATATACTGCCATTGTAGTAAATGAAAGCAGGACTACTCACAGGTATTCATGACAGCTCCTTAAACTCTAAAGACAGCTGTAATCCCCTCTGGTCTTCTCTTTCTAGAATAATCTCAGACAATTTCTTCCGTTTTCTCTCAAGTTGCTTTGTTTCTAGAGTACAGTCAACCAAGTTTATCTTTTCTTGAGTATTTTGACATAGTGGTCATAATTCTAGAAAAAAGTGGCATCCTCTGAAGAGAATGTAAAGATAGGACACGATGTTTTCCCGGAAATGTGGAGACTCATGATGCGTGTTTAAAAAATGAAACATGTACTTCCTCTGCCTACTTCCCACGTGACCTGAAAGGGGTGAGTACCCGGAATTGAGACTGAATAGTTTTATCTTCATTCTGAGAGTAGAAAGGGGATATTTACAGAGCGTTCGCATCATCAAATGGCTGTTGTGGTTTGCACAACTGTGGCTGGGTTTCTGCAAGCACACTGCTCTCTTTCTATATGAGGACCAGCTGTTCCATTGCCAGTAGAAATGGGAATGACTGTGCCAAGTAGCACCTCCTGGGATTTCCTCTTCATTTAGTAAAGGAAGACTTCAAAATTGTGAGAACATAAATGCTCTGAATAAACACTTCATTTTCTCATTTTTTCCCATTTTAAAGTCAATTAATCTAACATTTTCTAGCTTCTTTTTAAGTGTTTTTTTTTTTCCCTTCAGGTTTTAATTTTTGTACACATTTCATCATTCCTGACATCTCTGCAGATAATTTTTAATTGTCTTTCTTTTTTACCATTTGACCTCCAAATCTCACTTTATTCTCCCTTCACAGTCTTTTCCCATGCTAACCTGCCCCAGTGTTCCCAGGCTTCATTCACATCATGTTCCCATATACTCTTTCTTTAGCCGTGTATCCAGCCATGGCTTCCTTTATTCTAACAACAAAAACAACAAACCCACTGCCGTTGAATTAGTTCTGACTCTTAGCAACCCTGAATAGGGTTTCAGAGACTGTAAATCTTTATAGGAGCAGAAAGTATTTCTCATGAGGAGTGGCTAGTGGGTTTGAACTGCCAACCTTGCAGTTATTATTGATGTTGTAAAATGCTGTCGAATCAGTTCCGACTCACAGCAACCCTGCATAGGGTTTCTGATGAGTGGCTGGTGAGTTTGAACTGCCAACCTTATGGTTCAAACCAACCTTACGGTCCAGTGCATTATTCTGCAGCGCCACACCAGGTTGGCAGTCGAGTGCTAACCCTATAGTGCCACAGGGTTCTAGCGCAGAATCTTATTTTTAGTACTCTACACACCGTTATCTTTTTCATTTCCGCTTTGAATAAAATTATAGGCTCAAATAAGAGGACATTAGAGATTCTCTGAGGCAATATGTTTGGTAGTACTCACACCCATATGAAGGAGCCCCAGCAGATGATTATCCAACGCTGCTTGAATTCCATCAGTGCTGAGAAGTCCTCCCACTCTGGGACTATCCATCTAAGAGTATTCTCTACTCTCAGCCCTTGATTAAAATTTCTGTGGCAACTACTTACAGCTCTCACACGTATTATACACAGGAGGAAACAGGAGCTACGAGAGCTTCAGTAATTTGCACAAGTTCGCCCATGAAGTGAGAGCAGGTTGAGAATCAAACCTAGCTGTGTCCTACTCCAAACCTGTTCTTAGCCACCCCCTCTGCAGCACCTAACTTGGTTTGTTCTTAGGTGAGATATTCTGGTGGTAATGGGGAAGGTGGAGAGGAACAGGTGAGTGGAGGCATCCAAATGACAGCAGTAGAAAAAGGTGGTATGATTTTAAGTTACTAAGTCCAGTATAGACAGAGCTCTGGTAGCATGGTGGTTATGAATCAGATTG
>NW_006408684.1:5503193-5503900 GCF_000296735.1 Chrysochloris asiatica | reverse complement strand
CCAAATGACAGCAGTAGAAAAAGGTGGTATGATTTTAAGTTACTAAGTCCAGTATAGACAGAGCTCTGGTAGCATGGTGGTTATGAATCAGATTGCGAACCTCAAGGTTAGCAGTTCAAAATTACCAGCTGTTCCGTGGGAGAAAGATGAGGCTTTCTGTTCCTGTAAAGATTTACAGCCTCGGAAACCCTGTACAGGGTCGCTATGAGTCAGAAATCACTCCACGGCACATAACAACACCAACACCACTACCACATGGACAGCAAAGAAATACAAACTATTGTTGTTTTTAGGTGCCATCAAATCAGTACCAATTCATAGCGACTCTATGCATAACAGAACAAAACACTGCCTGATCCTGGGCCAACCTCACAATTGTTGCCACACTTGAGCCCATTGATGCTGCCACTAAGCCAGTCCATCTCTCTGGGGGTCTTCCTCTTTTTCTCTAACCCTCTTCTTTACCAAACATGATATCCTTCTCCAGCTACTGGTCCCTCCTAACAATATGTCTGAAGTATGAAAGACGAAGTTTGGCCATCCTGGCCTCCAAGGAGCACTCTGGCTGCACTTCTTCCAAAACTGATCTGTTGGTTCTTTTGGTAGTCCATGGCACTTTCAATATTCTCCTCCAACATCGTAACTCAAAAGCATCAATTCTTCTACGGTCTTCGTTATTCACTGTCCAGCTCTCACATGCATATGAG
>NW_006408684.1:5484331-5501903 GCF_000296735.1 Chrysochloris asiatica | reverse complement strand
TCTTTTCCAATGAGTTGGGCAGGTAGTTGTCTTCCAAATTTCTTGGCATAGATGAATGAGTACCTCCAGTACTGCTTCAGTTTGTTGAAAGATTTCAATTTTTCAAGAAATACAAATAATTGAACCTAAGTCCAGAGTTTTCTACTGAGAGATCAAATGAACAGAAGAACATAAAAGAGAAGTTTTTAGTAGCGAAATAATGCATTTAATGTTTATAATACTGAATTTGGATGAAAACCATCCATATGGAAAGATCCAGAAAAAAGCTAAAATCTGAGCCTGGTGCTCAGAAAGTAGATCAAGACTAAAAGTATAAATTAGGTGAGAAAATGCATTAGAAAGCAAAAAGGCGTGGAATCTGCCAGACCAACATGTTAGACCACCAGTAAACACCTCTAAGGGAAACACATTGGTGTCTGCCTTCATTTACAATAGCTACAGCAAAAGAGGTATCCTGGTGGTACAGTAGTTAAAAGCAGTAAGCTGCTAACCTAAGTTTGGTGGCTTGAACCCACCAGACACCCCATGGAAGGAAGATGTGGCAGTCAGCTTCTGTGAAGATTACAGCCTTGGATATTCTATGGAGTCATTCTACTCTATCCTGTAGGGAGACTATGAGTTGAAATTGACTTGATGGCAATGGGGCTACAACAGAAGAGAAAGGTAGAGAGGCTGGATGGAGCTGGGCAGGTAGAGAATCAAGGCAGTGAAGAGGGAGAATAATAACTCTTTGACCTCTGATTTGGCGCTGTGGGTTAATGCGGCACACTGCAAAGCCGTTTGAACTTCAAGGTTGGTGGTTCAAGCTCACCAGCTGCTCCTCAGAAACCCTACACAGGGTTGCTATGGGTCGGAATAGACTTGACGGCACTTAACAACAACAAGTTTTATAGGATAAGCACTAGACTGCTAACCAAAAAGGCAACGGTTCAAACCTACCAGCTGCTCCTCAAATCCCTATACACATTAACCCATAGTGCCACTCCCGGACCCACAGGGTGTGGGGCTGCAGGATAAGCACTGGACCACAAAGTCTGATTGAACCACAAGGTTGGTGGTTCAAATTCACCAGCCACTCGTTGGAAATCCTATACAGAGTCACTATGAGTCAAAACTGACTCAATGGTACTTAACAACATCACCTTTATCAAGTTCTGCAGAGAGATCAAATAGGCCAGAAATTAAAAAGACATCATTAGTGAGGGGAGATGCACAAGAACACCCAAACTTGCAAACCTAGCCTCAATGGCTTGATAATCAGAATTCAACTAGAGGAAGATTACCAAAAAAAATTGATAAAGGAAACAAGGGAAAATTGCTACAATTTGAAGAAACTGACCTATACTCATGGAGGTAGTTACTCTAAATACCAAAAGAGAGGGAAGGAGTCTTCACATCAAGTATCAATGCTATCCCCTCTGTATACTGGGTAGATAGGAACGGGCAACTTAGACATTGGCTACCTAAAATGAGGGGGCGATAAAGGCACGAAGTAACTGGCTTACAAGGTTTCAAGTGGGAGTTTAGTTTAAGAGTATGGGGGGAAGAAGAGTCCCCACTGAATAGTTTTCATCTTGTCTAGATGGGTCTGGTGAAAAGAGATGGGGATAAGATTCATATGATTCAATAGTGAATAATTGTCATCATAACTGATTGCGACTGTCACAATGGTAAAGATAGAAGTTTTGTAATAAAAACAGGGGAGTGGTTCATCTTACAGTCCAGAAACAGAGGACCCTAGGACCATCAAGGGAGAAGAGCACAAGCAGAATGCGGAACCTTATCCAGAGAAGCAGCAACGCCAGAGAGATGGAGGCAGAGATGGGGTCATGGAGATGGGCAGTGGCTGAGGACTCTAGATTCATGGGAAGAGAGGGACTAAGAGAAAGCTGACTTGCAGAATGTGCCCTTTGAATGTGTAAATTATTATATATGCCTAAGTGTTTTGTTTTGTTTTTTTAAAAAAAGCTAAAGTGAATAGATAGAAATACTGTTAACTGATGATACATGGAGGAGATTATAATCATTGATACTTAGAGAGGATTTTAATAATTTATACATGGAGGGGATTATAATCATTGCCATGAAACAAGGTGTATAATTTGTTGAATGTAAAACTGATGATCTGCCCTGTAAACTTTCACACAATCCACAATAAAAAACATTTTTAAAAAATCATTATGTGTGACTATTGGAAATTCACTTGTTGGGAAAATCGTTTGAAAGTGTTGAGAGTCTATTGCAGTGGGTTAGAAGTAAGTAGAAAATGAAACCAGGAAACAGAGTAGACTTTTCTTATCCAGAGTCATGAAAGAGTAAAAAACAAAAGAGAGAGAGAGCAAAGGACATATGGCCAGGGATTTTTTTGTTTTGTTTTAGTCTGGAATATTTAGTCTGAAAGTTTACAGGGCAGATCATCCATAGAGTTGGGAGAAGGAACAATGGAGAGATAGTGGTTTAAAGCATACACAAGGATATTTTGTGTTGAAGGAGTTGTTCAATTTCACCAAGAAACTAAAAATTGGGATCAAGACTGTAGAGGGTACTGGGTAATGGAGGAGGTAGAAAGGGCTGCGGTGGTTTCTTTCTGTAAGAGCAGAAGAACAGAGGAGCGGTTTACATTAAGGATGAAAACTGGATGATGGATTTGAGAAGGATATCAAAAACTAATTCAGCACTATTTGGGGATTGATTGGACTGGAGTAGGGAGAAGAAGACCGGATGGAGTCAGGGAAAACTACATATTCAGCTGAGTTGGCTGAGTGGGTGACAAAGCTGCCAAATGAAATCGGAAATATCAAAGGAGAGCAGGTGTTGAGGGTTGTTGAAGCCTGTGAAACATGCGATGAAGATGTTGTATCATAGTGCCTTGTTGCTGCCTTTGACACATGAGCTGAAGATGCTGTATTTGCTTCTTAAGACCTTCTTATGTTACAAATGACCATGAACTGGGTGCCTTTAAGCAACAGAAATTTGTTCTTTCACATTTCTGGAGACTAAAACTCCAGAATCACCAGATTAGCAAGGTTTGTCCCTTTTCAGAATATCTGAGTGAGAACATGTACCATGCTTCTCTCCTGGCTTCTGGTGGGCGCTGGCAGTCCTTGGATTGTGTTGGCTTGCAGATGTGTCTCTCCAAACTCTCTCCACCATCACACAGCATTCTCCCTGTGTGTTTGTGCCCTGATATCTTCTTCTTATAAGGTGCAAGTGGTTTGTCCTTGACTATTAACCTATAGGTTGGAGGTTTAAACCCATGCAATGTGGGAGAAAGGCCTGGTGATCAGCTTTTATGATTTCAGCCAAGAAACCCTTTGGAGCAGTTCTACTCTGTAACTCACAGGGTCACCTTGAGTTCGGTTTGCCTCCATGGCAATGGGTAATTTTAGTTTGTTTATTTGTTTTAATAAGGACACCAGTAATTCTATTAGATCCCACCCTAATCCAATCTGGTTTTATCTTTACTTGATTGCATCTGCAAAATCCCGGTTTCTAAATAAGGTCATATTTATAGGTTCAAGGGTTTAGAACTTTATACATACATATGTTGATGTTGTTAAGTACCGTGGAGTTGGTTCCAACTCATAGTGACCCTGCACAGGGTTTCTGAGGCTGAAAATCTTTATGGGAACAGAAAGCCTCTTCTTTCTCCCACAGAACAGCTGGTAGTTTTGAACTGCCAACCTTGAGGTTAGCAGCCCGATTTGTAATCACACACACATATCCCTGGTGGCACAGTGGGTTAAGTGTTGAGCTGCTAACTGAAAGATTGGCAGTTTGAACCCACCACTCATGCCTTGGGAAAAGATGAGGCTGAATGACTGTTTCCATAAAGATTTACAGCCTTAGAAATGTTATGGAGGAGTTCCACTCTATCCTGTGTTATTATAAGTCAGCATGGACTTGGCAATGCTGGGTTTATATCTATGCATGTGTATATGTACTTATATATGCACACACATACAGGTTGTTGTTAGGTGCCATGGAGTCCTGACTCATAGCAACCCTGTAGAGGGTTTCTGAGGTTGTAAATTGTCACTGGAACAAAAAGCCTTATCTTTTTTCCATGGAGCAGTAGGTGGGCTCAAACCACCCAACCTTGTGGTTAGCAGTCCAGTTCTTATCCTACAGCGCTGCATACTTGAGAGGGAGTCAAAAAGTTCATGGGGAAATGGGATGAAAAGATAATGATATTTTTCCACAACATTTTTGAAGCCCCCTATTATTTACCTGGTGTGGTGCTGTGGGTTAATGCGCCAGACGACAAAGCTGTTTGAATTGCAAGGTCAGCGGTTCAAACTCACCAGTCACTCCTCAGAAACCCTATACAATGGCACTTACCAACAACAACAATTATTTATATGAAATCCTGGTGTGGCACTACAGAATAAGCAAAGGACCATTAACCACAAAGTTGGTGGTTGAAACCCATGAGATGTTTCTTGGAAACCCTATACAGGATCATTACAAGTCAGAACGGACTCTATGGCACTTAACAATAACAAGCGAATATGTATAAATATACTGGTATGAAAACATTTGCCATTTCAACAACCCTCACATTTCCATTTCAGTGACATTAAATATGTTCATCATGTTGTTCAACCATCACCATTATTCATCCCTATTTTTTGATCATTTTTGATAGAAGCTCAGTGTCCCCTAAAGCAATTTGTTTTCTTTTTCCTAACCCTTTCCCTCTCATACTCCCTGATAACCACTAATACTCTGGTCTTTAAATATTTGCCTATTATATAAGTATTTTATTTTTATGAATGAATGATATTTCATTGTATGTTTGTGCCACATTTTGTTTATCCATTCATCTTCAACCTATCTTTTGGGGGAACACAATTCAACCCATAACAGATATCTGCCAGGAAATTGGGTATATTGGTCTGTGCTTCCAGAGAGTTGGATCTGTACATGAGGGCATGGCGTAAAACTACAAGGTAGATGATATCATAGAGAAAAATGTTGTGAAGTGAGTAGAGAAGTAGCCTAAGGTAAAACCCAGTGTGTATAGTGGTGGTGGTGGTGTATGTTGGAGTTAGTTCTGACTTGTAGCGACCCTGTATAGGGTTTTTGAGGCTGTAAATCTGTATGGGAGTAGAAAGCTTCATCTTTCTCCCTCAGAGCACCTGGTAGTTTTGAACTGCTGACTTGCAGTTAGCAGCCCAACTCATAACCTACTATGCTAGCAGAGCTCCTCCATGTGTAATAATGAGGTTGAATTAGGAGAGACCAATAGATAGATCAAAAGTGTAGGTCAGTGGGAACAATGGAATGGAAGAGGTAGGAGGATAGGATAGGAAACTGTGGGCAGAAAGATGTAAGAAGCAAAGAAAATATGAATATATAGCACAAACCCTTGCTTGGTTGCTTATGATTTTTCAGGTTTGACTGCCAATACTATTTTGTGTTTAATATATTTAAAAATTGATTTGCTGAAATTGGTTTGTCATCTTGTGAATGGTGTTTTGGGTAACAAGTTTTCACATGCTTATTCATTTTCCAAGAGACCAAAGTAATTTACATTCCTGAACTTATTAAAATGCAGTCTTAGAAGGAAAACTGAACAGTCTTGCTAACTTGCAAGTCTTTGTACTTTTCTCCAGGGACAGAAATATTTAGTCTGTTTAAAGAAAGAAACATAAATAAAAAATTAATAGTGACCACATATACACACACAAGAGTCACTTTATCTCTCTAAAAAAACAAATTCTTTCAATGAGATGAAACTTTTAATTTGTTTTTACTATTTTTGTAGATAAGGAGCCCTGGTGTGGCACTGCGGGTTAATGTGCTGAACTGCAAAGTCAGTTTGAACCACAGGGTCGGTGGTTCATACTCACCAGTCCTTCCTCAGAAATCCTATACAGGGTCCTTATGGATTCAAACTGACTTGCCAGCACTTAAAACAACAACATTTTTTTTTTTTTTTTACATAAGATATTATACAAATGAAAACCTTTGGGTCTGTGGTCCATTAGGATATGTTCTGTGGGAGGATGCTATGGAAGGAGACAATATCGATACACTTAGGTACAAAATTTAGGGGTTCAAGACAACCGACAATATTAATCTCATGGTTACTGTGGGTCAAGTTTTCAGGACCATCTTACCTAAATGCTTCTGGCTCGGGGGTCTCTTGTGAAGTTATAAGTGTCAGCCAGAGCTGCAATCATCTGAAGACCTGACTGGGAATAAAAGATCCCTTTCCTAGTGAACTGAGTGGCTCGAGATGAGCAGTCTAATGAAGAGAAGTCTCGGCTTCTTTCCATGTATGTAAGCCCTCTTCATGGGCTGCTTGACTGTCATCATAACATGGCAGCTAGCTTTCCTCAGAGGAAGTGATCTGAGAAGGCACAAGGTGGAAGTCATAGTACCTTTTATAACCTTGTCTGTTGAGGAAGTCGAAAACCATCACTCTGCCACATTCTATTCATTTGAAGTCACTGAGTGCTATCAGCAATCAAGGAGAGCTGATGAGGTTCCAGCCTCCTCCACCCTGCTCTCCGCTCTCCACCCTTCTTTGCCCCTACATCACCTCCTTTACCTATTTTAACAGAGGACCTTAATCTTTTGCATACCTGCAGTTGTTGTGAAAAGGAAGTGAGATAAATAACATGGAAGACATTTAGAACCACTTTCCCTTGTTCATCGTTAAATACCATCAAGTCAGATCTGACTCCTAGGGACCCTAGCCTGTCTAGGGTTTCTGAGGGGCAGCTGAGTTTGAACCACTGACTTTGTGGTTAGCAGTTCAGCAGTTATCCTACAGGACTCCACGATACTTAGTGCTACATAACATAACTGTGGAAAGGGGCAGATCCATTTCACATTCTACTCTTGTATCTGAAGAAACATTCTAGCTCACCATGTCACTGTTTAGTCAGAGTGCATGGCTGTTTGATGGACTCTCTGAGCATAATCTACTCTGGATGTAGGCATTCCACTCAGGTTCTTCCTTCTGTGCTGGGACGCAGCACAACTTAACTCTTCAAAAACAACAAAATCAGTCCACCCAAAAATGATTGGCTTGTTAGCTCTGTGAGGTTCTCCTTCATGATACTGTCCTTAGTAACTTCATATCTGGATCATTTCTCTGTCAGACTAGCTAGCCTACAGCAGCCCAGTCCAAGCCCCACAGTTTCTGATTCTAGAGTCTCAGGGTTTCTGTAAATACCACATTGTTAGGCTTTACAATGCTGTTGATTGCTTACTGTTTTTATATCTGGATCCTCTTTCTCCAAATCTCTGTAAGTCTACTGGGATTTCCTAGAAGTTAATTCAGTGCTCCACACTAGATAGAGAGTCCATTCCAACCCATAGCAACCCTGTGTAGGTTTCCAAGGAGTGGCTGGTGAGTTGGAATCACTGATCTTGCAGTTCAAACTGACTTTGCTGTCCAGTGCATGAACTCACAGCACCACACCAGGACGCCAGGATAATTCATCCTGAATTACTTGTGGGCTCATTTCCATCATCACTACCTCAAATGCATCCTGCTATCGACATAGTTCAGAATTGTCTTTTTTCACCCCATGATCCTTGCCTATTATATTTTAAAAGATGGTTTCAAAATGCACGTCAATCAACACTTAGTTGAAGAGGTGCCAAGTCTTAGCAGTTACACAGGAAGAGGAGAGGAAAATGAAATATTGGTTTCACTTTAACCCTACAGTGTAATTTATTACATTCCACACATATGAATGACTCTCTTAGCCAGAAATCTGGAGATGAAGGCTGCTGAAATCTACACAACTACGAAGCTCTCCCTCCTATTTGCAGATTCATCATTGCATTCAGGGGCTGAGGAGTGATGTTTTTAACTAAAAAGTTAAGAAAGGCATCAGAGATTGGTTGGTTAGGAGTTTGGAGACACAATTTTATGTTTGAGAGCCATGCTATCTCTAACACTTCCTATTACCAAGAGTTCTTGGTATATTGACCACTCGGTCAGAAGATTTGAGTCCTTGTATGGCACTGTGGGTTAATGCGCTGGACTGCAAAGTTGGTTTGAACTACACAGTTGGTGATTCAAGCTTACCAGCCGCTCCTCGGAAGTCCTGTGCAGGGTGGCTATGGGTAAGAACCAACTCAATGGCACTTAACAACAACAAAATCAGAATCTAAGAGATGTATGTCAACTCAGTTAGACTGGCAAGAATTTGCCCAGTGAAGCCTATCTTAATATCAGTATGGCAATTCACTGAGAAATACAAAATGGAACTTGTAATTGAATCTTTTTCTGTGTCCCAAAGATGTTGGTATGTTGTGTTTTCATTATCATTTGTTTCTAGGAACTTTGTGTGAGTTCACGTTAAATTTCTTCTACTACCCAGTCACTTTTCAGCAGGGTGTTATTCAGTTTCCATGTATTCAACTTTGTTTCCTTGGTCTTCTTATTGTTGATTTTTAGTTTTATAGCATTGCGGTCTGAAAAGATGATTTGTAGTATTTCGATGTTTGTAAATTATGGAGGCTTGCTTTGTGACCTAACACATGGTCAATTCTGAAGAATGTTCCATGTGCACTGGAAAAGAATGTATATTGTGGTGTTGTTGGGTTGAATGCTCTGTACACATCTATGAGGTCAAGTTGGTTAATCGTGCTGTTTAGTTCTTCTGTAGCTTTGTTGAGTTTCTTTTTGGTTATTCTATCCCTTTTTGAAAGTAGCATATTAAAATCCCCCACTATAATTGTACATTTGTCTATTTCTTTCTTCAATTTTAGTAGGGTTTGCTTTATATATCTTGGTGATCTTTCATTGGGAGTGTAGATATTTATTATGGTTATGTCATCTTGCTCAGTTGACGCTTTAATCATAAGATAGTGTCCTTCTTTATCTCTTATGCTGGTTTTTGCCTCAAAGTTTATTTTATCAGAGATTAGTATTGCCACTCTTGCTTGTTTTTTTTTGTTTGTTTGTTTGTTTGTTTGTTTTGCTATTACCTTGGTATATTTTTTTCCATCCTTTAACTTTTAGTCTGTTTTTGTCTTTGTGTGTAAAGTGTGTCTCTTGCAGTTAGCATATTGAAGGGTCTTGTTTTCTTACCCATTCTGCCACTCTCTGTCTCTTCACTGGTGCTTTTAATCCATTGACATTCAGTGTCATTATCGATAGGTATGAATTAATTGCTATCATTATGTTAATTTTTTGTGGTGCTATTCGTTCCTCTGTTCTGCATGCTTTCTTATGCTGTGATAGAATCTTTGCTTTAATTTAGGAAACTCCTATCGTACTCGGTCTTACTGTCCTGCTGGGCCTAGGTGACTGTATCTGACTGCCCTGATGACCAAGGTGTCCTCACTAGGATCTATGGTCTCTTGAGCTCAAGTGGAAATCTGTGCCCCTAATTTACTCACAAACCAGGTAGCCAATGAGATAACATCAAGCCTCTGGCTATACTGTGAACCATGGGCAAGTGATGAAAAGAAAATAAACATGAATGCAAATTGACTTCCTAAGTAAAAAAAAGACTGCCTCCAGGTCTGCTGATGAACAGCTTTTGGTCCACTGATGTTTGTTAGGGTTCAGAGTGATTTGAAAATTGCCCTAGTTACAGCGTCTGCCTTAATGCTTGTTTTTGTCATTTTCTGTTTCAGATATATCAACACTCTTACACTGGATATTATGTCCTGAGCAAAATTCCTCATGGGTAAGATTCTTTCATTTTATTTTCATTAGCTGTCCTCTGAACAAAGCAAAGGATGGAACAACTGTACCATTTGACCACTAGAGCAGGAAAGAGGACATTTTTGACTTTCATGATGAAGGTTTCTCTTACTTCAGGAACCTCTGAGGCTCAGCCTTGGGCAGTTGTACTAAAGGCATCAGTTACTGCCCATTTGTTAGACCTCCTCCTAGAACCCACTCTTCTCACCTCTTGCTCGGCTTCCTGAGGTTTGCTCAACATGTTCTATAGAACAGGTTTTTTTCCTCTGTTCTTTGTAGCACATGTGAACTTGATAGGCTGGCCCTAAGAATTCCAAGAGGTTCCTGGTTACACATGTAACAAAGAGGGTGGCCACATTAATACAGTGGAAGCTCCCCTCATTCTACCACGTGCCTACAGAAACAAACCCAGAAATTCCCTGTGAGTTGGAGGTAAACTACTCTGATCATAAATTTAGCAGTACCATTGTGCAAAGAGGCAGCATGAGGGGAGGCTCAAAGAGCTGCCGTCTACTCACCTCCCTCCCCACTACCTCCCTGCTGACAAATGACTCCTCAGATCTGCGAGAGGCCATAGGCTTTCCCTATCTAACCAACAGAAGTAGGAAGATATGTTCTGATCCTTTAGAAGTTATGTGCAAATATTGGGCATAATACCATTACTAGGGCACAGTGCTTAGTAAGTTCCAACCTGGTGGTGGGGCAATGACTGGGTCAGATTCATCTAGAAAATGTTGGGCATGAGTGTGAGATGAGATGCTCTGGACAGAAGACACAAAAGCAGATTCAGACTCTGACACACATATATTGGTACCTTACATGCTTAACTTGAGTGGTGATCCTGTGAGAATTCACCAATCACATTTGTTCTTCATTCTCTTACCTATTTGTTCTGTCATCAGAAAACTCAGTGATATGTGTGTGTTCCCATTTTATGGGCTGTCTGATCTCAGGTGTCTGATCTTCCTAAGAGCAAGATACTGGTATCCATTTTTTATTGCATCTTCACTGCATGCTGATTCAAGACCTCAGACTACACCCCTAAACTCATTCAGGTTTTCAAACGATGTATGCTTTGGGGCCAAAGCATGGAAGGAAAGGCACAAGAACACCTCCCTTCCACACACTTAGAAAAGTTTCCAGTGCACACAACATTTATATATATATATATGACTATTTATGACTGTTGCTGTGTTTCTCAGTAAGCATAGGTACAACAGGGGCCTCTTCTTGGAAAACGCACATAAAGAAAATAATTACACTTGGACTTCAGACAGTGGAGAAGTGCATGCAGATATGCCCCAATATATGAATTAACAGCCTTTGTTAGACTAATAGAACACTCAATTCCAAAGAAAGTGAAGATTGTATGCATCAAGAAAAATAAGTTGTTTTCATTAAAGCATATTTCAAATAGAAGCTTAAATGCTCCTGACTAAGAAGGAAGAATTCTATTATTTTTCAAGCATATATACATCTTCAAAGGTCATGGCCAACAGTAATATAATTATGCTTTGAGATTTATCTGCCTCTTCCGGGAATAACAGAATTTGCTGTCAATGATGGATATTTCATTCTATTTTATGTTAATTTGTAAAACTCCATACCATAAAAGCATTTTATGCCTAACATATTATATTAATATTTTACTTCCCCAATCATAATTTGAGAGGAACAGATTCTGAAAGCTTGGTCAATAGTTTGGCAAATAAGCTAGTAGATGTAAGAATAAGATAATGTGCATTGAGACGGTCCCTGTGCACAAATATCTGAGCCTCATTATATCCCCCTTCATAGACGATGCATATAACAAGCTGCTTTAAATTTTCAGTAGTTACAGTTGCCAAGAGGTAGAAACAGTCAGTAAATAGATTTTAAAAAATGTCAGTCATAAAGAGAAACGAAGTCCTGATGCATGTTGCAACAAGGATGAAAGTTGAGCACATTATGCTGAGTGAAATAGGTTTGTCACAAAAAGACAAATACTGTGTGATTTCGCTTATAAGAAATATCTAGGACAAGCAAATACGTGGACATAAAAATGTGTTAGTGGTTGCAAGGGGCTAGGAGGGGGAAGAAAGGAATGGGAGCTATTCTTGAAGTAGTGTAATTTCTTTTTGGGGTGATGGGAAACTTTTGGTCATGGATGGTGATGGCGGCAGCACATGGTGAAGGAAATAAATGTCATCAAAATTGCTGCTTAAAAATGGTTACAATGCAACCAAAAACTGCTGGGAGAAGAAGATTCTTATTGAAAGAAATACTTGCAAAAAAAAAAATAATAATAAAGTAGATTACTTGGCTGTTTGAATATCAAGTAAGCTGTTTGCTTTGGAGGCATCAATTAAATAAAAGTCAGCTCATCATGGAAAACTCATCAGTTCCCTTGGACTGAAACTCAGAGGGAACCCATGAGAAGTATAATATGCTCGCTGGTGACCACTAGGGGCTACTTGTGAGTGGAAATGGGGGAAATGAAGCAATGAAGCCATGGGCTGAGTCTGACCATGTTCCATGGGCACCCATTGACCTTGAGAAGAGAGACAGAAGAGAAAGGGCTGGCTGGTCTGAAGTTTAGGAAGATGTGTGAACTCCTGATCCTATGGGCGCTGACCTAGCCCCTGGGAAATAGGGCTGAGAATGAAGCATCCAGCTGGTCTGAAGTGCATGGAGGTATGTGTGAAGTCCCAAATTTGCAGCTAGTACCCATTTGATCTAGCGTAGTTAGCTAATTGACCAGAACTCGAACCAAATAAGACAAAGATGTTTGATACTGAGAACATGTGCAAATTGTTACAATTTGATGAACTAAACTTTTGCCTATGAATGCAGAGACTCAAAATTCCAACCAGAATGGAAGGATTCCTCATATCAAGGGACAACCTTGTTTCCTCAGTGTACTGGGTTGATAGGGATGAGAAATTTAGACATTGACTGTCAAAAATGGGCATGGCTACAAAGCCATGAAGTAGCTGGCTTACAAGCTTTCTTGAGTGTGTTTACTTGCAGAATGAGGCGGGGAAAGGAAAAGAGAGACAAAGAAAGCAGATGGAGAAGAAAACAAGATCCTTCAATATGCTGTCTACAAGAGGCATGTTAAAAAGATCGAGACAGTGTAAATGCCCATCAACAGAAGAATGGTTAAGCAAACTTTGGTCCATACACACAATGGAATATTACAAAACATTGAAGAATAACAGCTTACCTGCCACAGTTGTCTTCACTGAAACCAACCTCATTGTCCCAGACCTGGTCTTGACCAACACAGCCCCTAGCCATTTTCCTTTGTCATTAGATCATCAGTGACAGGTTAACCAATTAATTTTTGATATTTAAAAAAATTCTCATTTGCATTAATGAAGTAATAAATTGATGGCATTGAAGTTTCTTTAGACTTGGAAAGCTTGCAGTTTCAACCTTTATAAGGAGCACAGTGACCTGTTGAGAAAGTCACTTTTGTTGAGAAAGTCAGGTGGTGGGAGAATAGCATAGCCCAACATTGAAAGACTTAAGTTATAGGTGGTTTTTAGATAGAGAAAAGAACTCTTATCTCCTCAAAATAAAAATAAATCTCTATTAAAAGATTGAAATATACATTAGTAATAATACAAGAAAAAAAATGAGAGCCGCCTTTGAAATTTTTAAAGACAAAAATCAGTACCTTTCTCACAAATTCTCACTTTTTCTTTTAATACTTCCTCCCCTAAATTCTTCATTTAGAGCCAGAGGCCATCTGACTTCCAGAATGGTATTATCTATCATTCACAATTTGATATTTTTTTCTTAATTTCAGGTTTTCCAGTCATTCACTGAGGAAGTTTGAATATAGTTTTTCAATGCTGTTTGATATCTGGGTTTCTTTCTCTTTGTAAAGGGCAGAGAAGAATTTTGAAAGGGTGTGGCCTTCTTTCTTGTCTCTCTCCCATTACTCAGAAAAAGGTGCTCCCCAACCCTATGCTGTGTTCCTGTTGATTCCCTCCGCAGATTGTTTAGGTGTCTGTTGCTGGAGGGAGGTAGCATTCCTTTTCATGTTGTGGTCAGAGTTGTAAAAAAAATCCCCTGGAAGCTGAATTTACATTTGTTCAAAGATTATTTATCTGTGGGTATTGTTCCAACACTCATCTATCAGTCTGTTGTATTGTGGTGGCTTACATGTTGTTGTGATACTACAAGTTATGCCACTGTATTGCAAATACCAGTATGGTGGACAGGTTTCAGTGAAGCATCCAGGCTAAGACAAACTAGGAAGGAGGACCAAGTGATGTCATTCTGAAAAAATTAGCCAGTGAAAATCTCATGAATAAAAGCACAACGGTGGCTGATCTCATGTCAGAAGATGAACCCCTCTGATTGGGAGGCACTGAAACTGACTGGGTAAAAGCTGCTTTCTGAAGCTTAACGACATGATGAAGCAAAACTTTGGGGTCTTCATTTGCTGATGAGGCACAACTCAATAAGAGAAGAAATAACTGCAATAATCAGAACATGGAATGCACCATAAATCTAGGAAAATGGGAAGTTGTCAAGAATGAAATGGAATGCATAAAGATCAAATCCTAGCCACTAGTTAGCTAAAATGGACTGGTATTGGTCATTTTGAATTGGACAGTTATATAGTTTACTGTGCCAGGCGTGAAAAATTGAGGAGGAATGGTGTCACATTCATTATCAAAAAGGATGCTTCAAGATCTATCATAAAATACAACATTGTCAGTGGCAGGATTAAATCTATATGCTTACAAGGAAGACCAGTTAATATGATTATTATTTAAATTCACATACCAGTCATAGATGAAAAAGATGAAGAAATTGAAGACTTTTACCAGTTTCTAGATTGTGAAATGGATTTGTCTTTGACTGGATTCTCTAGAGAAGCAAAACCAGTGAAACTTATATAAACATATAGAGAGAAGTTTGTATCATGGAAATGGCTCACAATGATAAAGGTGGGAGAGTCTCAAGCCTGGGTCAGATGAATCAAGGTGAGCAGGCAGACTGGCAGATCGTAGTCCCAAGTCTGGGTCAGCTGAACGAAGATTGGCAGTCAGGCAGCCAGACAGCCAGACAAGTCTGGCAGGGAGGCTGGCAGGCAATAGAGCAAGCCACTGGCTCAAGTCTAAAGAACCAGAGGTTGGAAGATGACCCAAATGCAAGATCCAAACCCGGCAGAAAGCAAGCAAGCTTTGCCTGAGTACACATTATGTTGGAAGCAAGCCACACCCCTGAAGAAACATCCTTTCAGTTGATTGACTGCTCGTACCTAATCATCACAGAGTTAAGGACATTATATTAGATCTTACCATGGAGATAACCCCATCTCAACTTCCAAACCACTGGGAATCCTGGCCCATTCAAGTTGACACAGTATCTTAACTTATTACATTGATCAAACATGCAATCAGGATAAATTGATAATCACTGGTGATTGGAAAGCAAAAGTTGGAAACAAAGAAGAAAGCAAATCAGTTCCTGAAAAATATGCCCTTGGTGATAGAAACCAGGCTGAAGATTGCATGATAAAATTTTTCAAGCCAATGGCTTATTCTTTGCAAATAACCTGTTTTCCAACAACATATATGGTGACTTTACATGTGGACTTTGCACAGGACAAAATACACAGGAATCAATTAGATTGAGTACATCTGTGGAAGGAAGCTCAATATCATCAGCAAGAGCAAGTTCAGGCACCAACTGTGGAACAGACCATCAAATGTTCATATGCAAGTTCAAGTTGAAACTGAAGAAAATGAAAACAAGTCCAAAGTATGACACTGAGTACATTCCACCTGAACTTAAGAGATCATCTCAAGAACAAATTTAGCACACTGATGTGAATGACAGGCATCAAGGACATGATTCATATATCAAGAAAGCAAAGGTCATTAAAAAGCAGGAAAGAAAGAAAAGACCAAAATAGGTATCAGAAGAGACTTTGGAACCAGAATAACTACATAGAATGGAGGAAATGATGAAGTAAAAAAGCTCAACAAAAGGGTGGTTCAAGAAGACAAAAGTAAAGTATTATAATGAAATTTGCAACAAAATGGAGTTAGAATGAAAGAGAAGAAAACACTTGACATTTCTAAAGTTGAAAGAACTGAAAAAACTTCAAGCCCTGAATTGCAAAATTTAAGGATTCTAGGGGCAATCTATTAAACAACATGGTAAAAATCATAAAGAAGGCGGGAGGAATACACAGAGCCAATTTACTAAATAGAATCGGTCAGCATTCAACCATTTCAAGGGGTAGCATATGATATCAAGAACAAATTCTATTTGAGGAAGAAGTCCAAGTTTCAGTGAAGGCATTGATGAAAAACAAGGAACCAGGAATTGAGTACCAATTGAGATATTTACAAACTAGATGCAACACTGGAAGCACTCAAATATGTGGCCAAGTGACTGGCAGAGATCCATATGTGTGCCTATTCCAAAGAACAGTAATCCAATAGAATGTGTAAATTATCAAGCAATATAATTAATATCATGCAATTAAAATTTTGCTGAAGATAACTTTAAAATGTTTTCAGTCGTACATCAACAGAGAACTGCCAGAAAATCAAGCTCAATTAGAAAAAGGATGTGGAACAAATAATATCATTACTGATGTGAGACAAGTCTTAGTTGCAAGTAGACCATACCAGAATTATTATTGTGTGAATCATAACAAATCATGTGTAACATTTTGATGAATGGGAATTCCAGAACATTTAATTGTGCACAGGCAGAACGTGTACATAGAACGTGTACATAGGCAGTCATTTGAATAAAACCAAGAGGATACTGCATGTTTTAATTTAAAATCAGGAAAAGCATTATGTCTGAATTGTATTCTTTTATCATATTTATTTAATTGGTGGAGTCCTGGTGTGATGCTATATGATAAGCACTAGACTTCCAACCACAAAGTCGGTATTTCAAACCAACCAGTTCCTACTCAGAAACCCCGAATAGGGTCGTATGAGTTGGAACCGACTCATGGGCTCTTAACAGCAACAATTTAATCTGTATGGTGTACAAATAATCCAAGAGATGGAACTGTATGTATAAGATTGCAGCATCTAGATTTGAGAAAAACGTATTAACATCCTGAGATACTCAGATGATGCAATTTTGCATATACAAAATAAAGAGTACTTGAAGTACTTACTGATGAAGATAAGGATTTCAACCTTCATTAAAGATTATGTCTCAACATAAAAAGTCCTCACAGCTGGACCAATAAGCAGCATCATGATAAAGAGAAAAATATTGACGTTGTTAAGGATTTCATTTTTATTTGGATCCACAATCATTATGCATAGAAGTAGCAGTCAAGAAACCAAATGGCATATTGCATTGGGCATATCTGCTTCAAAGGACCTCTTTAAAGTACTAAAAGTCAAAGATGTCACTTTGAAGACTTAGGTGCACATGACCCAAGCCATGGTAGTCAGTTGTCTCACATGCATGTGAAAACTGGACAAGGTCGGTGGTTCAAGCTCACCAGCTGCTCCTTGGAAATCCTATTCAGGGTCACTATGGGTCGGAACAGACTCGACGGCACTTAACAACAACAACCCCTTTGTTAAATACTTAAAAAAAAAAAAATTAAAACACTTACTGATGAAGATCAAAGACCATAGCCTTTGGTATGGGTTACATCTCAATCAATGTAAATAAAACAGAAATCCTCATTACTGGACCAATAAGCAATACCACATAAATGGAGGAAAGATCCAGGTTGTCAAAGACTTCGTTTTGCTCAGATTAACCACCAACGTTCATGGACGTAGTAGTCAAGATATCAAACAATATATTGCATTGGGCAAATATGCTGCACAAGACTTTTTTAAAACGTTGAAAATCAAAAGATTTCAGTTTGAGGACTAAGGTGTGCCTGAACCAAGC
>NW_006408684.1:5447838-5482926 GCF_000296735.1 Chrysochloris asiatica | reverse complement strand
TTAGTCCTCAAACTGCTGTCTTTGCTCTTCAACACTTTAAAAAGGTCTTGGGACTATAGGGACTTAGGGGCTATAGCACAAGTGTTTTACTTCCACAGGTCTTGGTTTGCATATTTTTAAAGACTGATGGTAATAATAGTATCCTCTCTATATGTCCATTATTAAATTTAAGTGAAATAATATATGCAAAACACACATCAGATAAGTGTTCTTATGCTGAGTGTTCAGGAAACATTAGCTCCTGCTAGGGCTTCTGGGGTGTCGGTGTAGAATCAGTACTGGGCAACAATTTGGGCAGTTCAAACCCACCAGCTGCTCATTAAAAACCATATACAGGGTTGCTATGAGTTGGAACCAACTGGACAACACTTCACAACATTATTATTGTGATACTGGGAGAAAGATGAGGCTTTCTGTGCCTGGGAAATGTTGCCCTGAGTCAGAATCAATTGATGGACGTGGGGTTTGGGGTTATTATTGCAGTATATTCTTTTTTAATTTTTTTTAAAAAATTTTATTGTGAATTGAGTGAAGATTTACAGAACAGATAATCAGTTTGATATTCCACCAATCATATCCAAAATATTGTTGAAAAGGAAAGACACACTGTAGACAGTGTATTTTAAATACTGAGTACCAAAGAAGGGAGAGTTGTGGGCATCGCCAATCATGAAAAATCTCATGATGGCAGTGATGGCAGTTTTACTGGAGCTGAACCTTAGAGTTGGGGAAGAATTAATGTTTATAGATATATACAGAGAGAAGCTATTCCATGCTAGGTAAGGCATTAAACAAGCTTAATCTTTTCAGCAAGCCCACATCTTCTTGGAATTAAGATCCAGAATGCAGCAGGAATATTCACATGCAACTATAGAAGAGATAGAGTTGGAGGTCTTAGTATGTGCCTGGGGTGTAGAGGATCTAAGCACCAGCCAAGAATGATTAGAATTTACAATAAGAACACACAGAACACTTTGAGCAGAAGGGAAATGTGTTGAAATTGGTAGGTTTAAATTAGTTTTATATCTGTGTATACAGTAGACTGGAGGAAAGGGGAGATTAGAAACATGGTTTTGATTAGGAACCTAGTGAGAAGTTAGTAATGAAGGGATAGAGTATGGGAGAGTTCAGTCACTGTAGCAACCACACTAATTATGATTATTGGTACCTTGTGCTCTTTTGGAAAAGGAAGATGGATTTCAAGTGTTTATATTCCACGTCCATGTAATTAAATCTCAAGCAGCTCTGTTTCACTGTGAGTTGAGTCTGGTGCATTCAGAGTATGAGGTCTTGGAGGCAGTGATGAGAACTCTCAACATCAGCGTCATAACCTTTGTAGTTTAGCACTTATCCTTTCTGGCCACTTCTTTGTGCAATCACTGGAGACCCTGCTGCTGGACTTTCCTCATAGACATGCATTGCTCTGCAGAGCAAACTCCTTGCATTGCTGCCAGAGTTGCACAAAGAAGTGTTTTTGTAGGCCTTGAGAAAGGACCAATATGAAGCCAGAATGTAGAAGAAAGAAGTAGAGACTGACTTCAAGGCAGGGAAACCTATAATAGGAGCCCTGGTGGCACAAGGATTTTGTGCAAAGCTGATAACTAAAAGGTTGCCAGCAACTGACTCTGCAAGAGAAAGACCTGCTAATCCCTAAAGATTATATCCATTAAAACTCTATGGGGGGACCACCAACGGAGAAGAGCCGAGAGTGGGACCCTACCCAGAGAAGCAGAGATGCCTGAGATGGAGACAGAGACGATGGCGTGGAGTGATGAAGCAGCTGGGGACTTTGGATCTAGAGAGGGAGAGGGACTGTGGGCCGAAGACTGGGGGGGGGGGGGGGGGAGGGCGAAGGGTAGAGGACAGGTTTCTAGGATATACCCTTTGGTCGGAAGATGACCCATGGAGGGAATTGGAACCATGCCAATGAAATGATATATGATGGAATGAATGTAAAAATAAAGTTCTCTCATGTAAACTATCATATAATTCACAATAAAACATTAAAAAAAAACAAAAAAACTTTATGGGGCAGTTCTTTGTGGTGACATGGGATCTCTATGAGTAAAAACCAGCCAAGCCACACCATTGTCACCTGGATGATTCTGACTTATAGTGATCCTAATGTTGTTGTTGTTAAGTGCCGTTTGAGTTGGTTCCTACCCAGAGTGACCCAATATAGGGTTTCCAAAGAACTGCTGGTGAGCTTGACCCACCAACCTTTTGCATCAAACCCACTTTCACCAGGACTCCACAGACCCTGTAGGATAGAGTAAAACTGCCCTATAGGGTTTCCAAGGAGTCCTGGTGTGGCACTTTAGGATAAGCACTAGAGTGCTAACCATAAGTTCAGTGGTTCAAACCCACCAGCTGCTCCTCGAAAACCCTATATAGGGTTGCTATTAACACCTACAACAAGGATTTCCAAGGCTGTAGATTTTTATTGAAGCAGACTGCCACATCTTTCTTCTGCTGACTGGCTGGTAGGTTTTGAACCATTGACCTTATGCTTAGAAGCCCAGCAATTAACCACTGCTCCACAGGGAGCTTCACCAACAATAACAATGGCAGTGGCAGCAGAAGTATTTCAGCACTCTGGACAGCTCACTAGTCGGCCTTTAAGGCCTGCTCTAACTGCTGGTTCCTCTTCCTCTTCCCCCTCCTTCCTGCTTTCTTTTCTTCCCTCTGAAGTCCAAACTGGTGCAGGGTGGCCATGAGTTGGAATTAACTCAATAGCACTTAACTACAATAACAGTATAATAATCAGGCTTGGTGAGAAAGAAACCTGTGGTAAGCAAGGCTTGGTAGCATGGAATGTCTCATGCTTGTCACCGCTGCCTTCTGGGACCCAGACACGGTGTCCAGTCACTGCTTCCAGACTCAAAATGTGTTCAGGGCTGTCGGTATCATTACTGTTCCATTCTTTACACCACCACCTACCAGAAAGTTCCTGTTAGTTGTTCTTACATCCAAATCATTCTGGTCCATCAACCCCCAACTTAAAAAGCCCCACTTTTTAGGCATCCTCCGCTAACCAGAATTCCAGAGTAAGGACTGCTGTTCATTGACATAATTCATTTTTGTGTTAAATTGCTAGGTGCCATTGTGTAGATGTGTAATTTTCCTAAACAGAAGGTTTAGAAATGTGTTCAATATGCGCTTATTACCTGACATCTTCCTTCCCATCATTGTAAGTTATCCAAGAGAGCAGTTTCCATGGGAGGGGCGTGGCCTGTATCTATGACACCAATGACTGACTGCAGCACAGAATTGTGGTATTGTGACTTTACACAGTAACACACCACAGAAGGGGCTGAACCAATCAACAGGTCTCATTTTTATTTTGTTTTGTTTTCTAGTGTGAAAGTCTCACATGACAGAACTGAGGTTAGTCAGTGGGTTAAAATCCACCCATCACCTGCCAAGGGAGCCCATGCCAACCATTCTTGTCCGCCTAGTGGTATGATGGTCCTCAGGACTTTCAGAGCTTGTCTAAAGAGTTTTCAAACAAAGCTTTTTGGAAATGAAGCAAAAATAAGAACGATTCATCAACTTCTTAGGCTCTGTGCTCATCATAAACTCTGCATTCATACCCCTTGAATTGTCCCTGGCCCAAAGTCCTCCATAGATAGTGGGTGATTGGAAAATATTGATTAAGTAATTGAAAAATGTTGACTAGTAAGAACATGGGTGCCTGGGCCCCAACCCAAATTGCTTAAGCAAGAATCTTTGAGGTTGAGGTCTCAGTATGATTTTTATTTATTATTATTATGGTAGCAATATATATACAACAACATATTTACCATTTCAACCATGTTTATATGTATGATCCAGCCACACCCACCACACTCTACCCGTTGCACAACCATCATTTCTATCCATTTCCAAATCTTTTTTCCTTTCATTCCCACCCCCCTTCTTTCCTTTCTGTTTTGACGGAAACTTCCCAATGGTTTGTCCTATTGATAAAATAAATACACATTGTTTCCCTTCAAGTACATGAAAAAAAAAAGAAGAAAAAAGCAATTTCCTTTTTTTTTTCCAGGATGGTTTTAAAAGTTGTAGTTCATTGCTTTTTGTGTTGTTTCCATCATGTGCCATTCCCATGATTGGTTGGAAATAAGACTCTGTAGGGTGGTTTCCACAGGCTTATTTGCAGAAATATATTTGCAGGCCTTTCTCCCTAGTTCATTTTAGTCTGGGAGCTCCACTGAAACCTGTTCCACATCATAGCAACATGCAATCTTTCACCGACAGACAAGTAATGGCTGCACGTGATTTACTCGGGGGATATAATATGCAGCAGGGCCAAGCTGACCCTGCTCTCTTTCACTTTCTGTTGATATTAAGTGGTACGGGGTGCCCAGTATCATAGTAAGACCTCTGAAAACAAGCCATTAAAGTTTCCCCGGAAACATTAACTTCCTTATCATTGCCAGCAGATTCAGGGGTATAGTCATAGATCTCAGATTAACAAAACTCTTGGAGATTTATTTAGTGATATTCAATAAAGACTAAATAGTATCAAAGTCTGCACTGTTCTGTGGTATCTTAATTCATCCTCATAAAAAGACACAGGGAGGCTGGTTTTTACCCAGGATTTCGGAGTCTGCCCAGATTAACCTTTCACTTGGGCTCCACCTAGTGGAATCCAGTAGTTATGTCAACGATTTCCCTTTGGAAGAACTTGGGCGTATGGTGCTGCAGGCGGGTTCAGTAGTAGGATTCTCACCTTCCATGTGGGTGACCTGAATTAGATTCCTGGTGGATGCATCTCATGTGTGGCCAACACCCGGCGACTGTCAGTGGAGGCTTGCGAGTTGCTATGATGTTGAACAGGCATAGGCCAGGAACTTATAGGCTAAATGGACTAGGGAAAAAAAGGCCTGGCTCAGCTTCTGAAATTCAGCTAATGAAAACCCTAAGGATTATGATGGTTGAATCTGCAATTGATCATGGGAATAGCATAGGTCTAGATAGTGCTTTGTTCCATTTTGCATGGGGCTGCCGTGAGTTGAGCCGGCTCAACATCAGCTAATAATAATAATGCTATAGGCAAGCACCTTTATGCTTAGAAATCACAGTGTTTAAAACTTTTTATTGTTTTGTTGTTATTTTTTAATTTCAAGTTTTGATCACTTTCACCTAAAGCATGCTGAATTAGAGATGTGAATGTTCAGTCCTGTCAACTGGAGTTATTTTATATCTCCTGGGGTGAGTTCTCTTCTTGCTCATGGATTTTTCTAAAGAGATATAAATACCTTAGTGTGTTTGGCTGGCACCATAAGACTGAATGGAGCGTGGTCATTGTTAAGTGTGGTGTGCATTCTTTCAAGTTGCAAAAATAACTGACTAACTCATACGTGCCAGGCACTCGGCTAGACTCAGGGGTCAATAGTGAAAAGGACATATGGATTCATTGTTGCCTTCTTTGTCTTATTTTGTTTGCTTGACACCTACCTCTCATCTCTGTGGCCCAGGTTGTCCCACAGGTGTCTAGACACATAGCCCCCACATTGTTTGCACTAGTGACATGGGTTTAAATGGAACCTCTAGGGCGGTACAGCATCTATCTATTTGAATGGCAGTCTGTCTAGATGTTGGGAAGGGTGACCGAGAGAGTAATGATACATGCATATAATTTCAGTTGTATTGTAGTATCATTTATATTTAATAAAACCATGCTTTTCAAATGTATTGTTCAATAAGTTTTGAATAATGCATACGTGCAATCACATAATCACCCCCACATCCAAGATATAGAATAGTCTCACCACCACAAAATATTCTTTCATGTTCACTACTCCTTGAGGTTATCCCTAGAAACCTGTGACATATAGTTTGTATAGTTTTGCATTGTCTAGAGCATCGTATAAATAGAGTCATGCAGTAGGTAATCTTTTGTGCCTGGCATCTTCATTAGCCTGGTTCCTTTTGAGACTCATTCAGGTTGGTGTGTGCAACTGTAGTCAAATTTGGTTTTGCATAGATATACCATAATTTGTTTTCCATTTATCACCTGATTGACATTTAAGTTGCCTTCAGCTTTTAGTGTCTATGAATAAGACTGCTATGAACATTTACATACAGATTTTTAGATGGATATATGTTTTGGAGTTCTGGTGTGGCACTGAAGGATAAATACTGGACCACAGGGTTAGTTTGAACTGCAAAGTCAGTGGTTCAAACTCACCAGCTGCTCCTTGGAAACTCTATGTAGTGTCATTATGAGTCAGAACTGACTTGATGGTACTTAACAGCAACCTGTTTTTATTTCTCTCGCATAAACATCTAGAAGTAGAAGTGCTGGGTCATTTAGTAATGCTTCACTTTACAAGAAATTCTCAAACTTTTACAAAGAGGTTATACCATTTTGACTTTCCCTTTTTTAAAAAAACACACTGCCCAGTAGTGGTATCCTGGTCTGGCACTGTGGGTTAATGTGCTATACTGTAAAGTCGGTTTGAACCACAAGGTCAGTGGTTTAAGTTCACCATCTGCTCCTTGAAAACCCTATACAGGTCACTGTGGGTCAAAAACAACTTGATAACACTTAACAACAACAACCCAGTAGTGCTAATCTTTTTAACCCTCTCCCCTCTGCCAAGTCACTTTGCATAGCTGGCCGTCATCTGCCATGCACTGTGGGGAAATACTCTTGGGCTCCTTGACCACAAATTTGCATCCCTCTAACATGCTCGGCTGCCAGTCAATTTGTATCACAAGGTTGGTGGTTCAAGCTCACCAGCCACTTCCTAGAAACCCTGTACAGGGTTGCTATGGGTTGGAACAGACTCAACAGCACTTAGCAACAGCAATACAAACCTCAAAGAGCTCTGGCAGCGTAGTGGATATGAACTGGGCTGTTAAGTGCAACATCTACCAGTTGCTCCAAAGGAGAAAGATGTGGTTTTCAGCTTCTTTAAAGATTTAGAGCCTTGGAAACTCTATACAGGGTCACTGTGACTCAGAACCAACTTGGTGGCACACAACCATCACCACCAACGCAAACCTCTTTCTTCCTTTCTCTGTCTGTCACTCAGGGTACTCAAGGTTGGCAGTGTCTGATCTTAAAGAGGTACTGCCTAAGTGTGCCATTTCTCATTCCCACAAATTCTCCTCTGTGGAGCACTTTATAAATGGCAGGTTCAGCATTGAAGAAGTAAGTGGTGGGCATAATAGGAAATAGAGGAGGGAAGCAGAAAGGAAACCTCTTGACAGGACAGTTTATATCCTGCCCTGGGCATCATCAGCCTTTACAGGTAAGAGAGCTCAGCTCCTTCCTCAGTGGAATACCTCTCTTCTTGGCTAGAATAAAGAGGGAAGGATTTATTTTCAAGGAATTTTTTTAAAAAGCTTTTATTGTGAAATGAGTGATAGTTTACATGGGAGAACATCAGTTTTGCACTCATCCTATCATATTTCATTTTATTGCAATGATTACAATCCCCTCAGTGCATCATCATTTAACAGTATTTGCTTCTACTCTCTCTGTTTTGTTTTGGTGTACACAGAAATACTCTGGGATACATAATCATTTGAACCACCAAAGGGACACTCTGCAAGCCTGCCTCCTGGCCCCCAGCATGTAGCCTTTCTTTTTCTATGAGTCCAGGTTCCCCAGCTGTTCCCTCTTTCCATGTCCTCATCTCTGCCTAGATCTCTGGTGTTGCTGCTCTCTGGATAGGGTCCCGCAATCTGCTTGTGCTCTTCTCCCTTTATGGTCCTAGGGTCCTCTGTTTCTGGACTGTAAGATTAACTGTTCCCCCTTTTTTGTTACAAAACTTTTACCTTTACAGTTGTGACAGTCACAATTAGTCATGATAACATTACTCACTATTGAATCCTAAGAATCATATTCCTATCTCCTTTCACCAGACCCATTTAGACAAGATGAGAACTATTCAGTGGGGGATTCTACCTTCTCCCACACACTCTGAAACTAATGTCCCTCTTGAAAACTTGTAAGCCAGTCACTTTGTGCCTGTATAGACCCCCCCACACATACACACCCCATTTTATGTAGCCAGTGTCTAATTTGCCTGTCACTATTAACCCTGTGTACAGAGGGGATAGGTTTGATCCTTGATATGAAGATTCTGTCCCTCTTGGTTGGTATGTTGAGCTACTACATCCATAAGTATACGTCAAGTTCATCAGATTGTAGCAATTTACACTTGTTTCCTTTATCAAATTTCTTTATCTTCCTCTAGTTGAATTCTGATCATCAAACCATTGAAGCTAGGTCAAATGGGTATTGTCTGCAAGTGTGGGCATTTTTGTGCATCTCCCCTCACTTCACATCAGTTGGGTACTTCACTCTCAGCTCTAGCCCTCCATGGCTAAGTCCTTGTCTCCAGGTCTCACCATACTTTGGACCAAACAGCTCTTCCTCCTATCTCTCTCATCTCCAAGTTGATGGTATTCTATGGAATGTGGTCAAACTCAGCCCATATCTTCATTATTGCCTTTCCCCCTCTTTCATTCACCAGAAGACCAATATGGTCACCAGCAAGCTTACATACCTGCTCATGTGTTCCGTTTGAGTTTCACTCTTGGAGGGGGGTTTGTCATGAAGGGACTTGATTGTTTGCCTCGATGACTCCCTGGCAAACAACCTGCCTGTACTTGTAGTAGTCAGACTGCCATTTTTGTTTCTACTTTTTCTTGCTGGTATTTCTTTCAAGAAGTATCTTCTGTTCCTCTAGCTGCTCCAAGCTGGTCTGCTTATCCTTTCAAATGGAAACGTCCCACCTCAGAAGGTTCTGGATGGGGCTCAGGATTCCACCTAAGGTCCTATATATACTGCAAAGCCTCTACAAGAGACCTGTTTCACTGGGGAAGTTCTAGAACCCCTTTTAGGTATTCTAATCAGTTATAGGCTAAAGACAGGCTTACAAACTTTCTGTAATCATGTTTCCCAACATTCCTTTCTATCCCACTCAAGCGTCTATTTTATAATAGTAGGCAACGGAAACCAATATTCATAAGACAATCAAGCACCTTAACATCATCTCCCCTCTTTTATCCATTCAGATTATATCTGGATCCCTGTCTCACAGAATCCTTTTGTTAATAGGTGGAGCATAATCACTATTTACCTCTGTCCCATTTAACCCATGCAAACCTACCTAAGTGTTCCCCTATCTACCTTGTCCTTCCATCCTCCTTTCCTTTCTTGTGTATTGCCCTCCCCAGCACCCAAACTATGATATGTCTATCCCCTACCCTGTGCTCTACTCTCTGGACCCTTCCTCCCACCCTGGTAACCAACAAAGAAGTTTTTGTTGTTGTTGTTTTGTTTTGTTTTTCTCTTAGTATGGGTATCTTTTCTTAAGCTTTTACAATCAAGACATCTTGGTGGTATGTCTAAGAAAATAAGAATAAAGCACTTGGTCCAAAAGTGTGCATGTCCCAGCACCTTCAGCCTGGTTTTAGTCTATCTGCTGCTTTGTGCCTTAAAGGGAAGATCTAAGGACTCTGGTGGCATAACAGTTAAGTGCTAGTTTGCTACACAAGAGGTTGGCCATTTGAATGTATCCAGTGGTTCCATTGGAAAATGAACTGATAATCTGCTTCTACAAAGATTCCAACCAAGGAAACCTTATGGGCAGTTCTACTCTGTTACGTGGGGTTAGAATTGACTCAAGAGCACCCAACAACAGTAGCAAACAGCCTGTGTGGTGCAAACAGTTGACATGCTTGTAGCACCTCAGAAGAAAGGCCTGGCAATCTACTTCTGAAAGATCACACCATGGACAGTCCATGGAGCACAGTTCTACTCTGCACACAGGAGTCGTCTTGAGTGGAAACAACTCTACAGCATCTGGAATACAGCTTGATAGAGAACCTGGCACCCAGGGCCTCCTGTGGACTGTGTATGGAAGAAGCCTGGGTCCTGATGTTGGGACCCACTCAGGGTAACAAAGGGCATGTAGCATCTTATGACAGGGAGGCATCATAAGCTGTTCAAAGCCTTTCGTGCCCATTCTTTTGTTCTTCCCTTTCAACAACCCAGTGAAAAAGATAGGCAAGCAATGTTAGTCCTCTCTAGAAATTTATTTGCAGAGTCCTACAAATCTGTATATTTGACTAATAAGTCTTTTTAGGACCACTAAGGAGCCCTCATGTGGTGCTGTATGGTAAGCACTGAACCACAATGTCAGATTGAACCATAACATCGGCAGTTCAAATCCACTAGCTACTCCTCAGAAACCCTATACAGGAAAGCTATGAGTCTGCACCAGCTCAACAGCAATTAACAGCAACAATGATGAGCAATGCATAAGAATAAAACTGAGTTCCAACTCAATGCAACCTGATACATCAGAATAGAACTGCCACACAGGATTCCCAAGGCTGTAAATCTTTATGAAAGCAGACCACCACATCTGTCTCCTGTGGAGTAGTGGGCTGAGTTTGAACCGCTGACCTTTTATGATGAGCACTTTAACCACAGCACCAACAGGGCTCCTATACAAAAGAATGTCAACCATGAATTTACTCACTGAAAAGGTCTCATTTCAAGGCGAGGGCCAGAGAGTTGTATCTGGAAACTCTACTGGATCCTGTCTAGCATGGGTGACCCTGCTGCCCTGGAAATACAGGAGGCATCGCTTCCACCATCACAGCAACTCACAAGCCACCACAGTGCAACAGACTGACAGTTGGGATGCTGCTTCTTAGTTTAGACTGAGACAAACTAGAAGCCAAAGTAAATCCCTACAGTTGTTATGTAGTCAAACCCACCTCCTGGTGATACATGTGGATCCAGAGTGGAGCTGTGCACCACAGGCTTTTCAATAATTGATTTTTTGAAAGTTGACCCCAGGCTCCCCTATCTAACACGTAACATTTCTGTCCTGCCCCCTACACTCAGTTTCTTACTCAAACTTTTCTCCCAAGTGTGTCTACCCGTTGCTTCCGGCTGAAAGGTTTCCTGTTTCCCAAAAACCGTACTCTTACCCCATGTTTTTGTGATCTGTGTCTCCCAGGGAAAGTCTTTCCTCTGTGCATGAAAACCTATCATCTGGGTCCCAGCATAGGCTCGACTTTCTTTCTCCTCCACTTTCCTCGCCGCCGCCCCATCTCGATGTTATTTATGAGTGAGTGATTGAATGAGCCAATGTAGAATTCCTGAGTGCTTATTATGTGAGACATACTGTACTAGCAACTTTAGCATGCCTATCCTTGTTGATTTCATGACAATGATGGTATGCATGTAGGTAATATATACATAATACACTCTATGAGAAAACTGAGCCTTTCCGTTGAAGTAATTTGCCCAAGGTCACACAACTAGTGGTTGGCCATCGTTTAAAATCATCTCTTCTGACTCCAAGTATAATGTTCTGTAAGTGATATCAGTTTACACTTTGTATTTCACCACAGTAAAAACAGCTCTGCCCTATCTAAGAACTGAGAGTCATATTGCTTTTGAAGGTAGGCATACACTAGTCCTTAAGGGCAGGAGCCAGATGTTACCGTTCTTTGTTTTCTTGCGATGCTGAGTGCACTTTGGAGCACATCGGAAGTACTGGATTTCATAGTTGGGAGATTCCTGAGTAGCCAGCATCACTTGATTAGCTGAGAGTAGATGACAGAGCAGGCGCTCTGTTTAGTGTATGTAATATGTTCTGCCTGGCATCAAAGGACATAGCACTGATAGAGATTAACAGTTAATATTGGTGCTGTTTTGATATGACAGATGAGGGCTCTCTGAAGTAAATAATCCCTGTCAAATAAAGTTATAAATAAATGCAAAAAAAAAAGGTTACATAGCAAAAGCAAATATTCTGCAAGGCCAGACTGGAAAATTCTATGGGGAGCCCAGTGGTCCACAAACCACCCACTGAGTACCACAGCTCAGCCAGCCCCACCAGCCCCACTGCTATCTCTTGTGGACCTTCCCAATTTGTCAATGAGGCAGCCTGTCAAATATGGAGATACTGAGCAGCCTGGAACAGAGCTTGAAGTATGAAGTGGCATTTCTGTAGAATGTCACCCCTCACAGTCTTTGTTTTTTAAGGATGTGAGGTGGTGTGCCCCAGAGTGAAGAGAACTGTCCTCAACATGAGACAAAGATTTGGGGCTGGACTCTCTTCCAGACTTCTCCTTGGGTAAGCTTAGGCAATGCCCTTTGTCTTCTTGTTTGTAAAATCTCCATTTTACAAACTGCTCAAGATGCTGATGTGGGTTGTCAGCATTATCATTTGTTGTTGTTGCTGTGTGCCGTCAAGTTGGTTCCGACCCATAGTGACCCTCTATAGGGTTTCTGAGGAGCAGTTGGTGTGCTTGAACCTTGTGATTCAAACCAACTTTGCCATCTAGCACATTAACCCACAGCACCACACCAGAACTCCTTGTTATTGTTGTTGTTGTTGTTATGTGCCGTGGAGTCAGTCCCAACTCATAGCGACCCTGTACAGGGTTTCTGAGGGTGTAAATCTTTACGGGAGCAAAAAGCCTCATCTTTCTCCCTTGGAACAGCTGGTGGTTTTGAACTGCTGACATTGCGGTTCCTAGCCCGATTCGTAACCACTACGCTACCAGAGCTCCTTAGAACTCCTCATAGACAAAGATTATATGAATATATTTCCTTTGTTTTGCATTAAAATTTTTATCTTCATGTGTCGAGCATGTTGTTGTTATTAAGTGCAACTCTATAAAGGATTTCCAAGCAGTAACTGGTGGTCTTAACCTGCAGTTAGCAGTTCAGTACTTATCCTACAGTGTAACACCAGGACTCCATACATCTGGTAAAAAGTGACTCTACCAACACACATTCAAAAACCCTAAAAAAAATGGGGATAGATGTGTTTTGAGATTTAGTGAAATCCAGGGCAGGGATTGTCTTAATCACTGTGGACAGAATCCAGAGTTGATATAAAATGACACAGTTGAGAACTGTGTCGATGCTGAGAACTTCATCCTGATAGCCTGGGTATATTGTCAAGGGCAGAGACTTAGCTCAGTATTGTTTTGTAGGGAATTGTATTGGAGGTACTATATTTTGAAGAAAGGGCAGGATACAGACAAGAGAAACCCAGCAGAAGCAACTAGGCTGTCTAGAGGAGAGGGTGCTCACGTCCATGGAAGAAGATGGCAGCTGCTGTCCTCTAAGGCAGGGATGTCTCTGTTTCTATCCCTTAGTCCACTGCCTTGATTCTGCCCAGCTCACCAGGCCCCTTCAAAGCCTAATGGATTTATTGAAATGAGCATTCTGGTCAGTTGTCCTGTTGTACTTCTCATCAAAGCATATAGTAAATTACTTTTCTAGATTAGAAGTCAGTTCTTATAAGCATTCCTAACATGAAAGCATCCCTAAGAGCTAGATATGCAGGCGTGCTCTGAGAACAGCAGGCTCCTCACAATGCAGAGCCAGTTCCCCTTGTGGTGAGCTCCCCAGGACGGACACGCTGGGAGGCATCCATCCCAGGGACCTTTCAACGTGAATGCTAAGGGTTGGACCTCTTTTATTGGTGCCTCAGTTACCATTTGCTCCAGTTACCTTTGCAAAATACACTGAATGGCTGTGATGGATGGTTGGAAGAGGCTGTTAAGTCTTATTTTCTCATGGATTGAATACATATTTATACAGAAAGATTTAGCGTACATACACATTGAAGTCAGTTTGAGAGTATAAAGGAAAAATGTTATTATGGGCCATTGAGTAGGATACAACTAATAGCAACTTTCTATAGAGTTTCCAAGGAGCGGCTGGTGAGTTTGAACTGCCGACCTTGTGGTCCAACCCAACCTTGCAGTCCAGTGCATTATCTTGCAGTTGTTGTTGTTGTTATGTGCCATGTGCCATGGAGTCGGTTCCAACGCATAGCGACCCCATACAGGGTTTCCGAGGCTGTAAATCTTTACGGGAGCAGAAAGCCTCATCTTTCTCGCTCAGAACAGCTGGTAGTTTCGAACTGCTGACCTTGCAGTTCGCAGCCCGATTCATAACTACTACGCTGCAGTACTAACCACTAAATACAGGATTTTATTAGCTATGATGATGGTGATGTTGTTAGTTTATAGTTGTTACCCTCTGATACTCACAGTTTTTTGGTACTGAAAAATAATGCTTATTTTCAGAGTTGAGTTGTCCTCTACCAATTTTGACTGCTTATTTAGAACAAAACGCCATTTATTTCAGTGGTATTGCATTAGCCTGGGTCTTCTAGCTCTTGGGTGTCTACTACTATTTTTGGCATATTTTGGACTTACAGAGAAAAAGGCAAGCACTGGTATGGCGTTGTAAGATAAGCCCTGGACTGCTAACCCCGAAGTCGGCAATTCAAATCCACCAGTCACTCTCGGAAACCCTATACAGGGTCGTTGTGAGTTAAAACTGACTTAATGATTGTCAAAAACAAAAACAGAAAGAAAGACTGTCTGTGAAATTGATTTTATTATTTGGGGGCGTTGTTATGAATTAGTCTGTGAACCTTAAGGTCAGCAGTTAGAAACTATCAGCTGCTCCATGGGAGAAAGATGAGGCTTTCTGCTCCCATAAAGATTTACAGCCTCAGAAACCCTGTTCAGGGTCACTATGGGTCGGAACCAACACGACGGCACTTAAGAACAACTACAACAAGATATCCTTATTCTGGTGTGGCACTGTAGGAAAAGCACTGGACTGCTAAGTACAAGGTCAGTGATGTAAACCCACCAGCTGCACTTTGGAAACCCTATACATAACCCACAATAATAAGGACATCTTGTTGCTAAATGCCAATGTTTTCTTTTTCCCAGATTACAGTTACTTTTCATATAATTTCAAACCGTGCATTTGTTTTGAGAAACCAGACCTGTGGACAGACTTCTTTGGAAATCGGTATCTTTGCTACTGCTATGGTAGTGGTGTGATGTATGAAATATTTTCACAAAGAAAAGAAGTGGCAAGAATTTTCTTTTGCATCGAGCTTAAAAGATCTTTTAATACATGTAAAATTAGACAGAGATGCTAGAACAGAAAAGAAATAATAATAATAAAAGCCTTTCCATTTCTCAAGGAATTTTCCTATATGGTTGGAGACACCACACTCATCAGAGACTATGTTAAAAGGGTGTTGATGGTGTTAGTTGTCACTGAGTCAGCAGTGATGCATGGCAACCCCATGTACAGCAGAGCAGAATATTACACGGTCATGATTGTTGATCTGACTGTGTAAAGTGTTGTAACCACTGTGCATTTGGAGTCATCTTCCAGCATTTTGAAAAACAGTAGTCCTTTGTAACCCACAGGGCTTCCATTGACTGATTTCCAGAAGTAGATAACCAGGTGTTTCTTCGCCATTTGTCCTAGCTTAGAGCTTCCTTGATACCTGCCCACCATGGGTGACCTTGCGGATATTTAAAATACCAGTAACATAGCCTTCAGCATCATAGCAACACACAAGGTACCACTGGACAGGAAACTAACAGATAGGTGCTAGTGTTATAAGGTAGCTCTAGGGATAGTTGAATGAATGGAGATGTGGTGTGGATAAGCTGTAAGATAAGCACTGGACTGATAACCATACCCAGTCAGAGGCCAGCATCCATTCCCATAAGAAGAGAGGTTTCTTGTAGTTTCCATTGTGTTGGATTAGATCTTCTGAATATATCTTCTAATGAAAATGTGTAGCAATTGGCCCACCAGGTACTTTTGGAAAACGGGACACTGAGGTAAAATAAAAAGGATTGCTTGAAAACTAAGAACTTTTAAACATCTCAACTTTCCTTTCCCAAGTCCTCTGAAGACTGAAAGTTTGTTTCCTGGAGAAGGGAAAAGCAGAGGGTTTCTGGCAGAGAGACAACAAAAGCCACTGAAGGTAGCGCTGAAACAGACCCAGAAATGAAGGGGTGTACATTCTGGATGACAGAGTCCTTTACTCTTTCCCTGTTCCCAGAAATGTGGCAACCATACATACATCCTCCCACTAGGTTGAAAGTTGGAAGCACCTTCCCTGAAGAAAGTGACCTGCTCAGTACCAAAAGGTAGTGGCATCAGGGACCAAATGGGCCAGTGATGAACCAGACAAACTCCATGCATTCTCTTCAGAATGCCCCATCAGTGTTTTAGTTCCAAGTTCCTAAATATGAATGCATAAGAAAGAATTACCACTTGCCTAAAGAAATCATACCTGAAAGATATAAATCTAACCAATAAACAGAAGTAAGCATCATAACAAAAACTGAGACCATGAAAGGCAACAATATTGAGAGGAAATTCCCTCTATTAATACAAAGGAGCTTTAAAAATTAGTGGTAAAAATCATTATCTATTAATTCCATTTTTCCACGAGCCTTCAGAAGCCCCTCATATACTCAGAAAGATAATATATGACTTTCATAAGAAGAAAAATGAGATTTTTTTTTTCAGAGAACAAAAATCCTTTAAAATTTTAAATTATGATAGCAGAAATGAAAACTCAATTAAAAGATTTAAAGACAAATGTGAAGACAGTTTTCCAGAAAATTGAACAAGGAAATAAGGAAGAAAGGAAGGGAAGGAGGAAGAAAGGAGAGTAGGCAGGAGGGAGGGAACCAAGGACAGAGTGAAAGAAGATATGAAGGAGGGGAGGAGGGAAGAGAGGAGGAAGGGGCAGAGGACAAGATGTGGTAAACAGAAAAAAGTTAAGCAAAATCTGAGGACCAGCCTAAAAATTTAGACACAAATTTAAGAGTTACCTATGTGTGAGAAGGAGCTCTGGTAGCGTAGTGGCTACAAATTGGGCTGTGAACCGCAAGGTTCTGTTCCCGTAAAATGTACAGCCTTGGAAACCCTGTACGGGGTCGCTATGAGTCGGAACCGACTCCACAGCACATAACAACAACAACAATGTGCGAGAGAGCTACTCTGTTTAAAGTTCACTCCACAGCACCTGTCTCGGTCCCAGGTACCACACAGTACCACCATCTCCATAAGGCATTCCTTTTTGATAGGCCACATTGCACCCAAAGCAGTACGGGTTGGTGATAATTGGAGCACCACTCCAGAGCGAGAGCCAGTGGAGTCCAGGGAAAATAATTGCAGTACTGCAGTGGCCTAATTGTGTCAAAGCCTGCCCAAATTGGCATGACTGTGGAAACGCTAAGCTTCTGGCTTTTTAAAATAGCATGAATTCCTTTCCAGGAGAACTGAATCTTCCCTCCAAATCGTTCCAGTAACATTAATAATTCTCAGCATGACTTCTGTTGCTGCCTGCCCAATTTACAGATGAACAGCCTAAAGGAAACGATGCGCCGACTGAATGGAAGGCCTCAGAGTAACTCTTGGTCCAGAATGATCTTTCCAGACTCCCTCACACTTTGTTCTGAGCCCACCTCCAGAGCCCCCAGGTAGCTTGAAGATTAACTCTGAGAAATGGAAGCCTTTTCCAAAGCGTCCTCTCACAATAAGTGAAATACTGAATAACAAGATTGTTTCAGGCATTTTCCTCAAAATAAGCCTCATGTTTACATAAGTTCAGTATGAAGATTCCTGGAGATACTTTAGAAATGGAACGGAACAAGAAAAAAGGTGGAGGGGGAAATCTAATGGTGGAGGAACAGATGGAATGATGCAGCATGCAGGCTTGAATCTTGCAGGAAGGAAAGAAGTTTCTCTTATTACAGATCTGTTAGTCACTGCATTTGGCTCTGGGAGGCTGGAGCGAGGGAGCGGGGAGGCAAAGTAAAGGTCTTCACCTGTGCCTTGCTTTGCTAATTAACTGCAGAATCACAATGTGTGTACTTCAAAGATAGTTTTCATCCATACTGCTCACCATTGCCATCCTTTATAATTTATGACTTTCACTCCCTACCTGAGCTGTGGGAAGTTTAATGTCAATGGGCTTCTCTATACTCATCTTTAGTCAAATGAATTCTCCCTAAGTTTGTGCTTCTTGGTTATTGTTGTTGAGCAATATGCAGAGTAAAAGTGGTTTTTAAAAACTCTTGTGGAAACCGCCCTCTAAGACTGAAACTCAAAGGGCACACATGAGAAGGCATATAAGCTTGCTGGCGACCACATTGGTCTACTGGTGAGTGGAAGAGGGGGAAAGGCAGCAATGAAGAAACGGGCTGAACTCAACCACGTTCCATAGATTCCTGTTGACCTGGAGATGAGAGAGAGAAGAGGAAAGGCTGGTTGGTCCAAAGTGTGGTGAGACCTGGGGACACCTGAGCCCATGGACAAGGACATAGCAACAGAGAGCTGGAGCTGAGAGTGAAGAACCCAGCTGATATGAAGTGAGGGGAGACGCACAACACCCAAAGTTACAGACAGTACCCATTTGATCATCGATGGCTTGATGATCAGAACTAGACTAGAGGAAGATTAAAAATTTAAAAATATATATTGATAAAGGAAATGAGGGTAAATTGCTACAATCTGATGAACTTGACCTATATTCATAGAAGTAGTATTTCAAAATAACAACAGAGAGAGAAGGAGTCTTCACATCAAGTATGAATGCTATCCCCTCTGTATACAGGGTAGATAGGGACAGGCAACTTACACTGGCTACCTAAAATGAGGGGGTGATAAAGGCTTGAAGTGACTGGCTTACGAGGTTTTAAGAGGAGGTTTAGTTTAAGAGTGTGCGGGGGAAGGTACAGTCCCCACTGAATAGTTTTCATCTTGTCTAGACTGGTCTAGTGAAAGAGATAGGGATAAGATTCTTATGGTTCAATAGTGAGTAATTGTTGTCATGACTAATTGCAACTGTTGCAACTGCTTTGTAACAAAAATGAGGAAGTAGTTAATTTTACAGTCCAGAAACAGGGGACCCTAGGACCATCAAGGGAGAAGAGCACAGGCAGAATGTAGGACCTTATCCAGAGAAGCAGCGACACCAGAGATAGAGGCAGAGATGGGGACATGGAGAGAGAGAGCAGCTGAGGACCCTAGATTCATGAAAAGAGAGGGACTGAGAGCCGGAGGCCAGGAGGCAGACTTGCAGTATGTGCCCTATGTTGGTTTAAATTATTATATATGCGTGAGTGTTTGTTTTGTTTTTTTGTTTTTAAAAGAGTTAAAATGAATTGAGAGAAATACTGTTAACTGATGGTACATGGAGGGGTTTATAACCATTATAATGAAGCAAAGCATATGATTTGTTGAATGCAAAACTGATGATCTGCCCTGTAAACTTTCACTCAATTCACAATAAAAACATTTAAAAAAGCACAGTCTTGTGAAAGGCTGCATTAGCACAGTCAGATAGTAGACTCAGCTCTCTGTCATAAAGAGTTTCCAGCAGTGACCCCAGAGCCCCATTTCCTCACCTTCATGTAGAAAATGCCTATGGTTTGGTCCTTGGGCCAATGAGAGGCCAGGGGACTCCAGTAACCCTGGGTGCTGATTCTGAGAGCTGTGTAGTATACCATTGCCAGAGTCTTATTCATTGACTCATATGGATGTAGGTTGCCAGGGTAAGTCAAAAAGCATTGCACTAGGTTTCCAGTCCACACATGCACGCAGTATGTTTAAACATGTCTCTGTGATCAGTGGATGACTGGGGACAAATGCCCCCAGTAATATACTTGTCTCAGTCTCATTAGGGGGGCCTTCAGAAAAAAGGTCCAGTCAAAATACTGGATTCTAAAGTGGTCTGCTGGTCCAGTTAAATTTCAGGCAGAGCAGTCACAACCTCAGAAAATTCTGGTAACTGTGTTTTGGAATTCTAAAGTCGTAATTCAGTTGATTTTCACATATGACACAGGATGATCATGGGAGCTTTATTATGAAGAAGTTTTAAGAAGACTGAAAATTGCTGTGGTGGAGGAAAAGACCTCCTCAAACATCTTTTTATTCCCCAAACTCAAAGGACATTTAAAAAGAACACAATTTAAGTCCCTCAAGGATGACAAAAGACAGAATTTTTCAGAGAAGGGTTAGAGAGGTGGAAACACCACCTTCAGAAATGTATAGACCCAGATGGGAGGGAATGCTGAGAAACAATAGCTTCACATCTTGATATTTTTGTTTAATAAAGGCGTCTATGATTTTGTAGCAATCTTTTTTTTTTTTTTACTTACCCACATATTTAGCTAAGCTAGGTCTTCGTTTTTAGAATCATTGAAACCCATATTTCAAGCTTAAAAAATGCATAATCCTAGTATATAAAATGTTGAGTGCAGTGTCTTTATAGGATAAGCAGTGAACTGCAAATCACAAGGTTGGCAGTTTGAGTCCACCAGTAGCTCCACAGGAGAAAGATGAGGCTTTCTGTGCCTGCAAAGATTTGCAGCCTCAGAAACCTTACACAGGGAGTTGGAACTGACTCCACAGCACTTAACAACAACAAGATACCACCAGATTTTGGTACATTAGGTCAAACTAGGTTAGGCTCCAAGAGGACAGAACACTTAAAATAGCAATGGCATTCAATGTAGAACTTACTGTTTCACACATGAAATCTAGAGACGAGCAACCCATGTATGGTGCCTGCATTAGTCAGAAACAATAGGAGAGATAGAGATTGATGTTAAGGAATTGTCTCACTTGATTGTGGGGGCTGGCAAGTCCAAAATTGGTAAGCCAGAAATCCATTTCTATGTTACACTCTTGAGGTAGAATCTTTGTCCTCAGGAAACCTCAGTTTTTGCTCATAAGGCATCAGCCAATTGTATGAAGCCCACCAACATTATCAACTTTACTAACAGTCAACTAATTTTAGATGCTTATTCCCTTTACAAAATACCTTCAAGGCAATATCTACACTAGTATTTGGCCCAATGGGTGAGCACTGTAGCCAAACCAAATTGATAGGAGACATAGGCTCCACTGCTTTGCTCCTCCAACGTGGTAGATTTCACCACCTCATGTTCCTTTCCTTTCCTCATTTTCTCTGTCCATTTCCAAACACCTGGGCAGGTGGGAACATGTCCAACAAGAACTTCAGGAGGGTGGCTTTCATTTTGTTAATACAGGTGCAGTGTTTGCATCTTCTACATGATGTCTTGAAGACCACTTCATCTCTGTCTTCTTAACCCATGCTCTTTTCAATAATTCCTGCCTTGTAATTTCCCTGTGTAAACACTTGATGTTCCAGTTTCCATGACAGAATAGCAAATTACCCAAAACTTAGTGGTTTAAAGAATGACAACATCTATTTTGCTCAGATATCTGCAATTTAAGTAGAACTCAATAGGTCTAGCGCAACTCTATTCCCTCAGTGTCCGCTGGGCAGCTCAAAAGCTGGAGACCAGAATCATCTGAAAGCTCCTCTCTCTCATGTCTGCTAGTTGATGCTGGCTGTCATCTGAGATCACTGCTGGGTCTGTTGACTAGAATATGTCTATGTGGCCTCTTCATGTGGCTTGGGCTTCCTCATGACATGGTGACTGGGTATCAAAGGCAGGTTTCCTTAGAGAGAGAGCCAAGTGGAGACCATTATTGCCTTTATGAGTTAGCCTCAGAAGTCTAGGGGAGCCATTTCTGCTGCATTCTACTCATTAATGCTGTCAAGAAAACCCCACCCAGTTTCAAGGAAATAAACTCCATCTTTGGATGGGAAGAGTCAAGGTTTTGAAAGAGCATTTAGGTCCAGAAATATTGCTGTGGCTATGTTTGGAAAACACCATCTGTCACACTGGCAAGGAATATGTTGCTGTTTTCTCTCTGGAGGTTACGTTTTGAATGCAATAATAGGTATATTGAATATGTATTACTATACTACATGTACTTGGCCCTGAAATTCTTATTTGGATCGTCTTGAAATTCATGCAGAGATGATAATCTAACTGAGCTCTGTTTTATTGTGCAAAAAAAAAAATTCCCATATCTCCTAGCACATTCAGCATTCTTCATAATAAGTAAGACACATAGCCTCAGTTCTAGAGCTGTGGGATCGATATCGAAATGGTATGATTTTCAAAAGAGCAGCATTTGCCCAAGGACGAAGTTCAGAAGGCAGGAAGGAGTAGGAAAGGAGGAATGGAAATAGGAAACACAGGGAGGAAGCGGGATAAGTGATTTAGCATTGTGGAGATTGTAATCAATGATATGGAACAAAATGTGTATGAATTGTTTAAGAGAAAACTGATTTTCTCTGTTCCCTTTCACCCAATTCACAATAAAATGTTTTAAAAATAATATGATAGGGGATAAGCCATACCTAGACTCAGGGTTCCTGATTGCTATCGAAGACTTACCATTTCATTATCACACATGGGTTTTTATATAAATGTGGAATCTATTTTCACTTATCAATCACACACTGAATTAAATCACGAAGAAAGCTTTCAGATAGCTGTGGACTTCTTGGGTTTTAGTTGCTCGTTCTTTCCACCATTTATGTACTGAAACTAAGTCTTGGTTTGAGCAATATGTGAGGGTTTTGAGGGATATGTTCTCTAGTCCAATGAAAGCAGATTCTCTCAAAGTTGGAGCTGATGCCTGTGAATTGGTTGAGAGTAAAAGATTAAGGGACTGAAGAGAATACAAACTATCATAATGGAAACAAAAGGAGAGAATACTTTCTGTACCGGTTACATTAACATCTGTCCATTTTGAAAAAGAGCTGCATTTTGTCCTTTGGAAAACTCCTGTTTCCCCCTCTCACCAAGGCTGGGATCTCATTTGCTCCTGACACATGCAGCAGGAAATCACTGACGGCCTTGACACACATTTCAGAGCAGCCTTCTAAAGTTCGTTGTTCTATAATAAGAGTTTACTGAAAGGCTGGAACCAAAAAAACCTTGAAATGATCAAAAGATTTTTTTGGTAAATATCATATGGTGCAAGGTGAAACCTACAATATGTTTACACATATATTTTTTTCTAATTCACTGCAAAAAAAGTTAAAAGTTAACGGCATCATTTTTGAGGAGTCAATTCAGGTGCTGGGGCTTGGATAATTCATTGTCTGCTGAATGTTAAAATGTCTGTGTGGTCCTACATGTGTCTGTAAACATCTGGTTCCTGAAGTTGCATGAGGTTGCCATGCTGCTTTAAATACTATGTTCTTGTTAGATGCTCCTGATTCGTAACAACTCCATGCATACCACAACAGAAAGCAATGCTGCCTGTCCTGTACCACCTGATGATCAGCTGTTGACTAGACCATTGTTATCCATTGGATGTGATTGATCACTGGCTGCTTTTCAGAAGTAGATTGCCAAGTCCTTCCTAGTTTAGCATCCTAGGAACACACAAGTCTCCACTGATGGATGGGTGATGTCTGGGATGAGGTACATTACATTGGTTAGGTGTCGAACCCACGTCTTCTACATGGAAGGCCAGAATGCTATCAACGAGCCATCACTGCCCTCTGAAATTACATAGACCATCATATCTTGGAAAAAGTCTTTAACAATTGTATTTTATACATTTCTTCTTCTCCTCCTCTTCCAGCAGCAGTATCAATAAGATCTAAACACTTAGAGGGTTTGCAAGAGGTTATTAGGTAGTGATGTCTCAGAGCACAAACTGTCAGTTTCAAAACGTGAGGCTCAATGTTCTGGCTGCTGCTGCTGCTTCCTCTTCTTCTCCTCATCCTCTATCTCCTCTTCCCACATCCTACTCCTCCCAGCTTTATTCATTGCTATTGACTTGATTACAATTCTTCGCCACCTTATAGGGCAGAGTAGAACTTCCCCATAAGATTTTCAAATCTGTAACCTTTATGGAAGCCAACTGTCACATCTTCCTCTCATGAAGCTGCTAGGGGTTTGAACTGTCAGTCTTGGGTTAGCAGCCAAACTCTTAACCAACACATCTCAGAAAGACACCCCGCCCCTCCCAAAGAACCCAGTTGTCATTGAGGCAATTGCAACTCATGGTAGCCTCATGTGTTGCAGAGTACAACTGTGCTCTGTAGAGTTTTAAAGGAGTCCTGGTGTACCGCTGCAGGTTCTTGCGCTGGACTGCAAGGTCAGTTTGAACTGTTAGGTCAGTGGTTTAAACTCACCACCTGTTCCCTGGAAACCCTATACAGAGTCGCTGTGAGTTGGAACTGACTTGATGGCACTTAATGACAACAACAACCTTTCAGAAGCTGATCACCAGGTCTTTCTTCCAAGCCGTCGCAGGGTGGGTTGAACTGCCAAGCTTACAATTACTAGTTGAGCACTTACCGTTAGAACCACCAAGGAACTCCCATTCACAAGGATGGGACTTCACAAAGTTGGGGGATTACAGACATGGGTATTGCTGGAACATTGTGAACTAACTGTGGTATATGTACTTAGGTTTTGGCCACTCAAGAAGTATTTATGTCTATGAGCATTCTTCCTCTCAAGAACTTGACTGTGTAATTCAACATATACATGAAAAATGGTAACACATATTATTGTCACATAAGTTTAAGATATCACTGACCTTGTTGTTGTTAAGTACTGTCAAGAGTTGGTTCTTACTTATAATGACTCTGTATAGGGTTTCCAAGGAATGGCTGGTGGGTTTAAACTGGAATCCTTTCGGTCAGAAGTCCAGCGCTTATTCTACAACACCACACCAGGGCTTACCATATCCAATCAGTAACTGATGATTAGCTTCAATCCTATTTATTAAACCTATCCATAAATTTATTCATTTTTCAGTTAATACTTATAAGTACCCACTATGTATTGGATGGAGTCCTGGTGTGGCACTGTGGGTTCATATGCCAGACTGCTAAGCCATTTGAACTACAAGGTTGGCAGTTCAAGCTCACCAGCTGCTCCTCGGAAACCCTATACAGGGTTGCTATGGGTCGGAACTGACTCGATGGCACTTAACAACAACAAAAATGTATTGGATATTCTTCTAGGATTTGGGAGATTATTTTATATTTTTATATTACCTACAGTCCTAGGCACTTCGAAAAGTATAGAAAACACATATTATTTGACATTGATTATGTTTTTTTGTTTGTTTGTTTTTTTAATACTTATAGCCATGAAAAGTTAGGAGCCAGAAAAGCAAAATTTAGCTTATCTTTTCGAAATGTGACTTTTGTTGGGATGATTTCCAATCCCTTAAATCAGATTATGGAGATAAATGAGTAAACGGAGCTACACTAATTTACTTTTCAAAATTGAACATGATTTATGCCTATTTTGTTTATTGCTCAAATATGTGAAATCAGAATGGATTGCATTATTATTTTGAGATAGAGTAGGTACAGATAATTGTATAATCATTTTTTTTGCCACTCCCTCTTCACTTAAAGGATGATTCATCACTAAGACTGTCATGAATTCTGGAAGAAAAATAAATAGAAAAGAAGAAAGTAAAAAGGGTAGGACTATAATCAACCCCAAAATATGAGTGTATGCATATAAAATACATCCCATGCACACACATTCCTAAGAGTTTCAGAATAATCTAGTGCATGATGAAAAGCTACTTGTGGCCAGTGGAACAAGGTTCTAGACTTATGTGGTGCTAAGGAGCTCTGGTAGTGTAGTGGTTATGAACTGAGCTGCTTATTTCACGGTCAGCAGTTCGAAACTACCAGCTATTCCGTGGGAGAAAGATTAAGTTTTCTGCTCCCATAAAGATTTACAGCTTCGGAAGCCCTGTACAGGGTCGCTATGAGTCAGAACCGACTCCATGGCACATAACCACAACAACAGCAATAGTTCTACATGTGTGGAAGTGGAATCCACACCTCCACTTTAAAGGACCTCATCTGTCAGTTTGTTTTATTGTGCTGGCTCGTATGCGGCTATGATTTGGAAGAACCACTCATCTGTCAGTTTGTCACACTGTGGTGAGTTTGCATGTTGCTGTGATGCTGGAAGCTATACCACCAGTATTTTAAATGCCGCCAGGGTCATTCATGGTGTACAGGTTTCAGCTGAGCTTCCAGACTAAGACAGACTTGGAAGATGGAGAGGCGGACTACTTCCAAATGTTTAACCACTAAAAACCTTATGAATAACAGTTAAACGCTGTCAGATAGCTCCAGAATATTGAAGATTGAAACATGATTAAAAGTATCAGAATAGTGTCAGATTTAGTTCCGGAAGATAGCCCCTCAGGTTGGAAACTACTTAAATTAAGAATGGGAAAGAGCTGCCTCCTCGAAGTAGAGTTGACCATGATCACATGAATGGAGTAAAGCCCTTAGGATCTTCATTTGTTGATGGGAACAACTCAAAATGAGGAGAAACAGCAGCAAACATCCATTAATAACTGGACCATGGAATGTACCAAGTATGAATTTAGGAAAATTGGAAGTTGGAAGTTGTCAAAAATGAGATGGAAAATGTAAACATTTAGCATTAGTGAGCTAAAATGCACTGGTGTTGATAATTTTGAATCTGACCATCACATGGTTTACTATGCAGGCAATAACAGATTAAAAAGGAATGGTATTGCATTCATCATCAAAAAGAGCATTTCAAGATCTATCTTGACATATAATCCTGTCTGATAGAATAATATCCATACACCAACAAGGAAGACCCGTTAATGCTACTATTATTCAAATATATGCACCAACCACTAAAGCCATTGAAGAAGTCTACCAACTTCTTTAGTATGAAATTGATCAAACACGCAATCAATATGTATTGTAATTACTGGTGATTGGAATGCAAGGCTGGAAACAAAGAGGAAGGATCAGTAGTTGGAAAATATGACTTTGGTGATAAAAATGATACCGGAGGTAGCATGATGGAATTTTGCAAGACCAATGATTTCTCCATTGCAAATACCTTTTTAAAACAACATAAAAGACAATTATACAAATGAACTTCACCAGATGGAATACATCGAAATCAAATGGACTATATCTGTGGAAAGAAACAGTGGAAAAACTCTATACCATTAACCAAACCAAGACCAGGGGCAGACTGTGGAACAGACTGTATGCTAGTAAAAGCTAAAGCTGAAGAAAATTGAAACAAGTCTATGAGAGCCAAAGTATGAGCTTTAGCATATCCCATCTGGATTTAGAGATCATCTCAAGAAGAGATATAATGCATTAGGCACTAATGACCGAAGAGTTGTGGGATGACATCAAGAACACCATGCAAGAAGAAAGCAAAATTAAGAAGGCAAGAAAGAAAAGACCAATATGTATGTCAGATGGCACTCTGAAACTTGCTTTCTGCCATAGAGATGCTAAAACAAATGGAAGAAATGAGGAGGTAAAAGAGATGAACAAAAAATTACAAAGGGCAGCATGAGAAGGCACAGCCAAATAGAATGAAAAGCGCAGGAGTCTTGTGACTTCAGTGAGTCATAACAGCCAGACCAGAGCTGGGGAGAAGGTGCTGGAAGGCAGAGTGCAGTAATAACTGGCCTGAAGCCGGAGACCTTCAGACACCTGCTCCCCAGCCTAGTGGTCTGCAGCTCCCTACCAGGGCCTACTCCCTTCCAGGGCCTCCCTTGGCCAGGGCCTCAGCTCTCCTGCCTGCTATTGATGCTGCTGCTGTCACTGTTGCCACCTCTGTTCTGGGAAATCGAAGTCCAAGATATATGTGTTCCTTGAGGGACACTGTATAACTGCAGTGCCACCTACTGTTGCTGGTCACCAACGTGTGTATTTCCCAGGTGATGTGATAGTGCCTGGATGCAGCACATGGATCCCCGAATGTGGCCGTGTCCCATCCTGTGTATGGTCCCAGTTTCCCTGGCTGAAGCCAGGCCAGGAAAAGCTGTCATTCATCATGATCAGGAAGGGCACTGAGACGAAGCTGCAAGATACCACACTGGCCTTCAGAAGACTGACTGTAGGAGATGAGGACAACTACATCTGTAAATTTGCCACCTTCTCCAATGGCACCATTCATTGAGTGTCCTGACTCAGTGTGATTGTCCCCCCAGAACCACGTGGAAACCCAGGAAGTTACCCTGAACCTGGAACCCATACCCTTGGCCCACTGTGTCTCCGGTGAGGTCTGCCCACCTGCCCATATCTCCTGATTCTGGTCTGTGGAGGGATTGCATCTGAGAGCCAGGCACCGGGATCCCTGCTGGGCACTGTCACTGTACAGAGAGCTTCCAGGAGTTGGTCCTGCTGCCCGTGACCCTCACTATACAGTGTGAGAATGCCAAATGTAGCCCATCCCCACTACCACTGTCTGTTCTGACACCTCACTGTCCCTGTTCACGCTGGCCCTGAATGTGGGCTCCATTGCCTCCCTGGAGCCACGATTTGCACTGCCTTCCTCTCGCTGCTTGTACTGGCTCGTTGAACCTCTGTGTTTACTACTCCTCATTGTCTACGCTGGTTTCCCCAAACAATATCAAACTACTGTCCCCACTGCACCCCTCTTCCCCCAAAAAGAAAAATGCAAAGATCTGGAATTAAGAAAACCTAAAGGGAAGAACACACTCAGCAATTCTCAAGTTGAAAGACCTGAGGAAAACATTCAAGTCTTGATTTGCAATATTGAAGGATTCTTTGGGCAAAATATATATATTTTTTGTATACATAATTTTTTTCTTGAAATGATTTTGTATTGATCATTTCTTCTTTTTTTTAAATGTTTTATTGTGTATTGAGTGATAGTTTACATGGGAGAACATTAGTTTTACGTTCATACATTGTTTCATTGCCTTAGTTATCATCCCCCAACAAAAGGGTATACCTTGCATGTCCCCCTCCCCCCCACGTTCCTCAGCACCCAGCCCCTTTCCCTCTCTGGGTCTCAACTCCCCAGGCATTCCATCTCTTCACGTTGTCCTCTCTGTCTCCATCTCAGGCCTCATTGCTTCTCTGGGTGGGGTCCCACTCTCCGCTCTTCTCTGCTGATGGTCCCAGGGCCCACCGCTCCTAGACTGAAAAGTTAATCACTCCCATCCTTGCTATATAATGTCTGCCTTTACATTTCCAATCCTCACAATCAGTCCTGGTAACAATTTTTACCATTGAATCACATGAGACCCATCTGTATTTCTTTTCATCAGCCCTTCCTAGACAGATTGGGTACTATTCACTGGAGACTCTACTATCCTCCCTGGCCTGTGGATCTAGGTTCCCTCTTGAAAGCTTGTAAGCCAGTTACTTCTTCTCTTTGCATCCCTCCCCCCATTTTGGGTAGCCAGTGTTCAAGTTGCCCATCCCTTTCCACTCTTTGTGTGAAGGGGCTGGGAATAATTCTCGGAGCCGGGAATTGTTTCCTTTTTTGAGCTGCTGCAGTTATAGGTGTAGGTCCAGTTCATCAAGTTGTATCAGGTGACACTTTTTTTTTTTTCCCTCCCTCTTCTTTCTTCCTTGAGTTGAGTTTTGTTCATCCAGTCATTGAAGCCAGGTCAAGTGGGTATCATCTGCAAGTGTGGGTTTTCTTGCGTCTGTCTGCCCTCTTCTTATCAGCTGGTCTCTTCGCTCTCCACTCTAGTCCTCTGTGGCTGTGTCACTGACTCTGAGTCCATGGGTCCCTTGGTCCTGCCTCGCTGCTGACTGACTGAGTCTCCACCCGGGTTCACAGTAGTCTGCTGAACTGGGCAAAATATTAAATGATGCAGAAAGCATCAAAAGAAGATAGAAGGGGTACTCAGAGTCACTGTACCAGAAAGAAATCATTAATGTTCAACCATTTCAAGAGGTAGCATATGATCAAGAGCCAATGATACTAAAGGAAAATGTCTAAGCTGCACTGAAGGCATTGAAAAAGAATAAGATTCCGGGAATTGATGAAATACAAACTGAAATCTTCCAACAAACTGAGACAGCACTGGAGGCATTCACTCAACTATGCCAGGAAATTTGGAAAACAACTATGTGGCCAATTGATTAGAAGAGATCCACATTTGTGCACATTCCAAAGACAGGTGACCCAATGGAATGTGGAAACCATTGCACAATATCATCAATATCACATACAAGTAAAATTTTACTCAAGATATTTCAAAAATGGCCTCCACATTACATTGACTGGGAACTGCCAAAGGTTCAAGCTGTATTCAGACGAGGATATAGAACGAGGGGTATCATTGTTGATATCAGATGGATCTTGGATGAAAGCAGAGAATACGAGAAATATATGTGCTTTATTGACTGTGCAAAGGCTTTCAGCTGTGTGGATCACAACAAGTTATGGATCACATTGTAGAATATGAGTATTTCAGAATATTTAATTGTGCTCTTGAGGAACTTGTACATAGACCAAGAGGCAGTCATTTAAATAGAATAAGGTGCACTGAATGGTTTAAAATTAAAAAAGGTGTGTGCTAGGGTTATATTCTTTCACCACATTTTTTCAATCTGTATGCTGAACAAACTGGATTATATGAAGACAAACATGACATCAGGATTTAGAGTGGACTCATTAACAACATGTGACATGCAGATGATAAAACCTTGCTTGCTGAAAGCAAAGAGGACTTAAAATACTTAATGATGAAAATCAAAGACCATAGCATTCAGTATGGGTTGCACCTAAATGTAAAGAAATAAAAATTTCTCACCACTTGACCAATAGCATGATAAATGGAGAAAAGATTGAAGTTGTCAAAGACTTTGTTTTGCTTGGATCCACCACCAATACTCATGGAAGCAGGAGTCAAGAAATCAAATGACATGTTGCATTAGGCAAATTGTCTGCACAAGACCTCTTTAAAGTGTTCAAAACCATAGATGTCAATTTGAGGACTAATGTGCACCCACCTCAATCCATGGCATTTTCAGTAGCCTCATATATATGTGAAAATTGGACAGCAAGTAAGGAAGAATGTAGAAGAATGCATTTGAGTTATGGTGCTGGAGAGGAATATTAAAAGTACCATGCAAAAGACAAAAGAACAAACACATCTGTGTTGGAAGAAGTACAGCCAGAGTGCTCCTTGGAAGCCATGATGGAGAGACTTTCTCTCTTCATACTTCGTACATCTGTCAGAAGGGACCAGTCCCTGGAAAAGGATATCATGCAAGGTAAAGTGGAAGGTCATTGAAAAAGAAAGCAAAAAAAAAACAAAAAAAAAAAACAACGAGATGGATTGACACAGTGGTAGCAGCAATAGACTCAAGCTTAACAATGATTTTTTGAGACTGGTTGAGGACCAGGCAGTGCTTGGTTCTTTTGTGCATAAGGTCATTATGAGTCAGAATCAACTCCACAGCAGCTAATAACAAAACAACAATGATGATGCTGGAATCAAATACCAGCAGGATCTCTCCATGATGGACAGGCTTAAGGAGAATTCCCAAACAAAGAAAGACTAGGAAGAAATTCTTGACAATCAACTGCCAAAATTTAGCCAATAAAAACATTATGGAATGATACAGTGCTGGAAGATAAACCTCAGCCAGGAAGGCACTCCACAATAGCTGCAGCAGTAGGCTCAAACCAATGACCATGAAGATGTGGCAGGATGGGGAAATGTTTCATTCCATTATGCATAAAACTGCCATGAGTTGGTCATGAATCAGCAGCAATTAACAACAACTTTGCTGGAAGAGCTTGTTGCATGAGGAAGCATTATGAGACAGGTATAGCAATGAGTTTGCGAATAAAACTTGCTCGGTACTTTGGTTTGATGTCTGGGGGTCTCTCTACTTTGTTCTTTAGTCAGTTGTTGATCTTTGCCCTTCTGATCAAAGCAGAAAATTAAACTTCAAACAAAAGCTGATCAGTTCTTTGTCCTTGAGTGGATTACCCATCTGCAATGCCCTGGTTTCTCTATCTGAGAACTGAAGGGCTTGGTTAGTTGATCTCTGTAAGAACTGCAGCAGTCCTCTAGCTTGTGTGACTGGTCTGTGGTGGTGCCACCAACTGAGACAGGGGACACAGAGGAGCCTATGTGTCAATTTTGGGGATTCATGGGGTATCTGCACAGAGATTCTCTGTATGCAGCCTGAAGTTTAAGGAGAGCCTGGGCTAGAGATGTGGCTTTGGTGCTCATCAGACTAGGAATTGTAATTGAATATGCCCTAGTGTGAAGATTCACACTTTGTAAAAGTCAGTTTTAAAGATTTATTGTAAGTTCAGAGCCTGTACAGACTGAGAAAATGTCCAAGTTCATGAAGTGGACGAGAATGACTACATTCTTATCCAGTCAAAGCAGGAACCAAAGCTACAAAATCCTGATTGGCTGTAAGACAGTCAGGGAAGTTAATGGTGCATATCTGTGAGTAAGGCATAATGGAGACTGGTGAAGAACATACAAATGGAGATACAGGATTGGTTAAAGGTTAAGTGTATATGCTTTTCAGTTAATTATAGAATGGGCACAGGACAATGACAGGACAGGTTTTCCTGGGAACCTGTTATTAAAATTGCTTTCCAAGCAATTTCCCACATTGTTTCTGGGGTCCATTGTATGTATCCACAATGCTGTGAGTCAAGACCCTTTGGGCACAGACTACCACATCCTGTATTTGCTAAGCATAAAGGAAAGATCCTCTGGATATAGCTTGTGATGTCCTGCATCTGCCAGACCTCCAAGAAGAAAACTGTTTCCTTCAGGTTATAGTTTAGGTCAGCACAAGGATTAGAGAAGTTACTGTCAGAAAAAGGCTGAAGTGGATTTCAGACTCCAGGCAAGATTTAAGATGGAGTTGAGTCTTCTCTATATTCACACTCGTCACAAAGTTCCTCTGATTTTGTTGTTGTTGTTAAGTGTCGTCAAGTCAGTTCTGACTCATAGTGACCCTGCATACAACAGAATGAAACACTGCCCTGTCCTTTCCTATCATCACAATCACTACTATGCTTGAGCCCATTGTTATTGCCACTATATCAATCCATCTCATTGGGGGTCTTCCTCTGTTTTGCCGCTCCTGTGATTTTAGACTCTCATATAAACATGATGGTGAAAAAAGTCACCTTAGGGAGGGTATGGAATGGGAGAAGTGGCTGGCATTGGAAGCCGAGACCTTGACTTGTAAAGAGAAGGCAGAGAAAGGAGGTCAGGCAGTCCAAGGGAGGAGGAAGGAGGAAAGCCAGGTGAACACATTGCCCTGAACACCAAGGCAATCAAGCAGCAAAGCCACATACAGAGAGAATAAATAAGGCAAGGATTAAAGCATCCATTGGGCTTGGCAATTCAGTGGTAGTGGGTGATCATAGAAAGCAATTTCAGTAGCCCAGTGGGGTGGAAGCTGTATAACGTGTGGAGGTGAGGAAATGACTCCTGGGTTTTGTCTACTTAATTATGAAGGCTGAATGAGAAGAGGGCCAGCAGTTAGTAGATGGATGGAGAAGCTGTGTTAAATGAAGTGTTTATTTCTTTGATGGTTGAGTTTTGTTTTGTATGTAGATGAAAGAACAGCCTTAGGAAAGGATCAACACTAAACTAAAAGCGAAGATAGAAAGAGGATGATTGAGTAAAGTCTAGAAGAGCAAAATAAAAGTTTACCTGGGAGATAAATAGGAAAGAAAGGAGCTAATGGTTCTCGACTAGGAAGAATAAGGAGGTGCCAAAGGAGGAGCTGACTGAGACCAGAGAAACGTACCTCCTTAGAGAGCAGGAGAAGTACAGAGAGAGCACGTCTCCCTACACTAAAGCTGGAAGCCTCATGTGCCTGGTGGTCCTCAGGAGGCAAAGGCTGAGAGTGCAGGAGTCCTGGTGTGGCACTGTCTTTACTAGCATCAGACTGGTAACTGCAAGGTCAGTGATTCAAATCCACTAGCTGCTCCTTGGGAACCCTATATTGGGTTGCTGTGAGTCAGAACTGATTTGATGGCACTAATAACAACAACAACCACAGGTCTGTGAAAGATAAAAGGAGGCAAGCAGGATTGGGTTGGAAAACTGTAGACTACAGTACAAATTGCTTGCTGAAAGTGAAGAGGTCTTGAAACATTTACTTATGAAGATCAAAGAGCACAGCCTTCGATATGGATTATATCTCAATGTCAGGTAAACAAAAATCCTCACCACTAGACCAATAAACAACATTCTTATCAATGGAGAAAAGATTGAAGTTGTCAAGGACTTCATTCTTCTTGGATCAACTATCAACAGTCGCGGAAGCAGCAGTCAAGAGATCAGACGACGTATTGCATTGGGCAAATCTGCTGTACAGGAACTTTTTAAAGTATTGAAGAGCAGAGATGTCAGCTTGAGGACTAAGGTGCGCCTGACCCAGGCCATGGTGTTTTCAATAGCCTCATATGGATGTGAAAGCTGGACAGTGAATAAGGAAGATGGTAGAAGAATTGATGCTTTTGAGTTGTGGTGTTGGAGGAGAATACTGAAAGTGCCATGGACTGCCAAGAGAACCAATAGATCTGTTTTGGAAGAAGTGCAACCAGAGTGCTCCTTGGAGGCCAGGATGGCTAAGCTATGTCTCTCATACTTTGGACATATTGTCCGGAGGAAACAGTCGCTGGAGAAGGATGTCATGCTGGGTAAGGTAGAGGGTCAGAGAAAAAGAGGAAGACCCCTAACGAGATGGATTGGCCAGATGGCATCATTGATGGCGTCAAGTGTGGCAGCGGTAGTGAGGTTGGCCCAGGATCGGACATTGTTTCGTTTTGCTGTGCATGGGGTCGCTATGAGTCATTTCCGACTCGATGGCACCTGACAACAACAACAACAACAGTACAAATATGACATTGTGATGGATAGGAGAAACAGGAGCTGGAAACAGAGTTGGACTGTGTGAGTTTCAGGCTGTGATGTAGATTTCACTGTATGGAACAGCCCAACAGGGATCTCTGGAGCATTGGGCAGAAATGCCATGCTCAGAGATTGACTGGGGGTTACCTAGGAGAACCTAACCTGAACTCAAAGCTGGGGCAGGATCTGAAGATGCAAACAACTGGAAGCTGTCTGTTCACTTCTGTCCTTGCAGCTCAACAGCAAATTTTTTTTTTTCTCGTGAATTTTTAAAAATTTAAGTTCTTTTTTTTTTAATGTTTTATTATGAATTATGTGATAGTTTACATGGGAGAACATTAGTTTTACATTCATCCTATCTTATATAGTTTCATTGCTATGGTTACAATCCCCTCCATGCGTCATCAACCAACCAAAGGGTGTACACTACAAGCCTGCCCCCCGATCATAAGCCCACAGCCCCACTCCCTCTCTGGGTCTAAAGTCCCCAACTATTCCATCTCTCCACATCATCATCTCTGCCTCCATCTCAGGCATCACTGTTTCTCTGGGTAGGGTCCTGCTCTCGGCTCTTCTCTGTTGATAGTCCTAGGGACCTCTGCTCCTAGACTGAAAAGTTAATCACTTCCTTCCTTGCTATAAAATGTCTACCTTTACATTTCCAACCTTCACCATCAGTC
>NW_006408684.1:5437988-5439224 GCF_000296735.1 Chrysochloris asiatica | reverse complement strand
GTCATCTGCTTTTGCTTCTTGGACATGTTTAATGTTTATCTGTGGCCTTAATACTTAGTTGAGTATGTGTTTTGGTAATTTTTTATGTTTTCTGATTGCTTCCAGGAAGATGTGATCAGGATGTGGTCTTCCCTTTTCACTCTTCTTATTGCTTAACTCAGAGTAACTTTCACAGGTGTTGTCTGTTTCCCTGGTATATGTCAGCTGGTATTGGTTCTTGCCTGGGTTTTGGTGTTTTATAGAGTGTGATTGTGGCTTGGCTATCTGGCAGTGGTTGCTGACTCTTCTTGTGTAATATAGGGAGACAAAGAGTTCTCCAAAGGCAGAAGGGGGGCTATATAACAGCAAAACTACACCAGTCAGGTAAAAAACAAAAACAGCACCAACAAAAATAAGGGCTGAATACTGCAGTCTCTAATCACAGAAAAGGGGGAAGAGAGAGAAGAAAAAGAGGGGGGAAAAATCCATACCTTCATACCTTAATATAAGTATGTCTTTAATGTCCTAAGTTCCTGCCTTCAAAGCTGCCCGAGAGATTTTGTCTTTAAAGTCTCTTTCAGACACTCTCCTCTTTCCTGTGATAAAGAACAGAACAAAAAGGAAACAGATAAGTGCCTCCACTTGGGCTGAGTATCTGTGCACATTTGTGGCAGGCGAACCCACCAGCAGTGAGGGTGGAGGGTGGCAACTCGGCTCAGGCTCTCCCTCTATTCAACAGAATGGAGGTGGGCGAACAGTGAGCGTGCCTATTACCAGATACCAAAGAAAAAAAGAAAATCAGAAAAAAGCAAAACTGACAAAGTATATTGTCCACCTTTGTACCAAGGTTCCCTCGGCATGTGTCTGCGGCCCCTGTTTCATCCTGCTGCTTGGTCTCATCCAGTATGTTGGCTCAGGCCCCCGAGCCCTGCCTGGCAGATTCAAAAGTATGCAATTTTTTACTTCAGCTCCAAACTCCACAAGCTACAAGCTTCAAACTTTTAAAATATTCCTATCTCTGTGGTTCCGAGTTTTGGAGCTCTGCCCTGGCTCTGCTTTGCCTGGTATTCTGTGCTATTGCTGGCAGCGACCTTCACTGCACCTACACCCTAGCCGCCATCAAGCGCCACCCTTTCCTCGCTGGTTACATGTATTCCTAGATATTTCATCCTTTGGGTGGCTATTGTAAATGGTATTGCTTTCATAATGTCCTTTTCAATGCTGTCATTTTTGGTATAGAGGAATCCAACTGATTTT
>NW_006408684.1:5434294-5436508 GCF_000296735.1 Chrysochloris asiatica | reverse complement strand
GATTTCCTTTGTCTTCCTATTTTTGATTTCTAATTTGATAGCGTTGTGGTCTGAGAAGATGCTTTGTAGTATTTTGATATTTGTAAATTTATGGAGATTTGTTTTGTGGTCTAAAACATGGTCTATTCTGGAGAATGTTCCATGTGCACTGGAAAAGAATGTGTATTGTGCAGTTGTTGGATTGCATGTTCTGTACATATCTATGAAGTCCATTTGGCTGATTGTGTTGTTTAGTTCTTCTGTGTCTGTCAAGTTTCCTCCTGGTTGTTCTATCCATTTTTGCAGGAAGTGTATTAAAATCTCCCACTGTTATTGTAGATTCATCTATTTCTTTCTTCAAATCTATTAGAGTTTGCTTTTATATATTTTAGAGCTCTTTCATTGGGAGCATAGATATATATTATGGTTATTTCATCTTGTTCAGTTGTCCCTTTATTCATGATATAATGTCCATCTTTATCTATTATGCTGTTTGTTTGTTTTTTTCCTTAAAGTTTATTTTATCAGAGATTAGCACTGCCATTCCTGTTCATGTTTTATTGCAATTAGCTTGGTATGTTTTTTTCCATCCTTTAACTTTTAATCTGTTTTTGTCTCTGTGTATCAGATGTGTCTCTTGCAGACAACATATTGAAGGATCTTGTTTCCTTAAGCATTTTGCCACCCTCCGTCTCTTAACAGTTGCATTTAATCCATTTACATTCAGTGTAATTATCAGTAGGTGTGGCGCTGTGAGCTAATGCGTCAGACTGCAAAGTCGTTTGAACTGCAAGTTTGGTGGTTCAACCCCACCAGCTGCTCCTTTGGAAACCCTGTAGAGGATTGCTATGTGTCAGAATCGACTCGATGGCACTTAACAACAATAACAACAATAATTAATTGCTGCCATTTTGTTGGGGTTTTTTTGTAGTGTTGCTGCTTTCTTTGCTCTGTGTGTCTTCCTTTGTTGAGTTCATGCTTTTTTGTCCTTTCTTGTGAGTTTCCTCATAGTTTTAATGTTTCCATGTTCTTCTTGGGTTTTCATTCTCTTGGTATGTTCTGAAGCGTTCATTTTATTTGAGGTTGCTTTATAGTCCATTAACTTTTCTCTCCCTTTAGTGCAGTCTATTTTATCCTGTAATTGACCTGACCTTTTTACCATCTGAATCTTTGTTCCTACGTGTATACCTTCTTTTACATTGTATTTGTTTTGATCATAGATTGATCTCCCAGATTCCCTCAGTTTGTTCTTATAGTTTTGTTCTCTTCTCAACTCTTCCTTCTGTTGACTTAGTTCAAGTAGGTGCTGCCATGTATGTCAATTTCTGGTTGTTGTCTGTTCTTCTTAGTTCTCAGTCCACAGAATTCCCTATAGGATGCTTGTCATAGCAGGGTTGGCTTTGGAAAAATCCCTTAGCTTCTGTTTATCCTGGAATGTTTTGATTCCACCATCATATTTGATTGATAGCCTTGCTGGATACAGGATTCTTGGTTGGCAATTTTTTTTCTTTCAGGGTTTTATATATGTCTCCCCATTGCCTTCTTGCTTGCATGGTTTCTGCTGAGAGATCCAAGCCTAATCTGACTTGCTTGCCTTTGTATGTGACACTTCTGTTTTCCCTGGCTGCTTTCAGAAGTGTCTCCTTGCCTTTAATTTTGGAGAGCTTGACAATGATGTCTTGGTGATTTTCTTTAGGGGTTTATCTTTCCTGGAGTTCGTTCAGCTTCCTGAATGTGTATCTTTTCACTTTTCAGGATGTTAGAGAAATTTTCTTCCAGAAGTTCTTCAACTATTTCCTCTGCAGATTTGTGTGATTCTTCTTGTTCTGGAATGCCAATAATTCTTAAGTTATTCCTAAAATGAATCTTAGACCTTCTTCAGAATTTTTTATCCTTTTTGTGTTTGTTCTTCTATCTTAGTGGTATTGAGAGATTTGTCTTACAGTTCACTGGTTCTGTCTTCTATCTCATCTATTCTACTTCTCTGCCCTTTCAGAGTATTGTCTATGTCTGATATTCTGTTATTGATTGTTTGGACCTCTTTATGTAGGTTTTGAATTTTTTCCAATGCTGTATCTATCACATTTGATTGTTCCTGTAGTGCTTTCTTGACTTCTTCCTTATTTTTCTCAACTCCATTGTAAAGTGTTTTGAAGCATTTTATAATCATTTTTCTGAATTCCTTCTCAGGCATTTCTAAGGCCTGCCCTCCTTCCAGAATGGAGTCTAGGTCAT
>NW_006408684.1:5425964-5433879 GCF_000296735.1 Chrysochloris asiatica | reverse complement strand
GAAACAAGAGAAAAAAAACAACACAGATATAAACCAAACAAACAAAAAACAGCAACAACAAAAACTAGACTGAATATTGCAGTCTCTAATCACAAAAAAGGGAGAGGAGGGAGAGAAGAAACAAACAAACACAAAAAAAATCTGTAGCCTAATATGAGTATGACTTTAATGTCCTCTCTTCAACTTCTTGCTTTCAAAGCTGCCTGAGAGATTTCAATATGCTAGTGTTGGTTGTTACTCAATACCTCAGACTTTAATTTAATTTTTGGCCTGTTTGTTTTTCAAACTCTCTTTCCCTCTCTACAGCCCTGTCCTGCTCTTTCCCGTATTAAAAAACAAAACAAAAGACAAACAAGCAAAAAACCTTCAGGGCCTGCTCTTGGGCTGGGAATCTGTGCGCATGCATGGCAGAAGAACCCACCGGTGGTGAGGGTGAGGGATATCCACTCACTCAGGCTCCCCCTGTAGTCGCCAGATCAGAGGTGGGCAAACAGTGGGCGGGCGTGCCAATAATCAGATACCAAAAAAAAAAAAAAAAAGGAAAGGAAATCAGAACAAAGCAAAATCGACAAAGTGTATTGTCCACCTTTGCTCCAAGGTTCCCGCGGTGTTTTCTGCTCCCCCATTTGGTCTTGCCATTCGGTCTGGCCCAAGATGTCAGCTCCTGGCCTCTGAGCCCAGCCCAGCAGATTCAAAAGTATGCCATTTTTCACTTCAGCTTCAAGTTCCACACTCTATAAGCCTTCAAACCTTCACAATATTCCTGTCTCTGTGGTTACAAGTTTTGGAGCTGTGCCCTGAATCTGCTTTGCCTGGTATTCTGTGGTATTGCTGATGGTGAACTTCATTGCACCTCCACCCCAGTGCCATCAAGCCCTGCCTGCAAATTCTTTCTTTCTTTCTTTTTTTTTTTAAAGGTTTTTATTGTAGATTGAGTGAAAGTTTACAGGGCACATCATCAGTTTCACATTCAACCATTCATATGACTTGTTTCATTACATTGATTACAATCCCCTCCAAACATCATCAGTCAACAGTGTTTCTCTCTATCCTCTTTGGCTTTTCTCCTTTTTTGGGGGGGGGGAGGGGGAGGACTTTGCCTTTTTGTAATTTACATTCTCGGCTTTTAGGGAAGGTTTTTACATTTATCTGTGGATATCCAGGGCTCATGTATGTGATTACTAACAAGCATACCTGAATAATCAGATGAGGGACAGTTTGCTATGTCTGCTAGGTGGCTAAAGTGTGATCCTCAGAGCCTATGGTTTGGTGCAAATTCTTTCTTGAAGGATGATCCAGCAGTGCCACTCTGTGTGTGCCCCACACATGATCAGAGTACAGGTACCAGTCGAGAAAAGGGGAAGAGATAAGAATCTCCATTGAGAATAATATGCTATAACCAATATTTCATTGTGCTTAATGATGGAAGTAGTGAAGAGCTAGCTGTGATTAGAGACATCTCCTTTGGCATCATGTTTTTCTCTGTTGTTGTGTGTTGTCAACTCTGACTCATGGTGACCCTTTATGACAGGGTAGAACTGCTTATAGTATTTACTAGGCTGGTGTGGCACTGTGGGTTCATGTGCCAGACTGCAAAACCATTTGAACTGCAAGGTCGGCAGTTCAAGTTCACCAGGTGCTCCTCGGAAATCCTATACAGGGTCACTATGGGTCAGAACCGACTCTATGGTACTTCACAACAACAATGTTTATGGATTGCAAGAAACGTCCATACCCTGGATACTGCCTCTTGGCAACTGGCTGTTGTTGTTAAGTGCCGTAGAGTCTATTCCGACCCATAGTGACTCTGTATAGGGTTTCCTAGGAGCAGCTGGTGTGCTTGAACCGCCAACCTTGCAGTTCAAACGGCTTTGCAGGTGGGTTGTTATAAAACCCCGACTAAGACTTTACCCCGATGGGTCTCTGAAAGGAGAACTGGGGTAGACTACCTTATCCTGTATGAGGTCACCAATAAGTTATCAAGAGTATTTAATGAACACTCAAGGAATCCAGTCTGTACTCATTTGAGCAAGAATGAGCCTTTTTTAGTCAAGTTTACAAAATTGGACACCAAACCCAGAAGACAAGATGGGCAGGTGTTCCACACGGCTGTTTTATTAGTGTTTTTATTTCCTAATTTGAAAGTTCTACCCACCCACCCCCACCCCCGGTTCCTTAGTGACTAAGTATTATGGGGTTTACACTATTCCCAGATATTGCCTATTTTCTTTTGATGGTTGTATTCCTATTTTAGAATTTCTGCTTCTCAAACAGTTCCCCTCCCCCCTTCTCTAATTTATCTTGTCTGTACATACCCCAGGTGCATGGGCTTCTGTTGCTACATCAGCCAACAATCTGTGCCTTAGTCAGTTGCAACTTCCTGGACCTTTTGTTTCCTTATTACTGAAGATGAACCAGTCTGAGATTTATTTCTCACAGGATGGAGTCCTAGTGTGATGCCATAGGATAAGCACTCGGCCTCAAGGTTGGTTTGAACCACAAGATCAGCAGGTCAAACTTAACAGCCACCCCTCAGAAACCCTATACAGGGTCTCTATGAGTCGGAACCAACTTGACACTCAACAACAACAAAAGCAAGAGTCTTTATGGATGTTGTACTATAGATACTCACTAGACTGCTAACCACAAGGTTGGCAGTTTGTACCCACCAGTGGTGCTTGGAAACCTCATGCAAGGCCTCTATGAGTTGGAACCAACTTGGCACAACTAAGCAACAGCAGTCTTTATGGGAACTGTACACGGAGTCTTTTCACACACAGAGTCATTGGGTGCGTTAGGTTAGCAGCCGAGGGCTTAACCATTGCACCACCGGGGCACATTCTCCTTGGATAGTGGTGTGCTTCTCGGGTAGTTCTCAGTTTGTTCAGGATTGGTGTGGAGAAGGAAGATGGCAGCATGTCATCAAGCTGGGTGTTTGCTTGACTGAGGTAGAAACAATTGTGCAGGCAAACCTTCTGAGAATGAACTGAAGAAGGGACCCACACCATGGACTGGAAAGTGAAAAAGGTTACCCTAAAAACTGCTGTTAGCTTACCAGAAGTAATCCAATACCATCAATGTATGTGGAGCACAGGCTTCAGGACTGAGGTCCCTAAACCCAAATCTTCCATTAAACATAGGAATTGAGGCCATTTGCTTTTGTTGTTGAGTTCTATAGACTAAACTTATCTTTATGTCAGATATATTTTAGGAGTTTTTGTTAAGCCTGAAGAGAGAGAATGATTATAATATTTTATCAGCATTCAGTCTGTCCTACTAATAATACGGGATGCAAATGGATGCATAGGTTGTTGTTGTTGTTAAGTGCCATTAAGTTGGCTCCTGTTACAGGGTTTCCAAGGAGTGACTGGTGGGTTTGAATTATTAACTTTGTGGTTAGCAGTCCAGTGTTTATCCTACAGCACCACCACACCAGGACTCTGGATACATATAAGGAGGTTTCAAAAAGTTCATGGAAAAATTACATGAAACAATAACGGATTTGTTTCACAAACTTTTTGAAGCCCCCTTGTATACCTTAGTAGAATTTATTTATCAGTGAGCAAATTGGCATGTATTACATATCTCTAAGGCTCTCCGGTAGTGTAGTGGTTACGAATATCGGGCTGCAAACCTCAAGGTCAGTAGTTCGAAACTACCAACTGTTCTACTGAAGAAGGATGAGGCTTTCTGCTCCCATAAAGATTTACAGCCTCAGAAACCCTATACAGGGTCGCTATGAGTAGTTACCAATTCCACAGCACATCATCACCACCACCACCACCACACCACCACATATCCCTAGGTAAACTGCTGGTGATCTGTCTTAACATACAGTACTTTATTGAGTTCATTCCTGGGAGGTAAACTATAGTATTCTCATTTTATACATGAAGAAACAAACAGACTTTGCCTCAAGTGCTCCTGCTAGTACGTGGCAGAATTCAGAATTAAATTCAGAACTTCTTAAGATTTTCTTCAGCACCCAGTTTCCTTTCACTGAGGTACATACACCCTGTTACCCTGCTATTTTCCATAAGAGAGATTACTGGGACTCCAGCAATGCACTCCTGGCATCTTGGAGGCATCTGTTTTACTTATTGCCAGAGAGAGAGTGCGCACAGAGAAACAGAGAGAGAATGAGAATGACTGATTCATTAGCTTACAAAAACAAAATAACTGCTCATTTCTTTAGAGTGTATTAATGTGTTGCTCTCAAGTAGATTCTGACGCATAGTGACCCATAGAGCAGAGTAGACATGCCCTGTGCCATTTCCAAGACTGCAAACTCTAGAGCAGGAGCATGGCGCCTTTGTGGAATAAGCACTGGACTGCGAACCACAAGGTTGGCAATTCAAGCCCACTGGCCACTCCATGGAACTAAGATGAGGCTTTCAGCTCCTGCAGAGATTGACAGCTTCAGAAACCCTAAAGGAATTTAGCAACAATAACAGCATTCTTTAGCAAAGTCTACTGACACACCTGTCTCCCACAGAGAAGCTAGTGAGTTTGAACTGCCGACCTTCCTAATTCTGTCAGTAGCCGAGCACCTAACTACTGAGCCACTAGGGTTTCTTTAGAGTATACTGTTGTTGTGATTGTCAATTGCCATTGAGTCAGCTGTGACTCATAGTGATACTGTAGAGGATTTTCAAGGAGCAGCTGGTGGGTTTAAACTACGGACCTTGCATTTAGCAGCCCAGGGCTATCCTACTGCACCATATCAGGCCTCCTAGAGTACATTGTTGTGAAATGCTGTCAAGTTGGTTCCGATTCATAGCGACTCTATAGGATTTCTAAGGAGCAGCGAGTGGGTTTGAACTGCTGACTTTGTTGGTTCAAAGTCCAGTGCTGATCTTATAGTGCCACAGCAGGACCCCAGAGTATATTAGAATTCATAAATTAATACTGTTTTCCTTGAAAAACACTCTGCAGGAGAAAGTATAGTTATTATCTCCACCCCTTCTGAAAAAGTAAAACAAACTGAGAGAATAGCAGCCTTCTGATTTCTAATCTGTGGTTCTTCCCCGTACCATTGGACACTTCCATGAATTAGAAACTTGTCTGATATGACAGTAGAGAACAATGGGAAATATATTTTAGTTTTAGAGAAATAATAAAGCTCCTTTTGTACATAGATGAACAGAAGGTATTAGAAATTGAAATGCAGGTATAGCTGTAACATACTGCCACTGTAGCTCAGGTAATCTTGTGAGGCATATTACCCGCTTAGATATGCCTTTCCCGTTAACATTTATGGGAATCTACACCTGGTAAGTTAAAGAGAGGTTAATCCCCAGCTGATCCTGAATATTTTAAACATTGGAAATCGCAATCTAACACAATGAATTTCAACATTAAACAATGGTATGGAGTTTAAGCATTTCTCTTTGGTCTCCTACCCTATCCCCTGTGCTTGGAAAATTCCAACTGAACCCAGGGATTAGTGAATGCACTGCGTTTGTCTCTAGACTTCTGTTTAGACCCACCACCGTATCCAATTTTATTTGCTCATCTGTTTATTCAAATGCATGTATTCTGGCCTATGCATTGCTAGACAATACTTTTTTTTTTTTTCAGTTCCTAGTATCAAGATGTTTAGAAGGAAATTATCCAATTTTTGTTTTTTCTATACCAGTTGTTGTAACTAATGAGATATAAGCTATGAAAATTCTTTGATGTTTGTTTGTTTTTAAACTAATTTTAGACTTAACAAATATAGTAAAAATAGTACAAAGAATTTCCTTATACTCCTCATCCAACTTCTAATGTTAGTATTTGTAATAATCACAGTATAATGACCAAGAATAGGAAATTAACATGGGCACAGTACTATTAATTCAACTACAGACTTGATTTGAATAGTATCTTTTTTTTCCAACCCGTGTCCTTTGTCTGTTCTTTGTCTACATTGTCTTTCGAAGTTGTTTCTGCTTAGTTTCCTCCAGTCTGCAACAGTTCCTCGTTCTAGCTTTTGTCTTTCAGGACCTTGACACTTTTGAAGAGTACTGATTAGTTGTTTTATAGAATTTCTTTCCATTTGAGTTAGGCCATTGTTTTCTCATGATTGGAGTGAACTTCTGCTTTTTTGGGGAAAAATACCATAATAATGATGCTTTGTCCTTCTTGGTATATCATATCAAAGGATCCATGATATTAATATGCTTTATTTCTAATAATATTTATCTTGCTCACTTGGTTAAGTTGATGTCTGCCAAGCTCTTCCACTGTAAACTTACTATTCCTTCCTTTGTAGTTGATAATTATTTGGGGGGAAGCTATGCAAATCCTGTTTCTCCTCAGGATTTCCACACACTGATTTTAGTACCTGGAGTCCTGGTGTGGTGCTAAGAGCTAATACACTGGGCTGCAAGGTTGGTTTGAACTGCAAGATTAGCAGTTCAGGCTCACCAGCTGTTCCTCAGAAACCCTATACAGAACCTACTGGAAGACACTTAACAATTTTAGCATCCACCAGGAGATCTTGTCTACAACTGTTGTTACTTTGGAGTTAGTCTCATGGTAGCTTGGTGGCTCAATTTCCCTCTCTCATCATTTACTAGTTGGAATTGTATTGTGGAAAAGAACTGACTCTTTCCCCTCATTTATTTATGTTTAAATTTATTTCCACTTGTATGTACTTACAGATATTTATTTTATTCTATGAGTTAAGATCCAGTACTCTCATTATTTATTTTATTACTCAAATTGTACCAATTTGAGCCATTAGGAATGCTTTTAGAGTAGCTCGTGTGTTCTTTCAACAAGCTTCCAATTTATTTTGAGTCTTTTCCTGATTCTGGCCCTATAAGATATTCCAAGGAGCTCTGGTAGCGTAGTGATTATGAATCAGTCTTCGAACCACAAGATCAGCAGCTCGAAACTACCAGCTGTTCCATGGGAGAAAGATGAGACTTTCTGCTCCCGTAAAGATTTACAGCCTCAGAAACCCTGTACAGGCTCGCTATGAGTTGGAACTGACTCCACGGCCCATAACCACCACCACCACCACCACCACCACCACCACCATAAGATATTCCAGACTCGTGTTTCGTTTTCCCTGTTCTAGCACTGTATATGATTATTTCTCCTAGGTGCCCTGATTCCTTGTATTGGAGGAAGATGGTATTCAGAAACCGAGATCTGAGAGCTACTTATGTTCATTGCTACTGAAGCGCTTGCAGGGTAGAGAGCTAGGAAATGTAGATAATGCATCCTAGCTCATGGGTACACAGATATCTATGCTATGTTTTGGAATGCATGTATGTGTAGATAGATAGATAGATGGAGAGAGTGTTTTGTTGTTAAGTGCTGTCAAGTCAGTGCCGACTCATAGTGACTCTGTATAGACGTTCAGAGGAGCAGCTGGTGAATTTAAACCACCAACCTTGCAATTCAAACTGACCTTGCAATCCAGCGCATTAACCCACAGCACCACACCTGGACTCCTAGATGGATGGATAGACAGAAGATAGAAAGTCAGATACCTCTGATTTTAACCCAACATCACACAATTTATTTTAAGCTCTCCTCCCTTTCCATGTTTATAACTTTATCTCCCAAGAGTGAGAAACCTACAATCTGTTTACATATTAAATATATTACATTTCTACTATACGGATAAAGTAGTTTCAGAATTATTAATCCAAACCTCAGTGAGAAACATTCACTAGCTATTTTATTTACTTATTTATTTCTCCACTTAATTATTTTGTTTTATAATTGTGTGAAAGTTTACAGGGCAGATCATCAGTTTTGCATTCAATAAATCATATACTTCTTTTCATTACAATGGTTATAATCCCCTTCATGTACCATTAGTTAACAGTATTTCTCTCTATTCATTTTAGCTCTTTTTTTTTTTTTTTTTTTTTAACACTCAGGCATACATTATAATTTAAACCACCAAAGGGCA
>NW_006408684.1:5409147-5425640 GCF_000296735.1 Chrysochloris asiatica | reverse complement strand
CATCTCTTTTTACCAGATCCATCTAGACAAGATGACAACTAGTCAGTGGGGACTCTTTCTTCCCCCACACACTCTTAAACTTAACTTCCTCATGAAACCTTGTAAGCCAGTCACTTCCAACCTTTATCACCCCCTCATTTTAGGTAGCCAATGTCTAAGTTGCCCATTCCTATCTACCCTGTGTATAGGGGGACTAGATAGCATTGATACTTGATGTGAAAACTCCTTCCCCTCTGTTGGTATTTAGAGTTACTACCTCCATGGATATAGGTCATGTTCATCAAATTGTAGCAATTTACCCTCATTTCCTTTACCAAAAAAAAAAAAAATTTTTTTTTTAATCTTCCTCTAGTCAGGTTCTGATAATCAAGCCATCAAGGCTAGGTCAAATGGGTACTGTCTGCAACTTTGGGTGTTCTTGTACATCTCCCCTCACTTCACATCAGCTGAATGCTTCATTCTCAGCTTTAGCCCTCTGTAGCTATGTCCTTGTCCATGGGCTCAGGTGTCCCCAGATTTCACTTTGGACCAACCAGTCCTTTCTCTTCTCTCTCTCATCTCCAGGTCAATGGGAGTCTATGGAACTTGGTTGTACTCAGCCTATTTCTTCATTGCTGACTTTCCCCCTCTTCCACTCACCAGTAGATCAATTTGGTCGCCAGGAAGCTTACATGTCGTTCATGTGTGCCCTTTAAGTTTCAGTCTTAGAGGGGGTCACTGGTTATTTAAGAATATTTGTTTCATTTGTTTCTGTCTTTAGCTCTAGAATAGCCATTCAAACCACTTCTTCCCAAAGTCACGTCTATTAATTCACTTCTGGCCCATTCCTTTCAGTGTATTTTTCAATTCATTTGTACTAGTTAGTTTCTTTTGCTGGTGTACTCCTTTCATATTATCCGTTGGTCTGTGGGATATGATGCACATGTGTCCTCCCAGTTTGTCGGCTATCTTCTGCTTATGATGTTTTGTCATGCATTTTTTTTTGAATTTTAATGAGGTCAAATGTATCAATCTCTTCTTTTATTGGAGTCCTGGCATGGCACTGTAGGATAAGTACTGGACTGCTCCAAAAGGTTGGTAGTTCAAGGCCACCAGTAGCTTATTGGAAACCCTATACAGGGTTGGTATGAGTCGGAGCCGACTTAATGGCACATAACAACAACAACAATAACTTGTTTTATTGCTTCTGAATTTTGAGTCACCCTTCAAAAATCTTTCTCAACATTCAGGTTAAAAATGAAGTCACCCATGTTTATAAAAATATTTTGAGGCATTCAAAACCTACAAATAGGAGGGTTTGTCAGAAGTTCATTTGGAACCTGGGATAACAAGACTTTCCACTATGTCTTGTAAATGCCCCAGCACCAGCCCTGCCAACTGATTCTCATAAGTGTCCCCTGCTTGTCCCCATGGCACCCTGTAATCAGGCCCTGGAACATCCTTTAAAACTATCTTGGGGCCTTGTGGAAGGTACCATCTCTTCAACTGTTTTTTGCTCCTAAATGTATTCCCTGTTTTCCCCTGTAAATCTTATTAAGGCGTTACTTTGGAATTATCTGCTAAGTCCAAACCTGAATCCTTACCCATGTCACCTTCCTCTCCTCATGCCCATTTTTTTCATGGGATGCTAAAAATCCAGCTTCTTCCTTTTTCAAAGACCATTCAACAAACCGCTCCCTAGGGAAGTGTGAGACCATCCACAACAGTGTCTTCTGCATAAGTAATATTATAATAGCCAAGTTTTTGAGACTCATCTAACTGAGGCTTTGGTTCAGCAGAGCACACAAAACCGGCCTTGTAGTCCAGCACATTAACCCACAGCATAATTCTCCTGTGGATGATGTAGCCCCAGTGGTTACACATTATACTAAAGTATTTAATGTTTATTATAAAGGGCTTAATGTTTTCATATTTTTTCACTGTGACCTGTCTTCACTATGACCTTTAAGTAAATGAACAAGATTGTGTTGTAGTTGTAGCATTAAATGAAGAATGGAAATTTTAAGAGATGTTAGAAAAGAAGAACTATCTCTCTGTATCTCCATCTGGGCCTCTGTCTCTCTATCTCTGGTTGCAGAATTGCAGCTGTCACAGCTGTCAGCTCAAACCAAAGGGTTGCTATCATCGGGAGGCCATTTGTTTTGGAAGATCAGAATGACCTGGCTGTGTACTTAGAAAAACACTGTCTGCTGAGAAAGTTGAAGATGGAGACATAGGTTCTTCCTGCCTTGCTATGCATTTAAATATTAAATATTTTATTTGACTGTTCCAAATATTTTTCAAATAGATTAATAGACCTCTTTGTGTGCTTTCTCTTGATAAATATTTACCATTTGGGCTAAGCAATGATGGACCAACTTCAACTTCATGTAAATGATACACATATGAAGAGAACTGTCAGAGAGTGAATGAGACATATTATTTAATAGCACCAGAGGCAAGCTTCTGAAATTGTTGCGATGGAAGCAGAGCGTAGTAATTTATGGCTAGAAGATAAAATTATAGCTTCTTAATGACTGCTTCCCACTATTTGCTTTGTTTTCTCTCCTAGGGATCCTCAAAGTCTGGATCCACCAGAAGTCAGCAATGCCAAACTTCAGTATGCAGGATGGGGCCCAAAAGGCCAACAGCTGGTAAGCAAGTCATATTCACTGACCAGACTTTGATATTTATATTTTCCAAACTGAGTGTATCTTATTGCTCTCACTGTGTGTGTGTGTTCCATATCTGATTTCTTGAATGGGTGCTGAACTGTAGTTGTTTGAATTGACTCCAGGTTTACCATTACCTCAGAGAGATAAAGTTCACCAGAAACATGGCCCCTTGAGAATGATCAGACTTGTGGAGTCATTGGGAGCCTTGTTCCCACTTTGCACTTGGGCAATTTGCTTTAGGGGGATTTTGGAGAACATAGGTTTGTTGCGCATGATGGGGCTGCTCTCAGCAGATAGTATCAACACAGAATCCACCAGACCTAATCCAGCCCTCAGTTTTATATCAAACAGTTCCATGGATTGCTATGAAAATGGACAAAACAGAGACAAGGCAGGTATAGTGGAAAGGCGCCTTAACAAAACAGGTAGATGATGAACAGCTTTGGAAAGATCATAGCATAGACATCTGTGTAGCCATGATGTCTATGCATACCATGTATGCATACCAGCTGGTCCGGACAGAAAGTGAAGGATTTGTATAGTCAGTCTCTCAGGATTAACCTTAACGTTACATTTTTCTAAAGCCAGATGTTTCCTATCAAGTTCTATTTTGTTTTATTTCAAGAGATTGTACATATAGCTCTTCCAGAAAGTCTCTGAAATGTGAAACCAAGTGCCCTGTTTCTCCAAGTCACTGCAGAATTCTGCATCTTTAAGCTGATTAAATAAAGCTGCCGTTTTAACCGTTTTAACCTCTCTTTTCCTAAAAAAAAGTGCAGAGATCGATCACTTTTAAAAAGCTGAATTTGGATAGGATGTCTAGTATCTTAGGAACTATAATAGATTTTTTCCTAGTAGTGTAATTATAGTTTCTTGTCTCAACATCAAATCTGTTTTATCAAATCAGTTCAAATAAGCAGGAAATGTATATATGCCAGAACACGATTTTAGTGATTATTTAACGCAACAAGCTTGTTAATCACTGATTTACCTAAACACATTTAACTGATGAAAGTCAAAGGAAAATAGGAAGAAGGGAGCTCATCGAGAACTGACTTTGGCAGACAGACATCAATCAAAATGAGAAAGATGAAATCCATCTTTCTTTAAAGGCAGGAACTCTTACACTGGGAGAAAATGCAATTTAATAGGAGATTGGAGAAGACCAAGGTATTCAAGACTCATCTGACTGAATTTTTAAGCACTGAATTTAAAACCCTCTGAAAGTCTATGATTGAAGAGACTTCTGGGAAGTAAATCTTTCCAAAATCCATCCAAGTGTTCCATAAAGAGGAACGTCACACCTCCATGTAGAGCTACCCCTCTGAACTCTCATGGGAGGATGGCTTCACACCTGCCCTTCTCAGACCATGCTGGAGAAGAAAAGGAATAGTGAGGAGCTGGCTGTGTGCTCTTCTTCTGATCGGTATGTCGTCACCAGAAAAGTCTGTTGTGGCTCAACAACCTGGCAGAGGCCAGGCACCATAATAGAGTTCAGAAAATATAATCTTGCCTTCTAGTAAGAACTTACAATCTAAAGCAAAATTCACTCACAATTACAAGAGGAAGAAGTGTGTGTGTGTTGATGCATGTGACACACAAGCGTATGCCCACACACTTTAGAATTAAATATAGAATGTGAAGGAAGATGAAGCTTCAGGTTGCTCACTCTTTGGCCTATTCCTTATTAGATTAGCTCCTTCTCTAGGTGAAGCCACTGCTACCTCTTGAATCAGGGACTTTGCATTCATGTCATTCTCCCTTGAGAACAGGAGTGAGACAAGTGATTATAGATGTTGTCATATTTAATCTCTGCGAATAGGTAGAATGAAATGCACATAAAATAGGTGTCGTCTTCTGTGAGGAAGCTGCTCTGTCTACCTTCTGCAGACTGTTAGGCATCCCTCTTTAAAGCTCCCAGATCTCAGTGTGCAATCTTCAATCACATATGCTTTCTAGTTGTGCAGGGGCATGCCTGTCTTGTTGGTTAGGCGGTCCCTTAGTCCAAGTGTTCAGCGCATCTCATCTCTGTGTTCTGAGTGCCTAGCACAGTGCCTGGTACACAGTAAATCTTTGGTGATGTTAGGAAATGAGTAAGTAGACCAATTAATATATTCTTGCTGCCCTAAATCAGTAAAGCGTAAATAACTTGTTGCTGTATTGCTGTTGTGTGCCGTCTAGCCAGTTCCACCTCATAGTGATCCTGCATAGGGTTTCTGAGGCTGTAAATCTTTATGGGTGCAGAAAGTGGGTTTGAACTGCTGACCTTGTGGTTTAGCCATCCAGTGCTTATCCTATAGCACCATCATCGCTCAATGAAACAATTGAATAACAAGAGATAGCCAAAAACTATTAATATTTTATAGTATTTTGACCTCCCATCTGCTTCAAAGAATGAATTTGTAGCCGTTGGTAGTACTTGGGTTTAGTTGCAGGAATCCTGGTAGTACCATAGGATCAGCATTGAACTGCTAACTGCAAGGTCAGGGATCAAACCTACTAGCTGTTCTATGAGAGAAAGATGAAACTGTCTGCTCCCATGAAGATTATAGCCTCACTATGAGTCAGAATTGAATTATGGTAATAGGTTGTTGTTGTTTGTTTTGAGGGGTACATTTGGGTTTAGTAGCAAAGGACTAATTTCAAACAATTTTGAAAAATGTAAGCTCATTCAAACTTTAGGACTTTACTATGCAGTTCTTGTATTCAATATAATAGGCAATATAGAACAGAGTTTGACAAATCTAATAAATTGTTTAGGCTTTGTGGGCCATATAGTCTCTGTCACAGATATTTTGCTAGCCACAAAGATAACAGTACGAATCTACCAGTTGCTTTATGGGGGAAAGATGAAGCTTTCTGCTCCTATAAAGACTGATAGCTTTGGAAACTCTCATGGGGTCATTATGAGTTGGAACCAATTCCACGACACATAACCACCAACCACCACCACTGCTGTAGCATGAAAGCAGCCATAGATAATATATAAGCATGTTTTGTGGATTGAATTATGTCTCTCAGAAACATGTGTCTTTGGTTAAGGACCCTTGGTGGCATAATGGGTTATGCATTGGATTGGGTTACCACAAGGTCAGCAGTTCAGTTCACCAGCTGCTCCAAGGGAGACAGATGAGGCTACCTGCTCTTTTAAAGATTTAGTCTAAGAAACCCAAAGGGGCATTTCTGCTCTGGCCTTTATGGTCACTTTGAATCAGTATCAATTTGATGGCAGTGGGTGATACCTGTGATTATAATCCAATTTGAGAATGTATTATATTTGTTATGTTAATGAGCAAGATTAGTGTAGGGTGTGTCTTAAGTCAGTCTCATCAAATATGAAAGGAGCACCTTAATCAAGGAGAGATGGGGGTAGAATATAGACACTAAGCTACAAGTAGATCTCCAAGGCCCAGGAAACTGATGTGGAAAAGACAAGGAGCTTCCCCCAGAGCCATCACCTAGAGTTCAGACTTCTGGCCCCTTAGACTTTGATAAAATACATTTCTGTTTGATAAAGTTGCCAACTTGTAGCATTTCTGTTACAGCAGTACAGGATAACCAAGACATTGTGGTTGTGGAGTCCTGGCGTGGTGCTGTGGGTTAATGCACCAAACTGCAAAGCTGTTTGAACTGCAAGGTTGGCAGTTCAGACTCACCAGCGACTCCTCGGAAATCCTATACAGGGTTGCTATGGGTCGGAACTGACTCAACTGCACTTAACAGCAACAGTAGCAAAAAGCAGGCAGTTTGGCTTGTGGGTAACAGTTTACTGATGCCTGTGTTAGCAAATGGTGTCCTTCTCTCTTGACGATCCTCTTGAGTGAAAGCCTCACCCCTAGAACCACACACTGTTGTCAGCACCACACCACAGGCTCTGTCCACGCTGCAAAAGAAGCAGGAAGCCTTTCTTAAGCAGGCTTTGCAAACACTGTCTTTGTTAAATGGTGGCAAGCAGCAAATCCCTCATTGCCATTTTATCTAAAAAAAATAAACATTGCTCCCTAAAGGAAATCTATTCCAATTAGAATGAGTCAGATTGAAATGAGTAATCCTCCTTCGGGAGCAGAGAACACAGCTGCAGTTAAAGTTCACCAAAGAGCTTTTCAGGCGTTGTAACTTCCTTCTGCTGAGTGATTTCAGCAATGTGTTTGACTCTGTGACCCCGATAAATCACGAGAAGATGATACACAGTACCAGGGGTGAGCCAAAGGTGTTTTTTCCAAATGCCTCTATGTGGCTCTTACCTTTTAGAGTAGATTTTATTAGACTTTCAGATCATACCATAGGCAATAAATTCGGCTGGGTAGCCTGAGCTTTGTTAAAGGAGAGCAAGAAACTGAAGCATGGCAAAGACCTCCATTCTACCCGGAAGCTGGTGGTTTGTGGTTGTAGTTCTCCACGATGGAAAACTATATTCTTGCTAAAATGTTGGCAGAAGGTACAGAATTCCAAGTTGTGTACTAACCCTAGATATAGGGAAATGGACTTAACTACATAGTACTGAGAGTCCTAGTGTGGCACTGTAGGATAAGCGCTGGACTGCTAACCGCAAGGTCAGCAATTCAAACCCACCAGTTGCTCCTTGGAAACCCTTTACACAGGGTCTGTATGAGTTGGAACCGAGTCAACAGCACTTAGCAACAACAACAAATAATATTGAGGGTCCTGATGTGGCACTAGAGGATAAGCACTGGACTGCTAACCACAAGGTCAGTGATTCGAACCCACCAGCTGCTCCTCAGACATCCTCTACAGGGATTTCTATGACTCAGAGCTGACTTAACGGCACTTAACAACAACAAATAGTTTTAAATGAAAAGATATATATATATATGTAAAACATTTACCGCATTTTCCTGTCCCCTTCAACCAGATAGTGGTCCTCAGTCTTATATAGCCAGGTTTGCATTCAAAGTATGTTATTTCAGAATCGTTTATACATTTTTACCCTCTTCACATACTCTCTGACAAAATTGAGAAATCTTCTAATTTTTTTTTTTTTAATCATTTCATGAAGCACTGCCCCCAGGTGTGTTTCCCTACCTGTTTATGTGAGCATCTATCTCTGCTAACCTATTACTAGCTGGTGTTAAGTTAGTTCCAACTCATAGTGACTTGATGTATAACAGGACAAAACGTTGCTAGTCCTGTACCACCTTCATGATAGGCAACATACTTGGGCCCATTGTTATCTGCCTTCCAGCACCATATCGGAAGATATTATGGGGGATCTATAGGATTCTAAAAAGGCTGATATTTTTAAAGTAGATTGCCAGACTTTTCTTCCTAGTTTGTCTTTGTCTAGAAGCTTTGCTGAAACTTATCCATGAGGAGAGATCAGTGATATCGTTTCCAGTATCACAGCAACATGCGAGCCACCACAGAATAGCACACTGACAAACAGTTGGTGGCTCTGGTAGCCTAGACTGTGATTAATTTGGCTGATTCAGCAATGTCCCTTAATTTTCTTATGTCATCACTACTAGTGACAATGGGAAAGGAAACAAACTTTGCCGATGGCTGTTCTCTTACAATAATGGAGTTAAAGCCTCTTAGGTATACCCCAGAAGGATAGTATGAGGGGATTCAAAAGGTCATGGAAAAATTCCATAATCTTTTCATTATATTTTTCTAAGAATTTTTTGAAGCCCCCATTATATAGAAGCAAGGAGAATCTTTGTGAGTTACTTGCCTAATAATGCTTTTCTTTGGAACCAAATACCATGGAAATGTTTGTAAAGAAGACTGCACAGCATTAGAGAGCATTAGGAATTCAGGACTGCAATCTTCGCGGGTGTACTCAGAAGAACAGACAAAGAGAATGGCTGTTTCTTTGGTTGGCTTGTTTGCATGAAGGAGATAAATGAGTGACTTTAAAAGGGGTGTTTAATAAGTCAACTGGGATGTCTTTAATGCACAGACGACTTCAGAATGTAAAAAAGGATAAGCCAGTAGAGTAGTTGGGCAGGAAGCCTGCTGGGACAGGGGCTGGAGCAGTCCTGGGGAGAGTATTCCCAAAGAGGCTGGTGTGTGTGGTGTTTGATACTGACGATAACAGCAATGGAGAGAAGCTAAGGAATTCTTACAGGCTTTGCTTTCTGGCATGGAAGAGGAAGCCAGCTTTCTCTTCATCTCCAGTGATAGAAGGCTGTGGTAAGAAAAGCAGTGAGTGATCGTCCTTGGAGACAGGAGAAGGCCTACCAAAATGAGGAGACTTAAGCTACCGATTGGAGGGGCAGTGGCAGTACTCTAAAATAAGCACTAGACTGCTAACCACAAGGTCAGCAGCTCAAACCCACCCACACTCTGCAGACAGAAAGATGAGGTTTTCTGCTCCTCTAAGTTTTGTTGCTGTTATTATGTGCCGTGGAGTCGGTTCCGACTAATAGCGACCCTATACAGGGTTTCGGAGGCTGTAAATCTTTACGGGAGCAGAAAGCCTTATCTGTCCCCCATGGAACAGCTGGTAGTTTCGAACTGCTGATCATGAGGTTAGTAGCCCTATTCGTAACCACTACACTGCAGCCTCTGAAACCCTATACAAGGTCACTATGAGTCAGAAACAACTGGATGGCACATAACAACAACAAACTCGGTATCATGAAGAGTGTGGCTATCGAACCACAGGGTTGGTGGTTGTTATGAGTGGGAACTGACTCAACAGCACTTAACAACAGCAGTCTTAGTCATAGGACTTACTGGTGGTGGTGTGATGGTTGTGTGCCCTGGAGTCCCTTCCAAGTCATAGCAACACTGCATAGGGCTTCCGAGGCTGTAAATCTTTATGGGAGCAAAAACCTCATCTTCCTCCCATGGAACAACTGGTAGTTTCAAACTGCTGACCTTGGAGTTAGCAGCCTAACATATCACCACTACGCTACTAGAGCTCCTATAGGGTTTATTAGACCCTAGAATAATTTTCTAGGAGGAATCCAATAAATACTATAAAATAAATACTATAAAAAACATTTGCCAGAGTAATTTATCAAGGAGAGGCATAGAATCTGGATATAAGTCACTATTTAGGTTTTCTTTTTTCTGTTAGTACATAAGATAGCATCTCACATCTTGACAAGAACTCAGGAGTTGGCTGTCTTGGACTCTCTGGGTTGACAGATCTGATCAATAACAGCTGTAGTTGGTCAGCAGCTAAATGTGAAGGGCCCTAAACTCAATCCTTTTACATCTGCACAGTTTGTCCTTCATGCAAACACTCATCCATGTACTGTTTTCAATAAATGTTTATCAGACTTTCATTGTGTTCAGGAGTCCTGGTGTGGTGCTGTAGAACAAACACTGGACTACTAACTGAGGGTCGCTGTGAGTCAAAACAGACTCCACAGTACTTAATGACAGTAACGCTGTGTTCTAGACACTCTGCTAGATTCTGAAGATGCAGGATGTCAAAGACAGGCATGTTCTCTTTTTTCTCATCATCTAACCGTCTCCTGGAAAATATGTGCATGGTGATACCTGTGGAATAGCAGTCCATTCTTTCTTCATAATGTCCCTCTCTCCTCCACTGTCCCCTCAGAAAGACTCTTCTACCCATCCACTGCCAGCTCAGTCCTGCTAACTTCTCTGTTTCACACTGCTCACACCCAAGGATCCTGTTTATTAGGGTTGTTTGTTGTTGTTAGGTGCCATAGAGTCAGTACCGACCCATAGTGAACTTATGCACAGCAGAATGAAACACTGCCCGATCCTGGGCCAACCTCACTATTGTTGCCACGCTTGAGTCCATCGATGCTGCCACTTGGCCAATCCATCTCATTGGGGGTCTTCCTCTTTTTCTCTGACCCTCCACCTTACCAAACATGATATCCTTCTCCAGTGACTGGTCCCTCCTGACAATATTTTGCCCTATGTGTGTTCTTCTTGTCATTAGTGAAGACTCTTCCATCCTAGAATCTGGACAAAATGATGGGTCCCGGAACAAAGCTGTCCCGACAGCCTTCGCTAATCTAGCCCATTGTTGTTGTTGTTAAGTGCCGTCGAGTCGGTTCCAACCCATAGCGACCCTGTACAGGGTTTCTGAGGGTCTAAATCTTTACGGGAGTAGAAAGCCTCATCTTTCTCCCGCGGAGCGGCTGGTAGTTTCGAACCGCTGACCTTAAGGTTCGCAGCCCGATTTGTAACCACTACGCTACCAGACTCCCTGTTAACTCCTCACTTGGGGCTATACCTGCAGACCCAGTCAGATCCAATGATTGTTGGACTCAGTCCTAAGGAAGTTCACCTTTGAATGTCAACTTCTAATTAATTCTTATGTCTCATTGCTGTTCTCCCACGTACTTAACACTTTTAGTGAAGGGTGGTTATTTGTTTTTTGAATCTGTCATCTGAGTCCTGGTGTGGCACTATAGGATAAACACTTGACTGCTAACCAGAAAGTAAGTGGCTCAAATCCAACAGTCTGCTCCTTGAAAACCACATATAGGTTCATTATGAGTCAGGACTGACTTGACGACACTTAACAACTTAATAATCTGTCATCAGCAAAAGTGTCTATGTACCTGCCCCACTAGTTTCAGCAAGTGGTGTGGTTCACATTTCCTCCTCCTGGGAAGGTACTTGGCCGTTCTTTTCTGTAAGTCAATGAAAGATTCAGAAAAACCCTAACTGAAGTGCTTTGCCACTCACCTTATAACATTTGAGATTCTGCTTTCAAGAAAAGAACTCTTTTTAAATGGCCTATCAAAGTTGTAAAAAAATCATGCAACCAAAATGTCAATGATTCAACATAAGTCATGAGATGAATGGCATTCTTTAAATGCCAAAATGCACTTTTAAATGGATTAAAGGAGCAGCTAGATGAGCAGTCTGGGAGTAGAGAGCATTTGCGGCATGCATCTCTCTGGGGTGGGCATCTGCAGAAGGGTTGCAGGCATGGGGGGTGATCAGATGTAGTGAGCTATCATGAGGATGCATAGCACCAGGACAGGGTATGTGGTGCCAGTGAGGAGCAAGACTGCAGACGACAGGAACCAGAAGGTAGAAGCCCCACCTCATCATTTTCAGAGTCTGAAGGTTCTAAATTTGAACCTTGGAAGAAAAAGAAACTTATTTTACTTGTTGCTTTCTTCAGCCACCCGATTGAGACTCAAAGGGTTTCCTAGACTATAAATCCTATGGGAACATACAACTTCACCTCTTACCCACAGAGCAGCTGGATAGTGGGTTTGAACCACTGACCTTGTAGTTAACAGCTGACTGTCTAGCCCACAGCACCACCCAGGTTTTTTCTTCTTCAAGGTTTGTTAATAACACAGGTTTTGGAGTAAAAATTCCCAGGGTCACATCTTGGTTCTGGTACTTCCTAATGATGAGACCTTGAGGAAGTTGCTCAAAGTCTCAGCTAATTCTTTTGTATAGCAGAGTGGGGATGACAGTGCCTTACTTAATAGGAGTCATTCTAAAAATTAAATTAGTATCTTGAAAATGCATGGCATAAAACCTAGTAGGAAAAAAAAAAAGTGCTCCATTGATGAAGTCTATTGTTAGTGTTCTGTTATAATTATTTTAAAGCTCAACCGGAAGGTGAAAAATGAGAAAACAAAATTAGGAATCTCACCAGATCATAGTTTGGTACCTATCAGGAGGTGAGTTAAGCAATGAGGGGCAAGCAGAGTGTAACCCAGAGATGGCTGAGCCTCCAAAGGACTCAGTGACAAGGCAAATAGATTGTCTGCCGTCACCCAGGGTACCTGTATTTCCTCCTATATAGCTCTTCTCCAACTTTAAGGGAGTAAAGGATGCTGCTTAGAAAACAAATTCATCAATCTCTATTCCTTTAAGCCTTTAGCATCTCGCTAGTTTGCAAGTATCTATCTCTTTAGAAAAGACTGTTATCAGGTGACAGAAATTCCCCTGCTCTGGTGTCACCCCAATAATTATCCCTTGAACAGGGAGAAGGTTTTCCTTGTAAAAAAAATAACTACAACTCTCCTGTTTCCTACTCCTAGCACTCTGATAGTCCTTATCACTCACCAGGAAGAATCATTAGCTAGTGACTCTAGTTAACTAGCTGTGCAACAGTTAATTTTTCTCTCTATTTACTGAACAATCACTAGGGCCTGGGTAGAAATGACTTTTCCAAGGGCAACGTTGTTCACTGGGTTATATGTAAGTAACAGAGGGCAGAGAGCATTTCATTGAAGTTGACAAATCCAATGAGGGCAGTAAGATTGATCCTTCTAGCAAGAGGAAACTACGTAATGAAATGTCGTATGCATGCAGAAGACCAGACGAAAGTGACATCCCATTAATAACTTATAAAAGCATCTAATCAGTTTAGGTTAATTTGGTATTCATTGTAAAAACATTCATCACAGGCACTGAAGTCCATGACAGAAGCTAAGAAATTAATATCCCAGAGATGGAAATCGTCTTATATCTCAGCAAGTAATGGATAGAGCCAGTTTAGTGAGTGATTTACTAGCTCTACCAATGGTACCCTTCACGTTTAATGTAATCTATTATCACTACATGACTCTGTGTGGACTAAATCACGTTAGTATTCACTTGCACTCAAGTAAATACGCTGGGATTTTGGTAATTAACTTGAGTGGATATGGTAGTTAGCAGAGCTACTGAATGGAACTAGGAGGACTGAGTAATTATTACTGGAGCTGTTTCCTTTCCACAATAGAGCTTCTCTAGATAGAGGGATTTCAAAACACAAAAGCGTATTCATTATGGTGGGATATACAAGAAAGTGAAGGAAACAATGAAAATCATGATACAGTGGATGGTTTGTTTGTTTGTTTTTTGTTTTTTGCTTTTTAACTTTTGTCATGTTGTATGAATATAGGAGGGGCAAAAGAGAAAATTCATTCTTAAAACAGTATCAATATGTGATAAAAGTCATAAAAATATGCATACACTATAGCCCAGAAATCCCTTTCCTGAGACCAGAGCCTGAAGAAAATATTAAAAAGAAGCCAAAGCTAGATGAAGAGAAATAATATTAGCTTTGTTATCCATTATGAGGATTTCTTAAAGCTGAAAGCATCCCAAGTGTTTATAGAACAGATTGGCAAACTGTGATGCAAATTGTTGTTGTTGTTGTTGTTGTTAAGCGCCATGGAATTGGTTCTGTCTTATTCTGGTAGTATGGTGGTTACGAGTCAGGCTGCCAACCTCAAGGTCAGCAGTTCGAAACTACCAGCGGTTCTGCAGGAGAAAGATGAGGCGTTCTGCTACGGTAAAGATTTATGGAAACCCTGTGCAGGGAGTCACTATGAGTCAGAACCGACTCCACGGTACCTACCAACAACAACATATAGAGTTTCCAAGGAGCAGCTAGTGAGTTTTAACTGCCAACCTTGCGATTCAAATCGACCTTGCAGTCCAGTGCTTATCCTACAATGCCACACCAAGTGATGCAAATCATGAAGCACTCTATCTATGGGTTAATGTGGCACTGTGGCTTAATTCACCAGACTGCAAAGCCGTTTGAACTGGAAGGTCAACGGTTCAAGCTCACCACCTGCTCCTCGGAAACCCTATACAGGGTTGCTATGGGTCGGAATCGACTTGACGGCAGTAAACAACAACAACATATCTATGGATTGGAACTGATTTGACTGCACATACCGACAACAATAGCAACATATAAGTACATTCTCAAATGAGAGAATGGGTCTGTCTCTGCAGATTGAAGAAGACCCAGAGAGGACCTCAGGTCTGAATTTTTATTGAATAGATTCTAAGGTAAAATAGAAGGGAAGAATATTCATGGATGTTCTGGGAATAGGAGGGGAATTCCTAGAAATGGGGTGCCATCCCTTTCTTGTCCTAATTTGGTACTGGTCCGATCTGTCATGCCCAGTGTGTGTGTGATTTAGTATTACAATGAGGCAAGGGGCAACTCTCGGTCACTAGTCCCCTAGACTGTACATGTTCCAAGTCTGGGAAGTCCCTTCCCTTAGATCTTTCATCTCTTGTGGTTAACTTAATTGATCTTATTGGTTGGTCCCACCTGGTGAGGTCCCCTTGACTGCTCACCTGATTCCTGATTCCCTGCCTTCTCACTCCGAGACCAGCAGCTCCTCAGAAACCCTATACAGGGTCACTGTGAGTCAGTACCAACTCTTTGGGACATAACAACAACAAACAACATATGGGAAATGGAGTTCTAGTGTAGCACTGTAGATAAGCACCAGTTGTTCCTCAGAACACTATACAGGGTCGCTACGAGCTGCAGCCAACACAGTGGCACTTAACAGTATAGAAAATGGGGAATGTGTCATCTCTTAGATAACATTGGAAAAAATAGGTAGTTTAGTGTATGTTCGCATGTGGAAAAGTATTGCTTTAATAATATTAGCTTGAAGAACATTGCCCTAGACATATCTCTCTCTTAAAAGTTTCAAAAACAGTAGCATTTCATTAAAAATGAAAAAGAACATTGCTTGGCAAGTAAGAAAGATTCAGTTCAATAGTCATATCCTGAAGCAACTATTCAGAGTAAAGTACAGAGCTTCCTGGGAATTGGGGAGGAGGGCATACAAATATAGATAAGCCAATCCTTGCCCTCAAGGAGATTATTGTTGCTAAGTGCCATCCAGTTTTACTGACTCACCCTGGTGTGGCACTGTGGGTTAATGTGCTGGGCTGCAAAGTCTGTTTGTAGAAACCCTATACAGGATTACAATGGGTCAGAACTGATGTGACGATGGCACTTAACAACAACTACAGCAACTATGTATAGGGTTTCTGAAGAAAAGCTGATAAGTTTAAACCACTGATCTTTGGGTTCAAACCAACCTTGCAGTCTTAATAGTCCTGGTGTGGCACTGTGGTTTAATGCACTAGACTGCAAAGTCGGTTTGAACCTTAAGGTTGGCAGTTCGTTCAAGCTCCCAGCCACCCTTAGGAAACCCTATACAGGGTTGCTATGGGTTTGAACCAACTCATCGGCACATAACAACAACAATATCCTACACCACCACACCAGGACTCCTTAATGAGATTGTTGTTGTTGTTAAGTGCCATCAAGTCGTTTACAACCCATAGCAACCTTGTGTAGGGTTTCCAAGGAGCATCTGGTGAGATTGAACCACTGACCTTGTGGTTCAAACAACTTTGCAGTCCAGTACATTAACCCACAGTGCCACACCAGGACTCCTCAAGGAGATTGTTGTTGTTAAGTGCCGTTGAGTCAATTCTGACCCATAGTGAGATTATTGTACCTTTAATTCTGTTGATTTCAAAGTACTGACCAATGATCTTTTTCTTCTTAGCTCTGTTATAAACCCTTAAGAAATTTTTTCTGGAACTAACCTTATTATTTCCATTTTTATAGTAATTTATTTTTATTATAGTAAATAAATAAATATGTGTATAATCCATGTGTGTGTGTGTGTGTATATATATATGTATATATATATATACTTGTTGTTAGGTGCCATCAAGTTGGTACCAATTCATAGTGACCCTATGCACAACAGAAAGAAACACTGCCTGATCCTGGGCCAACCTCACTACTGTTGCCACACTTGAGTCCATCAATGCTGCCACTTGGCCAATCCATCTCGTTAGGGGTCTTCCTCTTTTTTTCTGACCCGCCACCTTACCAAACATAATATCCTTCTCCAGCGACTGGTCCCTCCTGACATCATGTCTGAGGTATGAGAGATGAAGTTTGGCCATCTTGGCCTCCAAGGAGCATTCTGGCTGCACTTCTTCCAAAATGGATCTGTTGGTGCTCTTGCAGTCCATGGCACTTTCAATATTCTCCTCCAACACCATAACTCAAAAGCATCAATTCTTCTACGACCTTCCTTACTTACTGTCCAGCTTTCACATGCATATGAGGTTATTGAAAATACCATG
>NW_006408684.1:5374993-5408359 GCF_000296735.1 Chrysochloris asiatica | reverse complement strand
AGATTATAAATATATATATATATATCGAGCTCTGGTAGCATAGTGGTTACGAGTTGGGCTGCTAACCTCAAGGTCAGTAGTTTGAAACTACAAGCCATTCTGAGGGAGAAATGTGAGGCTTTACAGCCTTGGAAACCCTATGCAGCATTGTTATGAGTCAGAACCTACTCTACAGCACACCGCCACCACCACCAGTCCTGGTGTGGTCACTAGTGGTTGGAACTGACTTGATGGCACTTAAGAACAATACACACACACACCCACACACGTATATATATATATATAGTTGTTGGGGTCCTGATATGGTACTGTAAGATAAACACTGGACTACTAACCACAAGATTGGTGCTTCAAACCTAGCTGCTACTCCTAGGAAACCCTATGCAGAATCACTAAGTCAATTAACAAAAATAATAACATATATATAATATATGTAATCTCAAGAGTTCTGGTGTGGCATGGTGATATAAGCACTGGACTGCTAACCAATAGGTTGGCAGTTCACAGCCACCAAGCACTCCTTGGAAACCCTATACAGGATCACTGTAAGTCAGAATTGACTTGATGGTACTTAACAGAAACAACAGTCTATATAGATATGTTTCACCATACAGCATTCAACTTGTATGCTGCACAAATAATCCGAGAAAGTGGAGTATATGAAGAAGTATGTGGCATCAGGATGGGAGAAAGACACAGATGGCACAACCTTGTGTGCTGAAAGTGAAGAGGACACAATGAAGACGATGAAGATCAAAGACTTGGTGATGATGATGATCAAAGACTACAACCTTCATTATGGATTGCACCTCAATGTAAAGTAAACAAAAATCCTCTCAACTGGACCATTAACTAACATCATGATAAATAGAGAAAAGACTGAAGTTGTCTGAGACTTCATTTTGCTTGGATCCACCATCAACATCCATGGAAGCAGCAGTCAAGAAATCAATATAAATGGTATAGATATAGCTATGTAGGAACTCTGGTAGCGTAGTGGTTATGAGTCAGGCTGCTAACCTTAAGGTCAGCAGTTCAAAACTACCAATCATTCTATGGGAGAAAGATGAGGCTTTCTGCTCCAGTAAAGATTTACAGTCTTGGAGACCCTATGCAGGGTTGCTATGAGTTGCTATGACTGCATGGCACACCACCACCCCTATAAATATATATATGAATGAAGGGGCTTCAATACATTCATAGACAATTGAATTGAAAGATAATGGAATTTATGAAGTCTTCCTGTGTATGTGTATGTCCACTATAACAAACATTTGCTATTTCAACATTGTTTTGTGTATAGTTCAGTGACATTCGTAATTATGTTCATCATGTTGTACAGCCATTATCACTTTTAAGCCAAAGGAAAATTTTAAAAGTTGTAGCTGTAGGGTTGAAAATAGGACATGTTCTGATTGTACGTTTAGGTCTGTGAGAATAAACCATGTACCCTTCCTCACAGGAGCTTACTTAATATAATTGTGATTGAAACAGTGTACTATTTCTTATGAAGAAACTAATTTACAAGATTGTCTCATATCAGCCTTGGCAATATTATATTTGAGGATTTCAGGATAATCTATCAAATAGAATTTAACAGCAGGACCAGAGTTCTACATTAAGAAAGAGTACATTTAATGATAGAGTCTTTAGGTAATGGAACAAGGCAGTTATGAATTAAAATAACCTTTTTAAACATTGGGATGGGGAGGGGAGAACACAGTTACATTTGCAACCATGAACAAACCCATCATTTCCCATTAGATGGAGAGAGCAGTTATAGCCTGGGGGGAGAGGGAGGAGGTGGGAATCAGCGCTGTTTATGCTGCTAAACATTCTCCTGGGTGCCCAGAATGGGTAGGCTGCTGGGTGGAATTCTCCTGTTTGGGTGGAGAGAACACCTCTTTACAATAATTCCTAAAATGCTTGACAGTTGGAAAATGTCCACGTAATCATGTCATTTCCTCATCTGTGTAGAAGAACCATGACCTTTTCTTCTAGAGTAGTTTTACTAGAATTGCTCATTGTATCAATGAGTCTTATGCTTCTTTGTTTTATTATTCAACTATTTCACTTTTGAATAACTTTATTTCCCAGACCAAATGTAAACTGTTCAAGGACAAAGAATGCTCTGCATTCCTTTCCACATGATTGTTTCATTGTCTTCCACAGCCCATTGCTTGGTATTGCATAGAGTGTAAATTCTCAACAAATACTTGCTAAAATAATGGCCACCAGAAGGGAGAGTACAATTGAAAGATTTATGGACATAAGTTCCCAAACTCATGAAAATGGTAAAAATTTATACTATAACCAAAAATATTTTAGATTTAGAACCTCTAGGTCTCCTGGTGTGGTGCCATAGGATCAACAGTGGACTAGGAACCACAAGATTGGCAGTTCAAACCCACCAACTGCTCCTTGGAAATCCTATACTGGGTTGCTATGAGTTGGAATCGACTCGAAGGTACTTAATAACAACAATGGCAACAACATGGAGCAATAACAACAATGGCAACAACACTATAGGATAAGATAAGCAAGCAAGCACTGGACTGGTAACCGAAAGTTTGGCAGTTCAAACCCACCAACTGCTCCTCAGAAATCAAGCATTTAACAACATCAAGCATTTAACAAGCATTTAACAACAATCACAATCTTGGTGATACAGCTTATGGTTGTTGTTGTTGTTGTTATGTGCTGTTGAGACAAATCAGACTCACAGCAGCCCTGCATAGGGTTTCCTAGGAACAGCTGGTGAGTTTGAACATCTGACCTTGTGGTTCAAGCCGACTTTGCAACCCAGCACATTAACCCACAGCGCCACACTAGGACTCTAATAGGGTTTATTAGACCCTATAATAATTTTCCACGGGAAATCCAAATGCTATTAAAAAAACAAAAGTCAGAGTAATTCATCAGGAAGAGGCACAGAATCTGAATATGTTACTTGATTTGTTTTCTTTTTTTCAGTCAGTACATAATGACAGCATCTCACATCTTGACAGGAACTCTGGAGTTAGCTATCTAGGACTCCCACATGTCCTCCCAACCCAGAGATCTCTCTGGGCTGACAGATCTGATCAGTAACAGCTGTAGTTGGTCAGCAGCTAAATGTGAAGGCCTCTAAACTCAATCCTTTTACATCTGCACAGTTTGTCCTTCATGCAATCACTCATCCATGTACTGTTTTCAATTAACATTTATGGGACACTCACTGTGTTCAGGATGGCACACAACAGTGGAGGTTTCTGCTCATGTAAATATTTACAACCCTGGGAACCCCATTCAGTGTTGATATTCATTGAAACCAACTTGACAGCATTAAACAACAACAACAAATGGAGCCCTGGTGCCACAGTGAGTTAAGCATTAGAGTGCTAACGTTGGAACCTACCAGCCATTGCTCTGGGGAAAGATAAGACTGTCTGTGTCCTTAAAGATATACAACCTTGGAAACTGTAGAGACCCCATAGGGTCGCTGTGAGTCAGAATTGACTTGACAGCAGTGATATTGGTTTTGATTTAGGTTTATGGTGCTTTATTTTAAGATATTTCATAGGATAATAAATGTTTTGGGGTGTTTTTTTTTATTATTAAACTTTAAATTGTGATCTGAGTGAAAGTTTACAGAGCAACTTAATTATCCACTCAATAATTCATAAATATTTTGTTTCATGGCATTGATTACATTTCTCGCAATGTTACAGCAGTCATCCATTTCCTTTCTGGTTTTCCAGTTTCCATTGCTCCTGCCTTTTGAACTGTGACTCAAGGCAAATGCTGCCCTTTTGATCACAGAAGTATACACTAAAGAGTGTATACCGCTGTGATGTTATTGTTCACATTATTGTTGTCGTTGTTGTTGTTGTTAAGTGCCGTCGAGTCGGTTCCGACCCATAGCGACCCTGTACAGGGTTTCCGAGGGTGTAAATCTTTATGGGAGTAGAAAGCCTGATCTTTCTCCCATGGAGCAGCTGGTAGTTTCAAGCCACTGACCTTAAGGTTCGCAGCCCGATTTGTAACCACTACGCTACCAGAGCTCCTTAAGTGGCGTCAATTCCAACTCATAGAGACCCTGTATAGGGTTTCCAAGGAGCAGCTGGTGGTTTGAACTCCTGACCTTGTGGTTCACAGTCTAGTGCTGACCCAACAGCGCCACACCATGAGTCATGTTCTCCTTGTAGGCCTGTTATTTGGCAGTAAGTTGAGCCATGGGGGTGAATTCAGATGCAGAACTGAAGGGTGACTAAGGGTTCCACTAATCTCTGTCCTACCAGTAAGCCTGTTTTTATTTTAATTTAGTTTAGTTCCACATTTCCTCCCCACTCTATCCAGGACCTTCTTTCATGATCACTTTTAGAATGGTCAGCTGTGGTCATCGGGCACTATGTGCTTCCACTCATCTCAGCGTTGTAGAGGCTGCCCTGCACCATGGTTGTATCCAGACCTATCAGATTATATTATTTTCCTTCTCTGACCCCTGAGCAATACAAGTGTCTTGCTATGGTGGATAAATAATACAAGACAGCGTAGAGAGTCCATAGGTCCATTTAACCAACAGCCTAGTTTTATTTATTCTAGGCTAGGCTTATTTTTATGGATATCATGTCTAAAAATCTAGTGTAGCTATTTCTACTTTACAGAGCAATTAACAAATTAGTGAATTGATTTTTCTGTTTGTTCTTCAATTTGGAATCCTAATCATTTAGCTAAATGGTTTTAGTTTTTACTATAATGGCCTTGATGGCCATTAAAAGGTGAAATTATGTTTTTATTTCCTCAGTGAAGTCTATTTAATCACTGCAAATTGTATGGATGGTTCTGCCCAGGCAGACATCAGAATTGCCCACTGACTGGCCCAGAGCGGAGTCCCTAGTCTAGCTCTCCCTCAGGGGTTTCCAACTGCAGTGCCTACCACACATCTCCACTGGGTTTCTCAGCTGCACCTTCAGCTCACCTTTTCCATAAACCAATTCACCATTGTTCCATCAAACCTTCAGTGTCTCTTACAGCATCAGCTACTCAATGAAGGCAACTGACTCAAATTGCTCTTAGTCTCCTATTATCTTCATATTCATTATGATCCATGAATCTACTTCTTGTTGTTAAGTGCTGTCTAATCCAAGTAGCAGTTGGTGGGCTTGAACTGCCGACCTTCTGGTCAGCAGTTCAGTACTTATCCTACAGTGCCACACTACTCTTGTTGTTGTGTTGTGTATCTTCGAGTCAGTTCTGACTCATAGTGACCTTGTACAGGGTTTCCAAGAGAGGCTGGTGGGTTTGAACTGCTGGCCTTGTGATTAGTATAGTTCAGTGCTTTTCCTACAGCACCACTCCAGGGCTCACACTACAATTATTAAAATCCATCCTGTTCTCCTCTCCTGCTGTGCTAGGCACCCGTCACTTAATTCTTACTTGCTCTCCATGTTCCAAATCTACTACGTCACCATATTCTCCATCTGTAGCTGAGTGATCATCCAAAATGTCAATTTTCATATGTACAATTCCTCTGTTATTTTGGATTGTTGTTAGGATAAAGCCCAAACTCCATACAGCTTCACAGAGGCCACTGAGGAGATCACAGAAGTCCTTAAGTGTCCTCCCCTGCTCCTGCCCTCAGTCTGGGCTCACTATCATGAATTGCTTCCAGTTCCCTAAGTGTCGCATACTCTACAAGCCTTTCTGTCAACTCAGGACCTTTGCACTTGTTTTGCCTTCAGTCCAGAACACATTCTTAATCACACTTGTTCTCAATCTCCTTCAGTTTATACCATCTGACCTTCAGGAAATTTCCCCAGATCCTTATCCTAGAGTCAAGAGTAGTCTGGAGACCCTTCTTACTTTTTCTTTGCTGTTATTACATGTATCCACCCAGTACTCATTTGTCTTCCCCAGCAGATTATAAGCTCCTTAGACATGGACTATCTCTTGTTTACTAATACTAGTCTGAGGTGAAAAATATTGCCACTGGGGTTCCAGTTTATACATACACAAGCTTATTGCAAACAAAATGCATTTAAACATGCCTTTGTGGTCAGTGGATAGCTGCAGACAAGTTCTCTTCATTGTTTGGGTCTCCTGAGGGTACCTTTAAACGAACGTCCAATCAAAACAGTGGCTTTCAAGAGGATCTGGTGAGCCAATTTCATTCAAGGTTGTGAGATCACCTTAGAAGGTCATGGTGACTGTCTGGGGGGATCCTAAAGGGGTAATCGTGTTAGATTTTCTCAAAGAATACAGGACAATAATCAGGACTTATATTAAGAAGTTTTAAGAAAGTTTAAAAATGCTTTGGTGAGAAAAGGGCCAGGAGAGTTGTGTTGATAGATGTTTTTCATCATGACAATGCACCTGCTCATTCTTCAAGGGTAGAAAGGGTTGTCCTATGGGAATTTCATTGGAGAACCTTACCCTATTCACCCTATAGCCCTAATCTTGCCCCTTCAGCCATTTTGTTCTCCAAACTCAAAGAACATTTAAATGGAACACAGTTTGAGTCCCTCAAGGATGACAAAACTGCCATCTTGACCTGGTGTCAGTTAAAGAATGCAGTGTTCTTTGAGGCAGGGTTAAAGACATGGAAACACTACTTTCCAAAGTGTCTAGACCTCAATGCAAACTATGTAGAGAAACCATAGCTTCACATTTTGATATTTCTGCTTAATAAGACATTTCGTTATTTTATAACAATAAACTTTTTTACTTACCCTCCTGTAGTCTCAGTCCTAGTATTTACTTGGGAGGCCCTGTTTGATGTACCTGGCTGAGCTCTGGTTCAAATCTACCCAGAGATGCCTCAGAGGAAAGACCTAGTGAACTGCTTCCAAAGGTCACAAGCTTGAAATCGGTAGGTTTTAGGTCACTCCAGATCAGGATTGACTCCATGGTAACAGACAACAATGTTACACACTCATTTATTGTTGTTGTTAAGTTCCTTTGAGTCGGTTCTGACCCATAGTAACCCTGTATAGGGTTTCCGAGGTCAGCTTAAACCGCCGACTCTGTGATTGTAACTGACTTTGCTGTCCAGCGCATTTCCCCACAGCACCACACCAGGTCTCCACACTCATCTAGTATTAAGCATTTAATAAGGATTCAGAGACTGAGTGAGTGATGCAATTGAGCAGAAATATAATTTACTCAAAATGAAAAACAATGACCTTTTCCACACAACCCAAGCCTCACTTGTGATAATTGTTCTGTGTTCTCATTGATTGTAGCTGTTAGCTGAATAACTCGTAACATATTGCTGCTTGCTTTCACCGAGTCAGCCCCTAATTCATTCTGACCCCATGCACAACAGGATCAGACCTTGTGATCTATAGAGTTCTCATTAATTTCACAAATAGCTCCCCAGGTCTTTCTTCCTAGTTCATCTTAGTCTGGAAACTCCTTTGAAATTTGTTCTGTATCATAGCACCAGGCAAGCCCTCACTGACTGAAGAGTAGTAGCTACCCTTGAGGTGCACTGGCTGGGAATCCAAACACGCTCCCCCACATGGAAGGCAAGAATCCTACTATGAAGCCACTCCTGCCCCCTAATGATACATCTCTCTTAAACCTTAACCATTTCAGCCTCCAGATAAATCAGAAATACTCGTGACATCATGTTTAAACTCAGACTCAACCAAGTTTCAGTAACCCTCCAAATAAAATGTAGTATTATAATTGCTCAAATATGCATTTATTTCATTAAGCTGTAATTAAGTTTCTTTGTAGTCATACAAACTATCTCTCTTTCTTTTTTTCTTTTTATTTAAGAAGTTAACTGAGGGATGTAAATATTTAATGGAAGTGGAGTTGTTAAAATGTCCTCTGAAGTCACTGCTGTTTCTTATATATCTAATCAGCACAGGACAAGGTTCATGGTGGACATGCTTAGTAAATCCAGTCTTTTAAGTTTCCTATGTGTTACTGCTTTACAAGATTAGTTGACTGCAATATCTCTGTACCAAAAGGCTCAGCATAATAAAAGAATAAATGAATCTGTTGATGGAAAAGTAAAATATCTATTATAGCCCGATGGAGCAGAATAGTGGCTTATTATAGCATATCTCATTGTTATGTCAAGTTAGCGATCTCCTCACATCCCAGCTAGCCCATATCTCCAACAGTAAATCTGTGTAATAACAGAACCAGCCTGTCAAGCAGCTGTTCGTCCTGCCTTTCACCACCTGGGTCATAAAGATATGTGCCAATGTGTTTGTAATTTCCCAATGAGGTGGAGGAGCCTGTAAATCCTTTTTTCTAATAACTCTAAAATTTTATTGGCAAAAGGTTCAACAGTCTCACTACACACCAACTGAAATAAAAGTGTTATGGTGGCAGAAGATTGTTCAGACTAATGGTTCTTACTCAGTTAAACTTCAACTTTTAAAAAATACCAGTGACCCGACTTCATGCCTAGAGATCTTGGTTTAATTGGACTGGGATAGAGCCTTGGTAACTATGTATTTTAATGCTTCCTAAGGAGCTCTGGTAGCGTAGTGGTTACGAATTGGACTGCTAACCTCAAGGTCGGCAGTTCAAAACTACGAGCTGTTCCACGGGAGAAAGATGAGGCTTTCTGCTCATGTAAAGATTTGCAGCCTCAGAAACCCTGTGCAGGGTCACTATGAGTCAGGATCCACTCCAAGGTACTTAACAACAACAACAAAGGAATTCTGATATGCAGACAGATTTCACAGTGGTTCATTTAAATGCTTGGATGAAAAACAAAAGACTGGATGCCCTCTCTCATAAACATTGAAGCTTCATCATAATTCCACCTTCCTGACTAAACAAGCAGTCTGTGGGATCGGATCCTGGTTTTTATCATCACCAGCTCTGTAACAAATGAATGTAATGCGAATAAAGGTGCCAGTCATTACAATATCCCCACTGAAACTTTTACTTCAAATAGGCAAGTAGACTAAAGTTAACTACCATGCTTGCCTGCTAACTGAACATTTGGCAGTTTGAACCCATCCAGAGGTACTGGCAAAAAAAGGTCTTGTGAACTACGTCCGAAGATGACAGCGATTGAAAACCTGTCGAGTGCAGTTCTACTCTGACATAATGTTCAGTCTGATTGGAATCCACATCATAGCAACTGATTTTCTACTCCATTAAAATGACAAGCACTTTCAGGATGTCACCGATACTTTAGGTTGTTTTAACAACAAAAAAAGCCCATTGCTGTTGACTCAATTTTGACTCCCAGCAACCCTTCTGGACCTAGTAAAACTGCCCCCATAGGGTTTCCAAGACTGCAATCTTTACAGAATCAGACTGCCACATCTTTCTCCTACAGAGCAGCTGGTGGGTTTGAACCATAGACCTTTTGGTTAGCAGTAGAATGCTTAAGTGCTGCACCACCAGGATCAGTTAAGGCCAAACCATTTAACTCAATTCAAGTTATTTGAGATCAGGATTTTACAAAATTTTTTTGTCTTCTTCTTCTAACCCTGGGTAAAGAGTCATTGCCTACATTGATAGACAGGAAATATTAATCATTTTAGTGTTCTTTTTCTCAGACTAAACCTATAATCACTGAGGTACATGTAATAAGATAGCTTGGTGTAGTTAAGAGTTGGTTTCCAAGAACAAGTTGGCACTCCATGACTACATAGGTTGGGCATAATAACTAATAATATCAGCTGGTGTGAATAAGCACTAGACCAAAAGGTTGGATTGAACCTCAGGGTCGGTGGTTCAAACTCACCAGCTTCTCCTCAGAAACCCTATACAGAGTTGCTATGAATAGGAACTGACTCATCGACATTGAATAATAACGCCTCCATTTTACAGTAAGAAAGTAAAAGTTCAGAAATTTAAAATAATTTATCCAGGCCACATATTAGTGATAACATGGGAACTGAAATCCACAACCTAATTTCCAATGTTTTTCTTCACCAAACTGTATGTCTGGGTTCAGTAACCTTGATTGAAAAAGTATACATTACAGGTTTACCTTCAAGATGAAAGAAGTTAGTGTCTATGAAAAGTCTTAAAATATGTCCAAAGCTAAGTGTTATTATTACTCTGAATGGTGACATTTGTATTCAAGGTCATTCTGAACATTTTTTTCGTAATATACAGAAGCTGAATGTCTCCTGATACAGCCTTTGATATAATTAATCTAATACCCTTCTCTTTCTCTCTCTGGTGAGCATCCTAAAAGGAAATGAAACATTTACCTAGCGGTGATATTTCCATCTGAAACCTTTGCAGATTCTATAAATGAGCTGTCAAAACACCACAGCAGACACTAAAGCCCAGTTGGAATATAATTCTCCTCTTATAAGAGAATGAGCCATTAGTCTAGCTCAGTGTTGTTCAAATTTGGGAGATGTGAAGCTCCCTTTTTGGAGCACTGGTGACACTGTACAGTAAGCACTGAGTCCACAAGGTCAGCAGTTCAAGTCCACCAGCCACTTTGCAGGAGAAAGATGAAGCTTTCTGTCTCCATGAAGATTTACAGCCTCAGAAACACTAGACAAGGTTAGAAAGTGACTCAACCACACTTAACAACAATAACACAGATTCTTTTTAAAGAAGAATTAAAAAAATAAACCTATGTGTGTGTCTCCATTCCTAAGGGCTAAAGTAACAATTTTATTATATTGTGCAGTTTTCTGTATGTATTTGTGTTTTCGATGAAATTTCTATGTATCAAATGTTGATTTATATATATATAACAGATATAAAAGATTACATATGAAATATATATAACAACATAATGAACACCCATAAGGCATACAACACTGTGGAGACTGCTGCAGTTTTGAGAGACCAACCTCACGCCCCTTCCCCACCAGAGTAACAGTACTGTTCATTAGTTGTACCACTTATTTATGAATCCCTAAATAATATTTCACATGTGTTTTAGGTAACTTATATAACTGTTACCATGCTGTATGTACACTCCTACTTGATTTTTTAATTCAACATTGTTTGTGATATTCATGGATATTGATACATGTAGCTGTAACTGAACCTTTTCCAGTACTGTATGTTATTGTTAAGTGCCCTCTACTTGGTTCTGACTCATAACGACCCTGTATAGGGTTTCCAAGGAGTGGCTGGTGAGTTTGAACCACCAACCTTGTGGTTCTAACCAACCTTATGGTCCAGTGCTTATCCTATAGTGCCACACTAGGACTTTTCAGTACTATGTGTTGTTGTTTAGTGCCATTGAGTCAGTTCCGACTCATCATGACCCTGTATAGAGTTTCCAAGGAGTGGTTGGTGAGTTTGAACCACTGACCTTGTAGTTAAGTACTTATCCTACAGTGCCACACCAGGACTCCAGGACTCCTATGTTGTTGTTAAGTGCATCAAGTCAGTTCCGACTCATAGCAACCCTGTATACAGTTTCCGAGGAGCAACTGGTGAATTTAAATCACTGACCTTGTGGTTCAAACCAAGGTCAGTCTAGTGATTGTCCCACAGCACCACACCAGGACTTCTTCAGTAGTGTGTAATTCAAATGTATCATAATATATTTGTCCAATATTCTAACCATGGCTATGCACGTTATTTCTAAATGTTGTTGCTTTTAGAGTACTGGCAAATACATATTGGCTTATGTTTTCTGGTACACATGTAACAAAGTTTTAGTAGATTTTAATTTGCATATATTTGCTATCTAATGAGGCTGAACACTTTTCCATGCGTATATTACCATTTGTGTTACATTGTTGTTGCTGGTAAGTGCCATGAGTCAGTTCTGACTCATAGCAGCCCTATAGCCCTATAGGGTTTCCAAGGAGTGGCTGGTGGGTTTGAACCACTGACCTTGCAGTTCAAACCAAACTTGTGGCCCAGTCCAGTTCATTTTCCTTCAACACCACACCAAGACTCCGATTATGTTGTTGTTTTTAAGTGCCGCTGAGTCAGTTCTGACTCATAGCAACCCTGTATAGGGTTTCTGAGGAATGGCTGGTGAATTTGAACCACTGACCTTGTGGTTCAAACTTACCTTGTGGTTCAGCACCTTATCCTGCAGCACCACACCAGGACTCCAATTCATATTGTAACTTATGTAAAATGCCCATTCATGTCCTTTACTGATTTTTATTTGGGTTGTTGGTCTCTTTCTTATTAATATGTAGAACTGCAAATACACCTATGAATGTGATAGAGCATACAGGGGGCAAAAAATGATGAAAACTTCTATGAGATATTATCAAACATCCTTAGGCAATGAGTTGCTGGGCCTTGGGACTCAAGACCATAGTCTCAAGGGCACCATGGTCAATTGGCATAACATAGTCCATAAGACAATGTTCATCATCCTACTTCGATGAGTAGTGTCTGGGGTCCTAAAAGCTTATGAGTGGCCCTCTAAGGTACAACTCTTGATCTCTCCATGTGGGGGGGTAAAAAAAGAGTGATGAAAATAGTAGATGCTTGTAATCAACTAGTCCAATGGAGCATATGAATATCAGTCACCATGATCCTGAGACCTGAAGAACTATGTGGTGTCTGGTTGCCACTACCCTCTTCTCTGAACGGGATCACATTAGAAGGTCCCAGATAAGTGGGGAAAAATATAGTACAAAACTCAAAATTATTTTCTAAAAAAGTGGAGCTTATTGCTTAGAAAAAGACTGTAGGAACCTGACACTATCTATGACCCTCGGCCACCCGTCAGGTCTGAAATCTCATGGTCTAACATTCAACCATATGAGCATACAGAGGTTCAAGTTCACTAGCCACTCCTTGGGAACCCTATACAGGATCGGAACTGACTCAACGGCACTTAACAACAACATATGAGCATACCCCAAACACCTAGTAAGGTATGCTCAACATGGAATGGTCAATCACTCAAGATCAAAAGGCCAACATTTACCTAAGGACAAAGTTGAGAAGGAATGTGAAGGAGAATGGAATGGAGGAAGTGGGCTAACTGTTGTTACCTGGAGGGTATTGCAGTCATGAAACAAAGTGTATAATTGTTTGAATGTAAAACTGATGATTTTGTCTGCAAACCTTCATTCAACTCACAATAAAAAAATTAAAAAGATATTTCACTAAAGTTTATGATTTAATTTACAAATGCCTTGCAAATCTTTAGCTTTAGTTTATTTATAAATTTTAGATATTTTGGAACTGCTATATATGTTTATTTGTTTAAATCCATATATTACTTCCAATTGAGTTTTTCTGCTGAATAGAATTGCAAATTTTTATATTAATTTTATTGAGAAACCCTGATAAATTCACTTTTCAGTAATTTATCTACAGTTTATTTTAGATTTTGTATATTGAAAGGATATCCTTTTCAAATAATGACAATTTTTTTTCTTCTTTGGTAGTCCTTATCATTTTCTTCTATCTTATTGTACTCTCCAGAATGACCAATATTATGTTGAATACAATAGTATTATTGTAGTAGTTCTGACTCCTAGAGACCCTATAAAGGGTTCTGAGGCTGTACAATCTTCATGGGAGCAGCTGGTGAATTCAGACTGCTGGCCTTGTGGTTAAGGAGCCCAACACATAACCCACTACACTACAGAATAGTAGTAGTCTGGCTCTGTTTTTCAGATGGAACTATCTCAACCTATGGCATAAGCAAGAAATGATCCTGTCTGCTTAACCAAAAGTTCTGATACTCGTTTACTTACACTTTGCACTAACTAGTGCAGACCCTCCATCATTATGCAAAAATGAATAGGATTAACTCTTTCCCTTCACCTTCCTTTACATATACCCTCTACAGAAGTCTCTGAGGTTGATTCCTCCACTTCACCTATTGGTAGTTTCTGTCAGGTCAACTCTGATTCTTAGTGGCCGCATATAAAATAGAATGAAGCACTGCCTGGTCCTGAAACATCTTCCTGATCAATGACATGGTTGAGTCCATTGTAGGGCTACTGAGTGAATCCATTTCTGTAAGATTTCCCTCACCTTCACTGGTGCTCCACTTTACCAAGCATGGTGTCCTTCTACAGCAATTAGTCTCTCCTGGTGACACACCCACAGTAAATGTGTCAAAATCTGAGCAATCAACAGCCAAGTGGAGACAGTGAGCCAGCACTAAAAGCTGTGGAGCTGTGCGTCTGAAGGGAGAGGTGTGACCGATTTTTCATCTTTCACTTTTCATTTTTCACATATCTCTCCGCTTCATCCTGATTGCACTCTCACTGCACAGCACAGATGCTTTCAGGCGGGTGGGAGCACACCTGCAAAAGTGTCCAGCATTGCACCCACAGTTTTCAACGGCACAGAGAAGAAACCCACAGGCTGCTTATGATGTTCTGACCCTGGGAACCAACCCCAAAGTTGACCTAGGTGGGACTCTATCCCTTCCTGCACAGAAAAAGCCAGTGGACAGTGTCAATCACAATTTTATTTTTGTTTTTGATTGGTGGTTTTACTCTCTCTGCTTTTATATTGTTCCTGTCATTGGTCCTTCAGGCCTCACTCTTCTCCTAGGGGTTGGAGCTTTCTCCCCCTACCTTACCCAAGAAGAAACAGCAACTATGCCCATATAACCAAACTACAATATCCCACCATCTGGACAAGAGCCAAAACCAGCTGCTAGGCATTACACATGAAAATGAAAGTCTATTTCCAGATCATATTCACCAGGAGATGCTCATCAAGCTTAACAACAAAGTACATATATCCATTTAAGCATTAAAAACTCACATAACTGCTTAAAATGTCCAAGAAAATACAATTAAAGATCTCACCACATGGCAAAAACAGAAAAAAGTAACTGAGAAAAATGAGCTGGAAGCAGACACAGACTTTCCAGTATAAGTAGGCACTGGATCTGCCTGAGAAAGAATTCAAAAGAATGATATGGAAACAAATTCAAATGCTCCGAAAAGGGGTGGAAGAAAATAAGGAAGAACTCAGAAAAGTGCTACAGGAGCAATCAAACTAGATAGATACAGCACTGGAAACAATCTAAAACCTGAAAAACAAATGATCAATAATAAAATATCAGGAATGGACAATACACTGAAAGGACAAAGGAGTAGAATAGAAGAAATGGAAGTCAGAACCAGCAAGCTGGAAGACAGATCTCTCAATACTGCTAAGATGGGAAAGCAAACAGAAAAAAGGATTTAAAAATCTGAAGAAAGTCTAAGATTCATGCCTGGATAACATGAAGAGGAGTAACTTAAGAATTATTGGCATTCCAGAACAAGAAGAATCACAGAAGCCCACAGATGAGATAGTTGAAGAGCTTCTGGAAGAAAATTTTCCTAACACCTTGAAGGATAAGAAGATAAACATTCAAGAAGCTGAAAGAACCCCAGGAAGGACAGACCCCAAGAGAAAATTGCTGAGACATATCATAATCAAGCTCTCCAAAATCAAAGACAAGGAGAGAATTCTGAAAGTGGCCAGGGAAAAGAGAAGTGTTACTTACAAAGGCAAGCAAATCAGATTAAGCTCTGACTTCTCAGCAGAAACCATGCAGGCAAGAAGGCAATGGGAAGACATATATAAAACCCTAAAAAAAAAAAAAAAAACTGCCAACCAAGAATCGTTTATCCAGTAAAACTGTTAATCAAATACGATGGTGCAGTCAAAATATTCCAGGATAAATAGAAGCTAAGAGATTTTGCTAAAGCCAATCTAGTGCTTCAAAACATCCTACAGGGAGTTCTTTGGAATGAAAACCAGCAAGAACAGACAACAACCAGAGATTGACAGATGGTGGCAACACCACCTGGAACTTGGTCAATGGATAGCAGAGTTCAGAATGGAACAAAATTACAGCAATGAATTCAGAGGACCAAAGATCAAAATATTAACAGTGTCAAAGAAGGGAAAAAATAGGAAGAGAGATCCAGATGGTGAGGAGGTTGAGTAGATGGCAGAATACAATAGACTGTCTTAAATACAGGGAAAACATAACAGACTATAGGGTAACTCCAAAGAAAATTAATACTTCACAACTTATCATGAAAATGAAGATCCAAGCAGAACAAGGAAACATTAAACCAAAGAAGAAATCGACAAGAAATAGCACCAAAAACATGAACACAACACAAGAAGGCATGCAGAACAAAGGAACAAACAGCACCACAAAAAATTAATATAATAACAGCAGTTAATCCATACTTATCGATAATTACACTGAATGTCATTGGATTACATGCACAGTGAAGAGACAGAAACTGTCTGAATGGATAAGAAAACAAGACCCTTCCGTACGCTGCCTGCAAAAGGCACACACACATTACACACAAAGACAAAAACAGACTAAAAATTAAAGGATGAAAAAGAATATACTAAGCTAACAGCAATAAAAAACAAGCAGGAATGGCAATACTAATCTCTGATAAAATAAACTTTGAGGCAAAAACCAGCATAAGAGATAAAGGACCCTATCTCACAATTAAAGGGTCAATTGAGCAAGATGACATAACCATAATTAACATCTACGCTCCAAATGAAAGCACACGAAGATATATAAAGCAAACCCTACTAGAATTGAAGAAAGAAATAGATAAATGTACAATTACAATGGGGGATTTTAATACGCCACTTTCGAAAAGGGATAGAACAACCAGAAAGAAACTTGACAAAGCTACAGAGGAACTAAACAGCACAATCAACCAACTTGACCTCATAGATGTGTACAGAGCTTTCAACCCAACAACATTACAATATATATTCTTTTCCAGTGCACATGGAACATTCTCTAGAATTGACCATGTGTTAGGTAACAAAGCAAGCCTCCATAATTTACAAACACCAAAATACTACAAAGCATCTTTTCAGACCACAATGCCATAAAATTAGAAATCAACAATAAGAAGACCAAGGAAATAAAGTTTAATACATGGAGAATGAATAAAGCCCTGCTGAAGAGTGACTGAATAATAAAAGAAATTAAACATGAATTCAGAAAGTTCCTAGAAACAAATGAGTATGAAAACACCACATACCAAAATCTTTGGGACACAGCGAAAGTGGTGCTGAGGGGACAATTTATTGTGATAAATGTGCACATCCAAAAAGAAGAAAGAATAAAAATTAACACATTAACACAGCATCTCCAGCAACTAGAAACAGAGCAAGAGAGGGAACCTACAGTCACCAAGAGAAAAGAAATATTAAAGATCAGAGCAGAAATAAATGAAATAGAAAACAGAAACCCTATAAAAAGAATCAACAGGACAAAAAGCTGGTTCTTTGAAAGGATTAAGAAAATTGACAAACCATTAATAAACCTAACAAAAGAAAAGAGGGAGAAGACACAAATAACACACATTAGAAACCGTTAGGCAATGTCACAACGGAACCAATGGAAATCAATAGGATAATAACAGAATACTATGAAAAGTTGTGCTCAAACAAATTTCAAAACTTAGAAAAGATGGATACATTAATAGAAAAACACAACCTACCTAAACTCACACAGAGTGAAGTAGAAGATGTGAACAGAACCATAACAATAGAAGAAATTGATCAGGTCATCAAAAAACTCCCAACCAAAAGAAGTCCAGGTCCAGATGGCTTCACTGGTGAGTTCTATCAGACAATTAGGAAAGAGTTTTCACTATTTCTACTCAAATTATTCAAGAATGTAGAGGAGGATGGAAAACTTGCTAATGCATTTTATAAAGCAAGCATAACCCTCATACCAAAACCAGGGAAGGGCATCACTAAGAAAGAAAATTAAATACCAATATCCCTTATGAACATAGATGCAAAAATTCACAACAAAATCCTAGCCAACAGAATCCAGGAGCATGTCAAAAAAAGAATACATCATGACCAAGTGGGATTCATAACAGGGATGCAAGGATGTTTCAACAATAGGAAAACAATCAATGTAATCCACCATATAAACATGAAGAAAAAAAACAAAACAAAACATGATCACATTGATTGATGCAGGACAGGCATTTGACAAAATCTAACATCCATTCCTGATTAAAAAAAACAAAACAAAACAAAACAACAAAGTAGGAATAGAAGGGAAATGATTCAACATAATCAAAAGAATAGATACAAAATCAAGAGCATATATACAACAGCCTACATTACTCCCAATGGATAGAAACTGAAAGCCTTCCTTCTGCAAACAGGAACCAGACAAGGATGTCCTTTTTTCACCACTCCTATTCAATATCGTGCTTGAAGTCTTAGCCAGAGCAATAGGGAAAGATAGGGAAATCAAGGGTATCCAAATTGGCAAAGAGGAAGTAAAACTCTCTCTATTTGCAGATTATATGATACTATATATAGAAGACCCCAAAGACTCAGTAAAAAAGACCTTATTGGAGGATTCAGCAAAGTGGCAGAGTATAAGATCAACATCCAAAAATCAGTTGGATTCCTCTATATCAATAACAACAGTGCTGAAAACGACATTCAGAAAACAAAACCATTTACAATAGCCACCCAAAGGATGAAATATCCAGGAATAAATGTAACCAGAGAAACAAAGATCCTATAAAAGAAAACTACAGAACACTACTACAAGAAACCAAAATAGAATTACAAAAATGTAAGAATATACCATGCTCCTGGATGGGAAGACTTAACATTGTGAAAATGTCAATACTGCCCAAAGCAATCTACACATACAATGCAATCCCAATCCAGATTCCAATGACATTCTTCAAAGAGATTGAAAAAACAATTACAAATTTAATATGGAAAGGAAAGAGACCAAGGATAAGCAGAGCACTGCTTAAGAAGAGGAACAGGGTGGGAAGCCTTTCACTCCCTGATTTCAAAATTTACTGCACAACTACAGTGGTCAAAACAGCCTGGTACTGGTATAAGGAAAGATACATTGATCAATGGAACAGAATTCAGAATCCAGAAATTAACCCCTCCACATACAGCCAACTGATTTTCGACAAAGTATCTAAATATATTGCATGGGGAGGAGATGGTCTCGTCAACAGATGGTGCTGGCAGAATTGGAAAGCGATTTGCAAAAGACTGAAACAAGACCTTTACCTTACTCCTTATACAAAACCCAACTCAGCATGGATTAAAGACCTAAATGTGAATCCCAGAATTACAAAGGCCATCAATGAAAAAATAGGGGGAAATGTGAGAGCTCTAATACAGGGAATACACAGACTACCAAACATTTTGAAACTTACACAAACAAAATAGACAAAATAGATCAATGGGACATACTAAAAATTAAAAACTTAATGTGCATCAAAAGCCTTCATCAAAAGAGTAAAAAGGGAAACCACAGAATGGGAAAAACTCTTTTGCAATGACAGACACATCAGACAAGAGACTAATTTCCAAAATATATAGAAACCTACAACACCTCTCTCTCGTACTTCGCAATGTTGTCCATAGCTTGTCATGATCCACACAATCGAAAGCCTTTGCATAGTCAATAAAGTACAGGTAAACATATTTCTGATATTCTCTGCTTTCAGCCAAGACCCATTGAACATCAGCAATGATATCCCTCGTTTCATGGCCTCTTCTGAATCCACCTTAAACCTCTGGAAGTTCTCTGTCAATGTATGCTTGCAGCCATTTCTGTATTACCTCTAGTAAAACTTTACTCACATGGGATATCAAAGATATTGTCCGATGATTTCCACAGAAAATGGGAACACTGAATGCTTTAAAATTAAGAAAGGTGTGCGACAAGGTTGTATTCTTTCACCATACTTATTCAACCTGTATGCTGAGCAAATCATCCGAGAAGCTGGGTTCTATGAAGAAAAATGTTGTATGAGGTTTGGAGGAAGACTCATTAACAACCTGTGATATGCAGATGATACAACTTTGCTTTCTGAAAGTGAAGAGGACTTAAAACATTTATTGATGAAGATCAAAGAGCACAGCCTTCGGTATGGATTACATCTCAATGTCAAGAAAACAAAAATCCTCACCGACCAATAAACAACATTCTTGTCAGTGGATAAAAGATTGAAGTTGTCTAGGACTTCATTCTTCTTGGATCAACTATCAACACGGAAGCAGCAGTCAAGAAATCAAAGGACATATTGCATTAGGCAAGTCTGTTGCACAAGACCTTTTTAAAGTGTTGAACAACGATGTCAGCTTGAGGACTAAGGTACTCCTGACTCAAACCATGGTATTTTCAATAACCTCATATGCATGTGAAAGCTGAAGAGTGTCTAAGGAAGACTGTAGAATAATTGATGTTTTTGAGTTATGGTGTTGGAGGAGAATATTGAAAGTGCCATGGGTTGCCAAAAGAGCCAGTAGATCCGTTTTGGAAGAAGTGCAGCCAGAGTGCTCCTTGGAAGCCAAGATGGCCAAACTTCATCTCTCATACTTGGGACATAGTGTCAGGAGGGACCAGTCACTGGGGAAGGATATCATGTTTGGTAAGATGGAGGGTCAGAGAAAAAGAGGGAGACCGCCAATGAGATGCATTGACCAAGTGGCAGCATCCATGGACTCAAGCATGGCAACAGTAGGGAGGTTGGCCCAGGATCGGGCAGTGTTTCATTCTGTTGTGTATAGGGTCGCTATGAGTCGGTACTGACTTGATGGCACCTAACAACAACAACAACAACACCTCTACAAAAAAAGGAAAAATAACCCAATTAAAAAATGGGCATAAGACATGAATAGGAGGAGATCCGGACAGCCAACAAACATATGAAGAAATTTTCACGATCACTAGCCATTGTTGTTGTTGTTGTTAAGTACTGTTGATTTGATTCTGACCCATAGCAACCATGTATAGGGTTTCCAGGGAGCATCTGCTAGCCATTAGAGAGATGCAAATCATAACAACAATGAGATATCATCTCACACCAGCAATAATAGCAAAGTTCAGAAAAATAGAGGCCAGTAAGTGTTGGCCAGGATGTGGAGAGACTGGGACCCTTCTATGTTGCAAATAGGAGGTTGGAATTGAAAAATAGTCCAATCACTCTGGAAAACAATGTGTTGCTTCCTCAGAGGATTGAAAATAGAGATATCTTATGATCCAGCAATTCCTCTATTTGGTATTTATCCACAAGAAATATGAGCCATAACGCAAGTAGATATATGCACACCAATGTTCATAGCAGCACTATTTACAATAGCAAAAAGATGGAGACAGCCTAAGTGCCCATCTATGGAAGAATGGATAAACAAACTTTGGTACATACACACAATGGAATACTATGCTACCCTGAAGAATAACAAGGAAGCAGCAAGCCACCGCATAACATGGATGAACCTTGAGGTCATTATGCTGAGTGAAATCAGTCAGTTGCAAAAGGAGAAATATGGCATGGAACCATTATTTTAAAAGATTAAGAAAAAGCACCCACACAGAAAGAGAGAAAAAAAAAATTTATCTTTTATTTATCTTTATTTTCATTTTTTGTTAGTTACCAGAGTGTATGGGGTGACATGAGGGGAAGTGAGGGGAGGGTGGTGCATGGTGTAGAGAATAGGCACAGGATAGTGGAGCACAGGGTATGGAATAGACACACTATAGTTTGGGTGCTGGGTGGGGGTAGCATACACTAGAAGGGGAAGAGGAAAGGAAAAATAAGGCAGATGGGAGAATAACCAGGCAGGTTTACACGGGCTAAATTGGACAGACGTAAATATCAATCTAAGCACAAATGTGGAACAACAGGGCTCTTGGATACAAAGTTTGAGGCATGGTTTGAATGGGTAAAAGTAGAGAAATAATGTTAAGATGCTTGGCTCTCTTTTGAATCTTGGTTTCCCTTATCTATTGTAAAATAGACACTTGAAGGGGGAGAGAGAAGATTAGCCAGAACATCACCAGAGAAAGCCATCTTCAGCCTATAGCTGTTTGAAATAACTAAAATGGGGCTAGAACTTGCCCAGTGAAGGAGGCTCCCTGCAGTGCCTTTGCATTGCACAAGACCATAGGTAGAATCCTGATCCTCATCTAGAATCTTCTGAGGTGGGACATTCCCACATGAATGGACAAGCAGACCAGTCTGGAGCAGCTAAAAGAAAGAACAGAAGATAATTCTTGAAAGAAAGACCACCAGAAAAAATCAAAAACAAAAACAGAAGTCTAACTGACTGCTACAAGAACATGCAAGTTGTTCTCCAGGGAGCCATCAAGTCAAGTGGTCAGGTCCCCTCAAATCAAACCCCCTTCTAAGACTGAAACTCAAATGGAATACACTAGCAGCCACATGGTCCTGCTGCTGACCACTTTGGTCGCTGATAAGGGAATATGGGGGATAAACAGCAATGAAGTTGTGGACTAATTCTGACTGCATTCAATAGACTCTTGTTAACCTGGATTGAAACCTGGTTAACCAGTAGAATGACGACACCTAGGGACTCCTGGACCCAGGGGCAGGAACATGGCCCCAGAGGACTAGAACAGAGTGTGAAGTATCCGGCTGATATAAAATGAGGGAGGATGCACAAGAACACCCACACTTGCAGATAGTATCCATTTGACCTGGCATCAATGGCTGAATGATCAGAACATGACTAGAGGAAGAAAGAAAAGGAAAAAAAGAGGAGTAACTCACAATAAGTGAATGATCTTCACCTATGCTTGTAGATGTAGTATGACAAAGGAGTGGACAAATCTCTACAGTGAGGATTATTCCCACCCCCTTGGTTCACAGGGTCAACAGAGAGGGGGAACTTAGACTGGCTACCCAAAATGGGTGGACTACAAAGGCAAGAAGTGACTGGAACCATCAAGTGTGAAAAGCAAAGTGTGAGACTATGTCTGGAAAGGCAGTGACACTAGGAAAGGGGTTGTGTGCTGGCAGCCGGGGGCAGGCGTGTGGGATGTACCCTTTGGGTGTTTAATGATGCATGCAGGGGATTGTGATCATTGCAATGAAACAAAATAGGATAGGATGAATGTAAAGATAATGTTCACCCATGTAAACACATAATTCATAATAAAAACTTAAAAAAAAAATCTGAGCAATCTTCTGTGATTCATAGGATTTTCACTGGCTAATTTTTGGAAGTAGATTGCCAGTCTTTTCATGCTAGTCTGCCTTAGTCTAAACACTTTGCTAAACCTGCTCACCCTGGATGGCCCTACTGGTATATGAAATACTGGAAGACTCCTGATGTGTCATTGTAGGACCAGCACTAGACTGCGAACCACAGGGTTGGCAGTTCGAACCTCCAGCTGCATCTCGAAAACTCTATACAGAGTGGCTATAAGTCGGAATTCACTGGACAGTACTTAACCACCACAACAACATAGCTTCTAGTATCATAGTAGTCTGAAAGGCACCACAGTTTGATAAACTGACAGGTGGGTGATGGTTCATCACTTTAAGTCTGCCTTTATTTGGATTTTAACCTGATTTCCAGTAAATGAAAGTGTTTGAGAACAGAAGAAAAACCCAGATTTATTTTGCTCTGATCTCTTCATCCTCATAGTAATTGTCTTGAGTCCCATTCATTCAACAACTATTAGAGTGCCTTTATAGGCCAAGCTATCCACAGCCTTTAGGACCAGTCTGCTATCAATGATTCTCCCATTCTACATTGTTTGCACTAAATGAGTTAAGAATGGTAAAACCCAGAACATTTTCCAGGATTGTATTTGTTAGGTACAAATGATTGCTTTCTTAGGCTCCCCTATGTTACTGTTGAGTCAATTTTGACTCATAACATTCCTATAGAACAGAGTAGAACAGCCCTTTAGAGTTTCCAAGTCTGTATTCTTTACAGAAGCAGTTTGCTACATCTTTCTCTCATGGAGTAAATGATGGGTTCGTACCCCACACCTTTCAGTTCTCAGCAGAGTGCTTAACCACTGTGCCACTAGGGCTTCTTCCCCTCTGAAAAGTAACTTTTAAAATGTTTTAAAGCAACTCAAGTTTTTCTCTGACATTGTCCTTCTCTAAATTGCACAGATAGAGTTCCCTAATGTTATAGAAAGGAGCTATGGTAGTGTGGTGGTTACGAATCGGGTTGCTAACCTCGGGGTCAGCAGTTCGAAACTACAAGCTGTTCCACAGGAGAAAGATGAGGCTTTCTGCTCCCGTAAAGATTTACAGCCTCGGAAACCCTGTACAGGGTCGCTATGAGTCAGAGCCAACTCCACGGCACATAACAATAGCAACAGTGTTATAGAACAAAGTGATAAGCATCCTTTCACCTGATGGTCTGCGGCAAAATTTTAAGTGCTATATGAAGAGGCTATTAAGAACTATGTAGTAAAGAGATTTTCCTGTTTTCAATTTCTCTTTCAAACTTTGACTTACAAAGAGAAAGTCTTTGACATTTTCTAACACTCGCTAATGTCCCTTTTTAATAAGCAGAGAGACTAAGCCTCAGGCACATTACTAATTCAGGCCTGGGTAGAATTAATAATAATGTTTTTATTGCTGATATTTATTTTTATGCTTATTATCTCTTCACTGCTAAGGATAGTGGTGCTCTACTTATACCAGTAATGCAAAATTTGCCTTTATAAGAAAAACTTGTTAATATAAGAAAGGAATTGTTTGAAAGAATAATACGCAAATAATACCAGTAGTACTCAAAAATGGAAAGAAATTATGAAGATGGTCTTTGATTAACCAGCCTTTGGGGAGCCCTGGTGTCATGGATGTTCCTCTTGTTGTTAGGTGCTGTCGAGCTGATTTTGACACAACAGAACGAAACACTGCCCAGTCCTGCACCATCCTCACTATTGTTGTAAGCTTGCGCCCATTGCTCCTTTCACTTTGCATCTTCCTCTTTTTCTCTGACCCTCCACCTTACCAAACATGATATCCTTCTCCAGAGATTGGTCCCTCCTGAGAGACTAAGTCTGGCCATCCTGACTTCCAAGGAGCATTCTGGCTGTACTTCTTCCAATACAGATTGGTTTGTTTTTGTGGCAGTTCATGGTACTTTCAATATTCTCCTCCAACACCATAACTCAAATACATCAATTCTTCTGCGGTCTTCCTTATTCACTGTCGAACTTTCACATGCATTTGAGGTTACTGAAAATACTATGGTTTGGGTCAGGTACACCTTAGTCCTCAAACTGGTATCTTTGCTCTTGAACACTTTAAAGAGGTCATATGCAGCAGATTTGCCTGAAGCAATTCATTGTTTGATTCCTTGACTTATGTTTCCATGAGTGTTGATAGTGAATCTAAGTAAAATGCAGTCTTTAACAACTACACTCTTTCTCCATATACCATATTGTTATTTATTGCTTCTGTGGTGAGGATTTTTGTTTTCTTTACACTGAGGTGCAACCTATATGGAAGACTGTGGTCTTTGATCTTTATTAGTAAGTATTTTAGGCGCTCTTTGCTTTCAGCAAGCAAGGTTGTATCATCTGAATATCACAGATTGTTAGTGAGTCTCCCTCCAATCCCAGTGCCGCATTCTTCTTCATATAATCCAGTTTCTCAGATTATTTGCTTAGTGTACAGATTGAATAAGTATGTTGAAAGACAACAACCCTGGTGCACACCTTTCCTGATTTTAAACCATTCAGTGTCCCCTTGTTTTATATGAACAACTGCCTCTTGGTCTACGTACAGGTTCCTCATGAGCACAATGAAGTGTTCTGGAATACTCATTCTCTGCAATGTTGTTCGTAGCTTCTCATCCTCCACACATTCGAAAACTTTTACGTAGTCAAAGCAAAAAAAAAAACAAAACCATCTTTCTGCTATTCTCTGCTTTCAGCCAAGATCCACCTGACACTATCAAGGTGGAATGGTATCTCTCCTTCCAAGTCCTTGTCTGAATCCAGCTTGAACCTCTGACAGTTCCCTGTTGATGTACTGTGAAAGCAGTTCTTTTTAAAAATTATGTTTAGCAAAAGTTTATTTACATGTGGTATTAATGATGATTTCCACATTCCATTGGGTCACCTGTCCTTGGAATGGACACAAATGTGTTCTACTCAAAGTGATCTTCCCCTTGTTTCCTCAGATGATACCACTAAACTTTTGGAATTCCCTAAGTAATTGAGGTATCATTGATATTCTAAAGTATACCTGAGGATTTGTGCTAATGGGTAGAGGCTGGCCAAATCAGAGGGACTACCTGGTTAGTATCAACTGACCTCAGGAGCCATAATGAAGCCTAGTAAAATTCAGAATATTTTAGCCTATCATGCATATGTAATTAGGTGTCAGGTATTAACTATGAACTGATTGAGACCAGTAAAAGTTCTAAACACAAAGGCTCTGAGAGCTTACTGGTTGGTGAAGGGAAGGTGGCATGCCCTCTATGGTAGATGGAAGCTCTCTATTGGGAACCCTTCCCAACGTAACCCATATCTTTTTGCTATAATAAGTTGGTAATTATAAGTATAATATTTTATGTGGCTTTTAATAGTCATTGCAGAGAATTACCAAATTCAAAGGAATAGTGGAAGCCAGCAGGTAAAAGAGAAAATATCCAGGGACAGCCCCCAAACTTGTGGCTGGCATCCTGAAGGGGCAATGGAAAAACCATGAATTTGCATCCAGCAGGTCAGAATTCTGGGCTATTGTGTGGGCTTCTGAGTTTGTAGGTGGTATCTGTTTAACAGTCTGAAGAACAGTGTCTTTTAAACTTGTGAACTCTTACCTAACTCCAGTCAGAGACAGTAAAGTGTGTATGATGCCCATGGGTCACTAGTGTCATAAAGAAGTGATAAAGTGGGGGTTTGATTCATAACATTTGGACAGATGTACTTACATTGATTTTATCTACAAAGTTAGCCTTCACTTTCCTTTAAGTAGTACCCTAATTTGCATAAAATGTTTTTCATTCTTTGGGGAAAATTGTTTAACAAATATTTTGGGTCAAGTAGTAATAAGATGTTTAGGGGTCCTACTTCAGGGCTTTGAGAATTGGGTTTTTCCAATTACAATGTATACAATTTAAGTGTAACTGCAGAGTCTATATAGAGATATGCCTAGTTCATCAATTAAATAAGTTTAAGGCACTGATAGTACACATTTACTCACATCCTTTTCTCCTTCTGGTACTTTTATTTGAAAATGTTTTCCTCTTCTCTTTATTTTTCTTCTGACACTTACACTGTACCTTTACAAGAAGTGTTTCTAAGGATTAAAGAATGGTAATTTGGCTCATCTAAAAGGCATTTTTATAAGGCAGTGGCCTCTACATTTAATGCCAATTGTAGGATAACCTAAACTGCAATTGTTATAATGTACTCGTTTCTAGTAAGGAGAAGTAGAATGGCTGTGAAGGAAGATCGTTATGGATGATGATACCATTAAGTCTCTTCTAAGTCACATTTTCATAACACCAAGGGATATGATAAGCATGAATGTCTCCTGATATTATAAGGAGTTTGAAATTTAGCTTTATTAATTAACATTTTCATTTTGCTAAAATTTTGGAGTGTACTGATTTTCCAGAAGTGGTAATTACCACGCACACAGCAGAAGATTGGCTGCATATTAAAATATTCCATGACGTGCCCTCTGCTAAGCTAGAAGATTTTCTCATTCATCTGAGCCAGCCTCTCAGATGGGTGGAGACCCCATGACTGGAGCCGCTCATTGACTCTGTTCTGAACAATGTGACCCACCTCTGGGGATTGCTTGAGAACACCACCTCCCTGAGTCAGAAACCAGTGTCACCCTTGACATGTGCCATGCCATTGTCCCCCTACCAGTGCAGCATGGAGCCTGATGGACTGTACCTTCCAAATGAGTCTCAGACCCACTTGGCTCCGATCCTACTGTCAGTACCTTGGTTCAAACCACCATGCTCTCTCTCTCTCACCCTGTACCTAGTCCTCTACACAGCACTGAGAGTGGTCATAGAAAACATGCGTCAGACCTTCTCACTCCTTCTTTTAACAGCCAACAATAACCATGACACTTGGGTCTCCAGTTTTTAAAATCATTTTGTTCTTTAGCCTAAGAAAATGGGGAACTGCTAAAGGGCCCCATACCATAATCTCACAATTGTCATTTTCTCGGGCTACTGTAATGAAGTACCATGCATTGGGGGGCTTAGAACAACAGAAATTTATCGTCTCAAAGTTCTGAAGACCAGAAGTCTGAATTCAGAGTATTGGTAGGACTGTGATCTCTTAGAAGGCTCTAGGAAAGATTCTCTTCTTTTCTCTCTCAGGTTCTGGTATTTCCCTGTGTTCTTTGGCTTGAAGCTGCAGCAAAACTCCATCTTCACAGGGCCATCTTTTCTCTCTCTGGCTCTCGTTGTCTCTGTTCCTTTTTTATTGGACACCAGTCACATTGGCTTAGGACTCTGGACCAGGATGACCTCATGTTAACAGATAACATCTTCAAAGACCATCTTTCTAAACAAGGTCACACATCAGGGGTTAGAATTTTAACATAAAATTTAGAGGGACACAGTTTACTCCATAATAGGCTCCTCTAGGTCTTGTTCATCATTTTGCCCCATAAGATCCACATCATTATCCCCTGTCTGCTTCTCCAGCCTCATCTCCCCCACCAGCTGCCTTGGCCTAGCCACACTGACTTCTCTGAGTCCAACGATGAATAGCTCTGGTCTTATCTCAGAGGCTCAATGCCTGCTGGTATCTCTGCTGGAATATTTTCCCTTTAACTTTTAAAAGCTGCACTGTTGGGAGGGTCTTTAGTGTGGTCTTCATACATTTCATATTGATTTTGGTTGACGTTTTGAAAGGATGAATAATGCTCTTACTTTCTGGAAAGAAGAATGATTTTAAATTATCTACAAGATGTTCTCTTTTTGACACTAAACTCTGCCCTTTGGTATTAAATTTTGTATTAATTTGCTGGAGTGGAGATTTGATGTAAGATGTTACACTGATTTTTTGAAGGAAAGGGCAAGGAGGAAAAGTGCTAAAGTGAAGAAGCTACACAAACTTATTAAGAGTGTAGTATCCTCTGTAGTAAAGGATTTGATAGGTTGATGATATTATTATGATAATTGTATATTACCTTTAAACAGTACTTTATAATCTTAAATGTTTTCCTCCAAAAGTTATCTCATTTTATCCTCATGATAGCAAAAAAGTTAGGGACAGCAGGCATGGATAAACAACAGCATGATTACCTATAGTTTTTCAAATGGAAACAGTGAAATGACTTTGGACATATCCCACAGATACCAAAATAATAAGCAAGTTTTCTGATTTTTTAGCCTTGTGCATTAGCTGGAAAGGATGAAATATTCATGTAGAATCCACCCTGAGTTAGAGTCATTGCAAAGATTAGAGGAGATGTTATGTATCAAGTGCTTAGCATCTTTCCTGGCACATGGGAGAAGCTCAACAGATGATGCCAACATGGCTGCTGAAATGGATAAACAAGATCACCCAGAACTTAAAACCTTGTCACGATCAACAGTGGTAGCACTTCCCCAGTCCATCAGTTCTCCAGATCTACTTACAAACTAGCTCACTGTGCCTAATTGAGCAGTAGACTGGCTGAAATATAGGCAATTGAGAGACAAAAGAGGATAAGCAGAGAACTTATATAATCTATAAACTTACTAGTCAGTCTCTCAAATTGAGCATTGAGTATATGAGAATGACTTGTAGCAATATAGAAAAACACATGTGTATGTACATATTCTGACCCTTTTCTATCATCAGTTTATATGTGTATGTATACAAACACACACACACACACACACACACACATATATATATATAAAGGCCAATTTTCTCTTGATTTCTAGCAGTCTTTCTTCACATAATCTTTACAAGAAAGCATCTCTCTTGATATGGTTTGCTAATTGCTTCTCATAAATATTGTATCTGTTTGTGCTCCCATCAGGAGAGAACATGCAATTTCAGTAACATTGCGAATCATTTTTTAAAACTTTGACAATTTGATAAACAAAGTATTCTTAGTGTAATAAAATTTCTTTATGCTATTAGTGAATGCAAACACTTGTTCTTGTAATTTTTTTTTTTCATATTTTGTGTTGTTCCATGATTTACCTGTTCATGTCCCAGACAAAGAGGTTTTGTTTATAAAGATTTGTATAATACAAGTAGGCTTAAGAAAATTTGTAGAAAATATCCATTATCTTTTAATTCCATTTTCCATGAACTTTTTGAAGCCCCTTCATAGGATGTTTATTATAAGAAAAAGTTAGTAAGGAAATATATGTCAACCAATAAGGAAATAAGTAAATAAAATATAATATAGCCAATAAAAGTCATATTCTCAGACAACGCTTAGTGACAAGGAAAGCTTTCTGATACATTTTTTAAACTGCAGAGCTATTGTTGTTGTTGTTAAGTGCCATCAAGTCAATTTTGACCCATAGTGATTTGATGAGTTTCCGAGGAGCTACTGGTGTACTCGAACTGCCAACCTTGCTGTTCAAACAGACTTTCCAGTCCAGCACATTAACCCACAGTGCCACACCAAGTATATGTCATGTTTATTTTTATTAAAAATTAGAGTTCATAGTTTAGAACCAGCCCCACCCCACATGCACACACATCTGAAAGTGAATAATATATTTAAAAGTTCATTTTAAGTCTTATTTGTTATGTGTATGTGTGGTTTGCAGTTTTCTACTTTCTGCTATACATTCTATAATGATAGTATGTGACAGTGACTTTTTCTCTGCTGTTTTCTTACCTTATTGTCAGCTATACTGATGATCTGACTCCAGATCTTTCAACAAGCCCAGTTCTCTTTTTCTCCACTTCTCTTTGGATGAACGCATAGACCCGCTTGTAATTGTTCTATAGTGTTTTCACTCCAGTGAAGGCTCAGAATTTCCACCATCATCCAGTGACTGAAGGCACGCTGTCTTGGAAAGCTGACAGCCCATAGGGACCCAGTGGTGTCTGCCACCCCCACCTGGGGTCTCACGTGATTCAAGCATGCATGGAATTGTCCCACTGTCAAGTTCCCAGGAAGCCACACTTGCTATCAATTTGAGTCAGTAGGATAGAGGATGCAAAGAGTTGGCTAGAAGGCAGCATCTTATGTACCTCTTTTGTGGGACTCCTTGCAGTGGTCCAGCAGCAATTCACCCAACCATACCTGAGGTCTCACTTTCCCCTTCCTTACTGCCAGATGATAGCTCAGATACAAAAAGACAAGATCCACATTGAGTGTGTATGGACTCTTCTCTGCCTTATGTCCCTTAGGAACCAGAGGTTTACCTTCCAAGGTCCCCACAATGAAGGTGCCCAGGTACAAGAGTCACTGCACTCAGCAAAGTTACAAGCTTTGACTTCCTACTAGGTATTTAGAGTTCTACTCCACAGTCTCTTAGTACAATTTGTTATAAGTACTTTTGCCTACCAATAGAGGTGATATTCAACCCTTATCAAACTTCTAGGGCAGTAGAAATAGCTGAAGATCAAATTCCGTTAGATTCTGATTACAGAAGATGGTCGTTTGCTTGTTTGTTTTCAATCCTTAACCCCTGTTCGTAATTCTAACTTACTGTTATATGGCATGATGATGAAACATTCAAGGGAGAAGGAGTGATATTGATAGTCCACCAGGGAGTAAAGCGACATAGAATGACTTGAGCCTGGTCTGTGTGCTTTAATCTCAGCACACCAAAGGCCTTCTCTGCATCTCTTCTATCTGTTGCCTCCCAAGAACACACAGTTTCTCTGGTCAGCATTTTGCTTCTTTATCAGAGTATGCTTAAAAGATACGTTGACCAATTGGTAATCAAGAATTTCTGTGTTCCAGTGCCATATTTTGTTGTGTATAGTGTTCCAAAATGTATGTTAACTGTATGCAGTGTTTCTTGTAGGATTAGAGTGACCCACAGCCAAAATTATCCAGTCTGGTTTAGGAAAATAACTTCCTGATGATCCTTACCAAACAAATGGTAAATGATGACCACTCTGAAGATTATTGGAAACATTCTGTTTCACTCTGTCAGTTAAATTTTGGTTCATATGTAACAGCATCCAGAGTCCTGGTGTGGCACTATGGTTTAATGTGCTGGACTGCAGTTGCTTTGAACTGCAAGGTCAGTGGTTCAAGCTCATCAGTTGCTCCTCGGAAACCCTATACAGGATCATTATGGATCAGAACTGACTCAACAGCACTTAACAACAATACCAGCATCTTTATATACTGTGGAGTTGCACTGTATCAGAAAGTGCAACACTCAAGAGCAGAGGAGAATTCAAGTGGAAAGAAAAATCAGTAAATATTCACCAGTACCTGGACGTGTTCTGGAGATTAGAGAAGTCAGTGTGTCAGCTAAAAACATCTAGGATGATATGGTAATTAAGGTGTTAGTTGTTATATGAAAGGCCTATTTTCCCCTAGATATTAACATGTTAGGCTCATTTAGAATGTTAAATCTCCCCTTCATGATAAATAATGATCCTTTTGAATAGAAGTATAGCAATACCGTAACTAATTAATTTGCTAAGTCTTTTCCTGATGTGAATATTCATAAGAATTTTGGATTTGAGCAATAATAAAGATGGAAAAAGTCTCTTAGAGATTATCTAATCCAACCTCTTATTTCCCAGTGAAGAAACTGAGATTAAACAAGGTTAGATAATTATCCAATGATGGAGACTTCATCATTTCAGAGTAGAGTTCAGGTTTTTACTCCAAGTCCAATGTTCTTTCTGTTTTATCATTCATTCCTTCCTTAGCTGTATTTCTATCTTTTTGTCAACTACTAAAGTAATCAACAAGGAGGTCTGGTAGCAGAGTGTTATGAGTCGGGCTGCTAACCTCAAGGTCAGTATTTCAAAACTATCAGCTTTTCCACGGGAGAAAAAAAAGAGGCTTTTGGCTCCCATAAAGATGTACCCTCAGAAACCCTCTGCAGGGTTGCTATGAGTTGGAACTGACTCCATGGCACATAACCACACCATCAATGGATTCAACATTTCCCTTTTAGCCTTGATTTTTCCAAACTAAAAGCTCAATTGTGCCCAATTGTAATAATTACCTTATCCCTGGTTCCTGACAGAATTAGCTCCCTCTTTACCTGTATATAAGGAGTCCTGATAGCTCTGTGGGTTAGGCATTGGTCTGCTAAGAAAAGGTCAGTGGTTCATACCAATCAACCACTCTGCAGGAGATGATGCTTCTATCAAGATTTGCCACCTTGGAAACCCTATGGAGCAGTTCTATTCTGTCCTATGTTGTTGGTGTTAAGTGCCGTTGAGTCAGTTCTGACCCATAGTGACCATAGAAACCCTGTAGAGGGTTTCCAAGGAGAAGCTGGTGAGCTCACTAGTTCTGGCTTCTATCTCTTCAATTCTATTCCTTTGCCTTTTTAGTGTAATGTCCATTTCTGATATTCTATTATTAATCTTTTGGACGTCTTTCTGTAGGTTTTGAATTGTTTCCAATGCTGTATCTATCTTATTTGATTGTTCCTATAGTGCTTTTCTAACTTCTTCCTTATTTTTCTCAACTCCATTATATAGTGTTTTGATACATTTTATAATCATTTTTCTGAATTCCTTCTCAGGCATTTCCAAAGCCTGCCCATCTTCCAGTATGAAGTGTAGGTCTACTTCCA
>NW_006408684.1:5361604-5373148 GCF_000296735.1 Chrysochloris asiatica | reverse complement strand
TTTTAATTCCTTATCAGGTAGTTTTGATACCATTTCTGGTGTTATAGTTTCTGACTCTGTATTTTGGTCACTTGTTTGAGGCACTTTGTCTTATTTCTTTGTATAAGCTGAAATTGTCTGGTTTCTCTGAGATACTGTTGTATCATATTTATATTTCATTGATGATTATATATTGGTGTATTCTCAGACACTCATTACCTATCTCCTGGTAGATGTGGCAGAGACCAAAAGTGTGAATGCAGTTACTTCTCTGTTCACTATTTGTGTAGCATAGTTCAGGGTGGACTCATGCACCTCTAGAAGCAGGGGTACTAGGCTGCATGCCTGGTTCCAGACAGAACAGATACTGTGCAGAAGTGGGTGCCACTGGGTTGTCAAGAGCTGGGACTAGCTATGCCCCTGACTACCAGGAAAGCATGGGAACAAGAGAGAATTGCATCACCTTGCCGCCAATCTCCAGTCACATTCTGTGCCTGCAGGCTGCTGAATCAATAGCCACTGGAAATTCAAGATGTCTGTGCCATTCCATGCCAGCCCATAGTCCACGCATTTTTCTTCTCTCTCACTGCACACCTATCTGTCCTATCCTCTGATGCTCTGGTTCAAGGATTATCATCTGTTTCTTTTTCACTCAGTCTCCCTCCCATGTCTTAGCCACAGAGGGTCAGTTTAGTGTATCTGCTTACGCTGTCCTTTTTGCCGCAGGTGTAACAGATAAGTCACTTTGGTCTGACTCAAGCCATGCCCTTTCAATCAACTTCTAAATTATGTTTTCAAATCCATGTTCTCTTAGATACTCCAGTTAGCTTGTTACTTTATTGTTAAGGACCATTGAGTCGGTTCTGACTTATAAGGACTTATATAGGGTTTCTGAGCCTGTAGTCTTTACGGGAACAGAAAGCGTCATCTTTCTCCCACAGAGCAACTGCTGGGCTCGCACCACCGATTTGTGGTTAGAAGTCTAGTTCTTATCCTACAAAGCCACAGTTATCTAGTTCATACTTTTTTCTTATGGCTTCCATGCCTCCAGCTTTGCATGCCTCCCATCTCCACAGCAATATGGCAGTATTCCACAGTCTGTTTACATAACTCTAGATGTCTTCTTCTAAACTTCCCCACTGCCAAGAGAATGAGGCCCACACTCTACAGCACAGCCCATGAGGTTCTTCCCAACCTACCCTGTCTCCTCTCACCCATGTGCCCCTGTCTGCCGGCTATTTAACAGTTTTTCCAATCTACTTACAATTCCCTAAATGTACCATGTTTAGCAAAAACACTGGACTGTTTACTAAATAGTCACTGGTTCAAACCCACCAGTTTCTCCTTGGACATCCTATACAGGGTTGCTAGGAGTCCTGGTGTGACACTGTGGGTTAATGTGCCAGACTGCAAAGCCATTTGAACTGCAATTCTGCAGTTCAGGCTCACTAGTGGCTCCTTGGAAACCCTATACAGGGTCTCTATGGGTTGGAATCAACTCGATGGCACTTAACAACAACAATAACAGGAGTCAGAACTGACCATATTTACCATACTATCCTCATATCTTTATCCAGTGTATGAATTATTCTCCCTCAAAACCCCACTCCTCATGCACGCTGATGAACTCTTAAAGGTCTACTCTAACACCCTACCTCCTCACCCTCACATGGTTTCTGCCCCTCATTTGTGCTGTCTACCTATGTTTACTTCTCTCATTGCACAGTTGGTATCATCTTTTTAACATGTTAGTGTCCCCTGCTAAATTTTAAGTTCCTCAAGGGCAAGGTACATCTATAACTCAATATCTTTAGTCTCACAAACATAGATGTTAGATAATTATGTTAGGTAAATTATTGCATGGGTTGGTAGTGGGTTGAAGATATGAAATTAACTCACAATAACAGAAAGAAAATTTTTTTTTTTTTCCATATGGCCAAAACTAGTTTCGAGGTAGCCTAATATTTTATTCTATGGTTTATTTCATATCAAAATTATTTTTAATGAAACTTTTAAATGGATGTTATTTAGAGAATTTCAGTACCTTAATAGTTTTTCTCTCCATTCTAGTCCCACTCCCAAAATCTTTATTCACTTCAACATCCACAATGAGGTCTTCTTTAACAGCTGAACCTCATGAGTTTTATACTTTTTCTACTTTAAGATGTCTTATTAGCTAAAAAGGAGTCCTGGTGTGGCACTATGGGTTAATGCGTCAGACTGCAAAGCCATTTGAACTGTAAGATTGGCAGTTCAAGCTCACCAGCTGCTCCTCGGAACCCCTTACAGGGTCACTATTGGTTGGAATTGACTCGACAGCACTTTACAACAACATTAGCTAAAAGGAAAAAAAAATGCTTTGTTGGTTACCAGGCGGGGGAGGGAGGGGACAGTAGAGTACAAGATAGAGCATAAACACATCATATTTCGGGTGTTGCAGAGGGCTATGTACAAGAAGGGGGAGAGGGATGGAAGAATAAGATAGATAGGGGAACACTGAGGCAGGTTTTGCGCAGGCTAAATGGTATAGAGGTAAATAGTGATGTATGCTCAAACTTGGAACAACAGGGCTCTGTGATAACTGAGATTGAGGCATAGTCTGGGTAGAAGAGGGAAAATAATGTTAAGATGCTTGACTGTCTTATGAATATTGATTTCCCTTGCCTACTATTGTAAAATAAACACTTGAATGGAATAGAAAGGAATATCAGGAAACATGATTACAGAAAGCTTGTAAATCCATCTTCAGCCTATAACTGATTGAAATACCTAAAAGAGGCTTCTTGCGGAGCCTTTGTAGTGTATAGGACCTTAGGTGGAATCCTGAGCCCCATCCAGAACCTTCTGAGGTGTGGGACATTCCCACTTGAAACAACAAGCAGACTGTCCCGGAGCAGCTAGAGAAATAGAAGCAAAGACCAGCAGGAAAAATCCAAAACAAAAACAGCAGTCTGCTTGGCTACTACAAGAACAAGCAAGTAGTCCTCCAGGAAGCCATCAAGGCAACCAATCAAGTCCCTTCAGGACAAACCACTCTCCAAGACTGAAAGTCAAAGGGAACATGTAAGGAGGCATGTAAGCTTGCTGGTGACCACGTTGGCTGCTGGTGAATGGAAGGCAGCAATGAAGATATAGGCTGAGTTCTACCATGTTCTATAGACTCCCATTGACCTGGAGATGAGAGAGAGACGAGGAAGGGCTGGTTGGTCCAAAGTGTGGTGAGACCTGGAGACTCCTGAGCCCAAGGACAAGGACATAGCCTTGGAGGGCTAGAGCTAAGAGCAAAGCATCCAGCTGATAGGAAGTTAGGGAAATGCACAAGAACGCCCAAACTTGTAGATAGTACCCATTTGACCTAGCTTTGATGGTTTGATGATCAGAACTTGACTAGAAGAAGATAAATTTTTTTTTTTGGTAAAGGAAACAAATGTAAATTGCTACAGTATGGTGAACTTGACCTATACTTATGGATGTAGTAGCTCAAAATACCAACTGAGAGGGAAGGAGTCTCTACATCAAGTATTAATCCTATCCCCTCTGTACACAGGGTTGATAGGGATAGGCAACTTAGACGTTGTTGTTGTTGAGTCGTTAGCTACCTAAAATGGGGGGGGTGGGGGAGGCGCTGTAAAGACACAAAGTGACTGGTTTACAAATTTTCAAGAGGGAGTTTAGTTTCAAAGTGTGTGTAGGAACGTAGAATCTCCACTGAATAGTTTTCATCTTGTCTAGACAGGTCTGGTGAAAGGAGATGGGGATATAATTCTTATTATTCAATTCTTATGATAGTGAGTAATAGTTATCATGAGTAATTGTGACTGTCACAACTGTAAAGGTAGAAGTTTTGTGAAAAAAGGGTAGAGTAGTTAATCTTACAGTTCAGGAACAGAGGACCCTAGGACCATCGAGGGAGACGCATAAGCAGAATGTGGGACCCTATCCAGAGAAGCAGCAACACCAGAGATGGAGGCAGAGATGAGAACATGGAGAGAGGGAGCAGCTGAGGACTCTAGACTTATGGAAAGATAACAACTGTGCTGGCGACCAATAGGCAGGCTTGTGGAATGTACCCGTTGGTTGTTTAAATGATTTTATATTCCTGAGTGTTTTTTGTATGCCCCCCCAAAAAAAAACAACAACAACAGAGGAAATAGAAGCAATTCCTGTTGAATGATGATGCACAGAGGAGATTGTAATCACTGCAAAGAAACGATGAGTGCAGAACCGATCTTCTCCCATGTGAACGATCACTCAATTCACAATAAAAACTTAAGGAAAAAAAAAGAAGATGTCCTATTAGGATAAATCAAAAAGTATCGCTACAAAGTTATAGAAACCTTTATTTAAAACAATATCAACATGTGAAGCTACTGCTTATTAACACATATTCCTCGAGATTTCTAAACTTCTGAAGGTGGTGTTTTCATCTCTCTAACCCTTCCCTGAAGAATTTGACACTCTTTGATTTATACTACTTCAAAATGGCAGTTTGGGCATTCTTGATAGATTCTAATCATGTTCCTTTTAAATGTTCTTTGAATCTGGGGAACAAAAATAAGTATGAAAGGGCAAGACCAGAGCTGTAAAATGGATGAGGTAGGGTTTCCCAATGAAAGTATCGTGGGACAGCCCTTGTTTCACTTAAGAATGAGCAGATACATTGTCGTGATAGAAAACAATTCCTTGGCACAACTTTTCTGTTCTTTTTTTCTACAATACAGTTTATAGTTCTTAAAACATCTTCATAGTTAGCCTCTGTGATCATCCTCTATCCTTTGAGAAAAATTTTTCAAGATTACCTCTTTGGAATCCCCAAAATCAGCCACCATAATCTTTGAGCTGACCTGTCTCTAGCAGATACTACTGTTTTGATTGGACTTTACTCTCTGGTTCGTATTGGTAAATCCAAGACTTGTTCTCAGTTATAATTTGTCTCATCAGATCATTTTCATTAGCTTCAATATTACTTAAAAGACTGGTGAAATAATCAGCTCTTTAAGCTAACTGATTTTCACTCACCTCTTTTGAAATTCATTGAACTGAAAACTTGCTGAGGCCAAGATGTTTACTTCCAGTTGAAGATGCCAAACAATGTGAGATTCCATCTTTGATAGCTCGCATATAAATGATAAATCTATGGTCTTCTTTCATCAATTTCTGAACTTCAGGAACACTTCCTTCATTTGTATAGGTTGGTAGTCTTCCTTCTCTTGGCTCATCTTGAGGTCTTCCCAATCTTGTCTGATCTATCTAAAAACTGTTGTTTTTATTCTAAACTTATTGCAGAACTTCAGTGATTTATGAAGATGTCCACTGGAGTTTTGTTAAAAATTTGATATTAGCTTTGATATCAAAATTATAATTTTTTCCATGAAAATTATCCTTTATATGAAGGAACCCTAATGAGACTGTTGTTTTTGTTGTTAAGTGCCTTTGAGTCGGTCTGACTCATAGTGACCCTGTATAGGGTTTCTGAGGAGTGGTTTGTGAGCTTGAACTGCTGACCTTGCGGTTCAACCCAACCTTTCAGTGCAGCGCATTAACCCACAGCACCACATCAGGACTCAAATGAGACTAAGACAAGTTACAATCATCTCCTATTGCTTAAAACTCTCCATGTTTCTTCTTCCATAGTGAACTATGGAGAATGTTATGGTGACAGCATTTGGATGAGCTGACAGGTTTACTCCATTTACAGTCTTCCTCGTAGCCCCATATCCATCATCCAGACCCTGGAAAGATCACATTATGCTTTATGGTCTAGTGCAGATATCACCTCCCAGGAAGCCACTCCTAACTCCTCCAGATAGAATTAATGTGTATAATTATGATAGTATCAACAGATATATTTATTGAACACTTGTTTTGTGTCAGGCAATGTTCTAAGTGTTCTGAATTCATTAATTCACTTCCTCTTCATATTAACCCTGAAATTAGATTCTAGTCTCATCCTTCTTGATAGAGAAGAAGCAGAGTTTCAGACAGGTGAACCAGCTACCCCAGGTTACTGCCCCTATGGCATAGGAGGGGATTGGGCTGGTCTCTCTCATAATGCCTGGCAGGGATGGAGCTGCATAGAGTCGGGTTTCCCATTTGTAACTATGAGCTCTGTCAGACTAGTGACTGTATCCTCATAGTCCTCACGTCCCTGCCTGCCACTGGACCTCAGTAATGACAGAGTTAACGAACAAGCAAGAGAAACAGATAGATCCTGACCGTGAGGGCCCAGAATTCCAGACTGAGAAATGTAATCTCTTTTCCAGAGTTAACAGAAAGCCATTCCAGATTTTAAGTAACAGCAGAGAATTCTGTGAATAGTGTTTTGGATGAGGCTGTGTAGTACAGTGGTAGAACTCTTACCTTCTATGTGAGGGGTCTGGGTTTGATTCCAGAGCAATGTACCAGAGGCACAGCCACCACCTGTCTGTCAGCAGAGGTCTGAGTTGCTTTGATGCTGAACAGGTTTCAGCAGAGTCTCCAGATGAAAACATATTAGGAAGAAAGAACTGATGATTTAGTCTCAAAAACCAACCAGTGAAAACCGTACGGCTCACAAGCATCTGATCTGCATCTATCATGGTGATGGTAGGGACCATGGAGTGTTTAGTTTCATCATGCATGGGGTCACTGTGAGTCAGCGTGAACATAATGGCAGCCAACCACAACAATATGGACTGTAACATGTGAACTACATTGGGAAAGGGAACAGGAGGCAGGGAAACCATCCTTTTGGTTTAAGCTAGGGCAACATATACTATGAAGTCCTGGTGTGGCACTGTAGGTTAATGCACTGAACTGCAAGGTTAGTTTGAGCCCAAGGTCAGCAATTCATACTCACCAGCCACTCCTCAAAAATGCTATGCAGGGTTGCTATGAGTCAGAACCAACTTGACAGTATTTAACAGTAACATATACTATGCTGCAGGCTGTCTTCATAGGAAATTGATTGCAGAAAAAAACAAACAACACTGCTGTTTTCACATTCAAGTTGGGATGGATCAGGTGTTAGGCACAGTGTACAGAACACAGATTACTCAAGATATCACCTGCCATTTCTTGGTAAGCGTAGAGTTCATGTAAGAACCAGAAACTGAAAGGATATACCTGGACTCAGCGCTAACAGTGTGCAGAGCTGTGGATGGACCAGTGAAAATTCAGGCACTCCCCCTAATATATTTGACTTTTACAAGGCAAGCACCCCAGGATTCCCTAGTTTCTCAGTGTTTACCACAGACAGAATCAGTTACCTTCCATCACCTTTTTTACTCAAGTATCTTAAAAAATGTCAAAAGGAAAATGTAAAACATCTTCAAAGCAAAATGCACTCTTCTTTGTAACATGGGTTTCTTCATTTTCCTTCCAATAAAAATGGAGCCTAAGTGGAAAAAGATTTAATCTCTATCATAGAGAATTTTACTTACTCAAAATATTAATTGGTTGCAGTCTGATTTGATTTTAAAAATCCATTGTAGACCTATAAAGCGTAAAATAAGTTAAAATTAGTAATACATCTTATCCTAAAGCAAGCTCATAAAAACAGCCACTGAAATTAAATTAGCATGTATACTTCTTTCTGGAAGTTTTCCAACTCATTTCTGTCTGAAGTGAAAACTTTCAGAGCTAGATACCTGAGCAGAAAACTAATACTTAATAGAACTTTTAAGTCCATCTTTCCACAAGAAGGATCTGCGGAAATTGACTTTTGTGTATTTTCAATTAAAACTGTTAATATTTACCACACTGCTGATACAGCATAAAACACTTTCCTAACATACTACTGTCTTAAATAAGACTGGCAATAGTTTTTCTATAATTTCTTCTTAAAAAGAAAAGAAAAAGAAAAACCAACACTGGTTCAATTCCTGTTCTTGCTCTGTGTGGTTCTATTTCCATTGGATATTCACAGCATCTGACCAGCATCATGTTCTAAGCAAGGCAGAGAATTTAGCTAGAGAAAACTCATGGCAGAATAGATTAACACAGATATTTTGTAGGCTAAATTATAGTTTAAAAGCTTCTAAAGATTTCTGATATTACCTGGACCACTGTTTAAGTACTTGGCTGCATATTAGGTTCACCTGAAATGTTTTTGAAAAATACTGATGCCTGGATCCCACCCCTAGAGATTCTAATTCAATTGGGATGGGTTGTTGGATTGGCCATTGGGATTTTTGAAAGCTTCCAAGTCACTCTAATATATGTATCAAAACTTGAGAACCTTAACAACAACAACAGACTATTCTCCTTCCTCTACCCAGAGAGTCTGTGATTTGCCCAAAGTCAAAAATAAAGTATCTCCCAAGAGTACCCAAACTCTGCAAATGGATCACTGTCACCTAGTTGCCCAAGAAAAGGACTTGAGAAGCCTCAGTTGACTCTTCCCATTGGTTCACTGCAGTCCTCAATGCACTCACCTGTTCAATGTACTAGTTACCTCCCCCATTGCTCAACTTTCTTCCATCTTCTTCATCTACACTCTAAGGCAGGCCATCACCACCACACCCTCAGAACATGACAACAGGTTTTTAACCAGTCATCTTGTTACAATCTTGCTCTCTTCTAATCACCACTTTGCTGCTGAACACAGTTTATAAAGACCCACATCTGATCCTCTGGCTCTCCAACATAAACACTTACCAAGGTTTTCTGTTGTCATTTTCCACCACTTGCTATTGAGTTGACTCCAACTGTTGGCGACCTCACATGTGTCAGAGTAGAACTGTGCTCCATTGGGCTCTCAATGACTGATTTGTCAGAAGTAGGTCACTAATCCTTTCTTCTGAAGTGCCTCCTGGTGTAGCAGGCCAGTAACTCAACTTCAAAGACTGTCTGGGAACTGGTGCCTGCTCATCTCTCTCAACAGCCTCCCTTTGGAATTCACTTCATAGGGAACTTTTGTCGATTCCTCAGATGCCCCTTGCCTTCTGATTCTTACACAAATGGTTTCACTTGTAGAATAGAATTTCTCAGCCTTCTTTCTGCATTTCATTCATCATTGAGGTCTCAGCTTAAAAATTGCTTCTTAGGGAGGTCATCTCTGTCCTCTGGCCTAAGACAGGTAGCTCTGCTAAGTGTTTCCAGTGCTCCACATCCTCTTTCCTAAAGCTTGTCTTCTTTACAAGATAGCAAGTAGAATAAAGGCACATATTAATGCCCCATCTCATTTATCACTCTTTTCCTTACTGATTGACACAGAATGAATGCTCAGTAAATGACTCTTAATGAATGTTGAATGAAAAAAATCCACACTTCCAGTTTCCCAACCTATCACCTTTAATCATCAGGGAACGAAGGATTGCTAAAATAGTCACTGTAAATTAACGTTAAAATAATCAAAAGTACCAAACTGTAATTGACCAGTCATGGTAATGAGAAAATTGGATGAACCATGTGGAGTTTGTTGCTGATTAGTATTTAAATGGAAATCATATTGGTTATGGGTGAACCCCAAATGATCCTAAGACTACCTTTGTTCTACCAAATAAATACAACAGAAAACGGAAGACCATGTCACTGCATTCAATTTTTGAAAGATCTTCTTATTTCATAATCACCTTTTTGATTAATACTATGTGTGTGTGTTTTCTTTATTTCCAAATTAGATATTTATCTTTGAAAATAACATCTACTACTGTGCACAAGTTGGGAAACAAGTGATACGTGTGGTTTCTACTGGGAAGGAAGGAGTAATTTACAATGGCCTCAGTGACTGGCTGTACGAAGGTAAGTCTGCAGTTGTTGAGAAGTCAGATGTTTTGTAGTGGTTGCTGCTGCTCTTGTTGCTAGGTTGTGTGTTTATATTTCTTGGACTTTAACTATACTTTAAACTGCTGTCTTTGGGACTTCAGGGAGTATTGTCTTGAGTATGTACCCAGTCGTTGCACTTTCCAGCAACTTCAGCTTCAGGAAGGGCATGAGGCAAGTTCATTGTTGGAAGAGGTGACTATGCATAGGTTTCTCTATTCCTACTCCAAGATGTGGGCACTTTGCTTTGCCTAGGAGGAAAGGAAAATTGGAAAAAACACAAGTGATTTGCCATTCCCAATGTACCCACCTTCTTGATCATTTTCTTTTGCAGGTTTAGCACCAGAGGAGTACCTCTGAGATCGGTGGCTCATTATTTAGTGATTATTTGTTGTTGTTGTTAAGTGCCATCGAGTCAGTTCTAACTCATAGTGACCTTGTATAGAGTTTCCAAGCAGTGGCTGGTGAGCTTGAACTGCTGACCTTGCAGTTCAAACCAACCTTGCAGTCCAGTATATTAACCCACAACTCTTGTCTTGGATTTTGTAATCCTGCACTACACTTATGAGACCATTGTCATAACAATAACAACATGTATTGATAGCTGTTAGAGGCCAGACACTGCTCTAAGAATTTTATTATCTGATGCCTCATTTAATCTTCATCATAATATTCTGAGGCAAGTATTATCAGTGACATTTTGCACATGTGATGAGGTTGGGTGGTTTATCCAAGCTTATGCAAGGTGAAGAACTATTTATTGGGGAATATCAGGGAGCCCACTCGTCTGTCAGTTTGTCATACTTTGGTGGCTTTGTGAGATGCTGTGATTCTGAAAGCTATGCCACCAGTATTGTACATACCAGCAGGGTCACCCATGGTGGACAGGTTTCAGGTGAGCTTCCAGACAGACTAGGAAGAGGGAGTGACGAACTACTTCCGAATATTTAGTCACTGAAAAACTTATGAATAGCAGAGAAACACTGTCAGATATAGTGCCCCTCAGATTGGAAAGCACTCAAAATGCGACTGGGGAAGAGCTGCCTTTTCAAAGTAGCGTTTACCGTGATGACCTGAATGGAGTAAGGCCCATGGGAGAAAAGCCTGAGGGACCTTCATTTGCTGATGGGGCACAACTCAAAATGCAGAGAAACAGCTGTAAACATCCTTTGAAAATCGGAACATGGAATGTACAAAGTATGAATCTGGAAAAATTGGAGGTGTCAAAAATGAAATGGAACGTATAAACATCGATATCTTTGGCATTGGTGAACTGAAATGGACTGGTATTGGCCATTTTGAATCTGACGACCACATGGTTTACTATGCCAGAAATGACAAATGAAGAGGAATGGTGTTGCATTCATCGTCAAAAAGAACATATCCAGATAAGTCATGAGGAACAACACTGTCTGTGACAGGATAATATCCATGCACCTACAGGGAAACCCTGTACAGGGTCGCTATGGGTCGGACCCGACTCGATGGCACTTAACAACAACAACAACAACAGGGAAGCCCAGTTAATACCGCTATTATTCAAACTAGACACCAACCACTAAAGCCAGAGAGGATGAAATAGAAGACTTCCACCAACTTCTTCAATCTGAAATTGATCAAATATGCTATCAAGATGTATTGATCATTACTAATGATTGGAATGCAAGTGTTGGGATCAGTAGTTGGAAAATATGGCCTTGGGGATAGAAATGACACTGGAGAACGCATGATAGAATTCTGCAAAATCAATGATTTGTTCATTTCAAATACCTTCTTTAGACAGCATAAGAGATGACTATACACATGGACCTCACCAGATGG
>NW_006408684.1:5328152-5359599 GCF_000296735.1 Chrysochloris asiatica | reverse complement strand
ATGGCACCTGACAACAACAACAACAACAATGAAGAAGTCCTGGTGTGGTGCTGTGGATTAATGTGCCAGATTGCAAAACTGTTTGAACTGTAAGGTCAGTGGTTCAAGCTTACCAGCTGCTCCTTAGAAATCCTATACAGTCACTGTGGGTCAGAACTGATTCGACTACTAGAAACTTTTTTTATACTTGTCATCTGACATCAGAAATTTTGCTGATTAGTCTTTTGTTTCATGAGGTAAAATCAAGAAGACGTAATTGTTGTCAAGTCATTGTGACTCAGCACAGAAAAACCCAATGAAGGTTTCTAAGACTGTAAACTTGTATGGAAGCAGACTGCCTCATCTTTCTCTCACAGAACCACTGGTGGGTTTGAACCACCAGCTTTTCAGTTATCACCTCAATACCCCAGTGCTCAACCTGTTGCACTACTAGGGTTCCAGTAGTTCTGACTCATACGGATCCTATACAGGGTTCCAAAGAGCAACTGATGGGTTTGAACTGCTGACTTAGTGGAAAGAAAGCATAGGAACTTGGAACTAGAATGGTCTGGAAGTTATAAGTAAGGCTTTGAACTCTACTTCCAGCGGCGGCCAAACGTGTCTTCCCAGCGCTATGAACACCAGTGCAGAGCTGTGGGGACAGCGTCCTGGAGTCGGAGTAGGAGTAGTGGTGACTAGTTGGAAAGCTGGGAAGAATGTGCTCAAAGAGAAACCTTGGAAGAAGCAGCTCTTTATTTGAAAAATGTTCACTTTGCCTCGGTTGTGAATTCTTTCATTGAGAAAGAGAATTACCATTACGTCACTATATTAATGAGAGGGGAGGTGGACTTGACTCATGATTCAGAACCAAAGAATGTTGAGCCTGAAAAAAATGAAAGTTGGGAGTGGGTTCCCTGGGAAGAATTCCCTCCAGGGGACCAGCTTTTCTGGGCACTACGTTGCTTAAAAGAACAAGGCTATGATCCTTTTAAAGAAGATTTGGATCATCTGATAGGCTACAAAGGAAATCATCTCTAGGTGGCCAAAAGGATTCTTCCGTTTTTGAAAAAGGCAAAATGAAGTCTAACTGGAGAATGAAAGTCACCTTCAGAATTCCTCTATTTTACCAAAAAAGTTGTCATAATTAAAGTCTTTTAAATAGCCAGTAATTGTGAGAACATTTTCAGGTTTATGTCACTGAATTGTATTTTAGCCACAGCATATATGCTAAATGGTGATATTGTATGTTTTCCATGTTTATATAAAACTGTGTTGTACATTTTGCCCTGACTATCTTACATGAGTCCTAGTGTGATGCTTATAGGATAAGCACTAGACTGCTAACTACAAGGTTGGCGGTTCCAACCCACCAGCCACTCCTTGAAAATCCTGTACATGGTTGCTATGAGTTCCGACTTAACAGCTTGTATGGAGTAGGGCACAATACAATTGATCTTAGTGTGTTAGCCCAAGCAGAGATTCCTAACTCTAATGTTAATACAGTATTCCTGATGTGGAATTTATTATGTTTGTTGATTTTTCCATTCTCTTTCACTTAAAAATATTTGCTTGCTAATATATTAGGAACAGTCCTTGCAAGTAGAGTGAATAGGAAACCAGGGGCTGTTGCCCAGTGTCGGATTGATTACGTAAGCCACAAGAACATTTGTGCTATTAAAACTAAAGCTGCTGTGAAAAAAAATAATAATAGTAAGGCTTTGGAGTCACTCAGACCCCCAAACCAGCACAGTCATTTACAAGGCTAGAGCTGTTGCACAAGTTACTCCTACTCAAGGGACCTCAATTTTCTCATCTGTAAAATGGAGATAATGATATTGAATACAAAGTGTTTTCAAGGATTCCATAAGATTGTATGAATAACATATTTAGAACATAGTAGTGAATAGTCAGTGATGGTAATTATAGCTGTTCTTTCATAATAATGGTTGGCCGTGGTTGTGTGCTGTGAAGTCGGTTTTATGAATAAGAAGAGTTAATACAGTTATTCTTGCTTTTGCTATAACTAGTTACTATTATTTCTGTTATGAAGGTTAAAAAATTTTTTGTTGTTGTTTTGGAAGGAAGAAAGACATTGGTATTAGTTAAGGCACAGTTTTCCAGTCTCTCCTCTGAAGGGAACCTCTCTGCGGCCAGGAGCTGCTGAGTCAGAGGCTGGCCTTCCCAAGTGGTTGCTATCACAGTTACAGAACTTACCTGGCCTGAAGTTCCAAAGAGGCCTGTGCAAATAACAATTCTGAGGCCCTGGAAAGACCCCTGGACTTCTGGTTGCAATTGTCCAAGCATGCTTAGGGGTTAATCATCTTTTTTTAAAAAAAGAATAAAACATAACCAGGAAATTTAAATATATATTTTTAGCATCTTCTTAGTAAAATAAAAAGTTCATTGCTTTGCAATTTAAGTTAAGCTTTTGCTTTAGCAAATCCATGGAAAGGACATTTTTCTTTAAGGCATTTACACAAAATTGTGTTGATTTGATAACAGAGCCCCAAATATTTTCAATCAATCACAGTTGATGTGGCAGCTTAATCTACTTAGTGCAGTTCCCTGGAAGGTTATATATGCTGATGCTTAGATTTCTATAAGTTGGAAGCAAAAGAGCCTCAGGGATTCTTGCTTATTTTTAATCATGGGAAGGTAAAGTTTGAAGATTGCCTTTGCTTAATCTGTAACTTAACTATTTCACTGCCAGATTCTTCTTTAAAAAAAAAAAAAAAGTGGAAGAAAAATATCCTGTTTTCATAGGGCCTGACTCATAGAGATGTTAGTTTTGAGAAAAAACGAAACTCTATTAATGGGCAACAGCTGTTGCTGTTCACAAGGCTTGTTGCCAGTAAACTGCAGTATTGATTTGTTTTGTTTCCCAAAAGGTTCTTAAACATATTGAACACTGCAGAACATCAGAGCCTGTGGGAGAGAAGAGATGGAGACATGAGGGCTTACCAAGCATCTCCATCCCTTGACCCTTTATGGAATTATAGTAATCCCATAAAGCATTTATGGCTATAAATATCAATGGTATAATCTTTAATATGTCTTTTTCCACAAGATAAAGAAAAGGGAGTCTTCCTGTATCATCTCTATTACCTTAAACTTGCTGAATACAAATAAAATTAAGTGCTATTCAAGAACAGCTTAGATAGAGGTTTTCATTAACCTTATGGTATATTAAGTATTTTTATGCACTATGTATGCTATGTGTTGCTGTTATTGTTATTGTTAAGTGTTGTCGAGTCGGTTCTGACCCAGAGCGACCCTATATAGGTTTTCCAAGGAGCAGCTGGTGTGCTTGAACCGCCAACCTTGTGGTTCAAACCAACTTTGCAGTCCAGTGCATTAATCCACAGAGCCACACCAGAAGTCTGTGTATGCTATTAGTTGTTGTTGTTAAGTGCTGTCGAGTCGATTCCGACCCATAGCGACCCTGTATAGGGTTTCCGAGGAGCAGTTGGTGAGCTTGAACTGCCGACCTTGCACTTCAAATGGCTTTGCAGTCTGGCACATGAACCCACAGCACCACACCAGTACTCCATGTATGTATGTTAAAATGGCATGGTAGCAGTATCTAACTCCTCTAACATCACAAGGGGCAAAGAGTATTCAAGTTAACATCATCCCAACACCCGTCCTATGAGGCTGAGGTCAGACATGTCTCCAGTCTTCTACCTTCTTTATCAATTCTGACAGCAATTATTTTTCTCACAGCACTCTCTACTTCTCAGCAGGGGTCAATAATTCATTGCAATGACCACACAGAACTCAGACACAATTCTCACAGTTAAGGAGTTTATTAGGGAAGTCAACAGGTTACAACTTCGGATTAGAAATGTTAAGGATAGGATACAGTTCTTTGGTAAAGACAGTCTTCACTGCAGGCTGGACTCTTGATGCTCTTGGTTCCTTGGACTGGCCTTTGTCCTGTTCGAGCAGTGTTACAAACCTTTTTTAGCACTGCTGATAAATGCCCAAATAGCACTCCATTCTACTACAAACCTCAGCCCAGTGTGCTCAGTAATAGCTCTGTGGAACAGCAAACCAAGCTCCCTAATTAAATGTCTGGAGGCACTCCACTCTGCAAGCAAGTCTCTAGCCTGAAGGCACCCAGTTCATTCTCTCTGTGGGCCAGGAAGCCTAATGCTCTGTTTCGTGTTCTGGCTCTTGGTTCTGCTGCTGCTGCTCCTCTGCCACTCCTCAGTGTCACAGCTTTCTGTCCCTGAGTCAAGGAGATTCAGTGTGCAGGGATCTTGGGGTCCAAATAACACACTCCACTCATGGGGGTCAGCTCTCCCTTCCTGCTTCTAGATAGCACATTTTATACTCAGAAAGATAGCAAAGCTGACTAGCCCCCCACATTAGAGTTTCCATTTTAAAAAATCACAATTAACCCTGTTTAATGATTACTCACAACTGAATCATATAATCTATCAGCATCTTTCCCCACTTTCTCTCATGCTCACCCATCAGGGGAAAAGGAAATATATTCAATCTTCATTGTTCCCTCCAGTCTTTTGGTGGGATTTACAAAGACTATAGCTAGGAGAACCAGATTAACTGCACCACAGACTGCCGCTGTCTTCTATTAAATATCAGTAGATGGAGATTAAGGAGCCCTGGTGATGTAGTGACTTAGCAGTTGGCTGTTAACCCAAAGGTCAGTGGTTCAAACCCATCTGCAGGTCCCTGGGAGAAAGTAATGGAAGGATTCTTGTCTAAAGACTACATTCTTGAAAACCCAGTGGGGCAGTCATATTCTGTCCTGGAGGGTCACCATGAGTTGGAATCAGTTTGACAGCAGTGGGTTTGGGGTTTTTTGGGGGGTTGTTTTTTTTGTTTTGTTTAGTTTTTTAAACCTTGTACTAGGTGAGGTAGGTAGAGATTATATTTCCCATCATCCTTGTACTAATGAGAAAATGTTTGTTACAGCTCCTTATGCTATTTTTAAAACTCTCTAACATACATTTAGATAATGATAGTTGAAGTATGTTAAATAGCCATTCTGAAGTGTAGATTCCTGATTGGATTCTTTAAATGTTAACAATCTCTGAAGTACCAGTTTAGAGTACTTTAATTGCTGGCAAACTGCACCTTCATAGTAGATCACAGTGAATTCATACAATCATCTTACCTCATATTGACTATACTGATATTTTTAAAATAAGACCTGTAGTTCAAAGAGACTTGAGATAATGATCACATATACTCATTATTATTAACTGAACGATTTGTGCTTATTTGGAATTACTGTTGGTTGTCTCTCTGGTTTATGAGTGAAGACATGGGTCACATATGGAAATCTCTTTTAGTAAATTGCTAGAAGCATATGGTTTGCTTTATAGAGCTCTGCAGCAGAAGGGCAGCACAGATGAGGTTAAGAGCAGATTCGGTAGTGACTGTGCCTGGATTTGAATAACAACGTCACCACTTGAAAGTTTTGTGAATTTGGATGAACTATTCAATTGCTTGGTGCCTCTGTTGCCTTGTCTGCAAAGCAAGGACAATGCTTAGGTTTATTAACCAAGGTTATATAGTGAAAATGCAATGAATTAATACAGGGGCTTCAAAAAGTTTGTGGAAAAGTTCATTATCTTTAAATTCCATTTTTCCATGAACTCTCTGAAGCTCCCTCGTACAACTTTTACAACAGTGCCAGGCACTAGTAAGCTTCACACATTGCTGTTGCTGCTTTATATCACATTATCTTGTAATGCCCTAAAACTTTGATAAAATAGGAACATCAGCTCTATTCTTTCACCTAGCCGTTGTTAGGAACCAAGATTATTTGTATTCGATTAATTTTCCTTCTCTATCAATTTTGAGGACTGCAGTGGCTCCATGTAATAAATACTGAACTGTGAACTACAAGATCCATGGTTTGAGCCCACCAGCTGCTCTGAAGGAGAAAAATAGGTTTTCCGCTCCTGCAAAGATTTAAAACCTCAGGAGACATATATACAGGGTCGCTATGAGTTGGAATCAACTCCATAGCATTTAAAAGTAACAGTAATCAGCTTTGAAACCTATTAAGTTCTATTTACTTATAAATCATTACTTATAATAATTTTATATAGGAAGTGTATTGTGAGTTTCAAAGTAATGTAGAAAGGGTATCAGTATGAGATTTGAGCCTCTGTATGGAGACCTCCAATCTACCTTTTAGATTTGCCAACTTGAAATCACATCCCATATTTGGCATTGACACCTGGTAGAGGTAAAAAATATTTGCTGGATGAGCACCAAAGGTCTTGTAACTTGGTGAAAAGGATGTCTTATGACCTTTTGTAGAAATTAAATACTTTTAAAAAGACTGCTCTGCTTCACCTATGATTCTTAAGGAGGTTATAAAAATTAATGATGAAAATATCTAACGCTTAATTGTTGTTGTTAAGTGCCATTGAGTCAGTTCCAACTCACAGCGACCTTGTATAGAGTTTCTGAGGAGTGGCTGGTGAATTTGAACCGCCAGCCTTGTGGTTCAAACTGATCTTGCAGTCCAACGCATTAACCCATAGTGCCACACTAGGACACTTAATTAGCACCTGACCATGCTGTGAGGTGCATTGCAGTAAACGCTGGCTAAATGAATACCAGTCATTTGGAGAAGTAGGTTTAATGCCTTCAGTCCTTAGTGTAACTGAAGTGAGTATTTTTCTTATCTAGCCCTCATCTCCAAGTTGATAAAAATGAAGGATCTTAATTTGGATAACGTGTAAACTATATCCTGTAGAGAGATGCAGAAGAAGCACTAAACACAATTGTGTAGAGACTCAGTCTGCTCTGACAAGGAAATGGATAGGATGACCTCATAGGCTCATTCTTTCTGTGTTTTCTCTGAATCAGTGAGAGCTGTCTTCAAGCTTTGAGATTTAACTACAGTGATCTGTTGCAGAGAATGAAACTGCCAGGAGCCTGAGGTAGAATGTAGTAGGCGAGTATAAGTGATTGGTTTCCAAGGTCCTTCTTGCCCACAGAGCCCATCCAACCTCATCCATGCCCATGTCTTCCTAACATGACCCATCAGACACTATACCATGTTCCCAATTGTGATTTTCCTTCTATATCACAATTCATGTCTGTCCTTCATGATGCTGCCTCAGCTCTAAAATTTATATATATTTGACCATCACCTTTCTTTTGTTACAATACAAAGTATTATGAGCTAACTTACATATGTTCCACTCAAGTTTTCTTAAAAGAATACTATACCATTCCTCTGATTCTTTAACTATAAAATTAGAGCACGTTGGAGCTAAATTAGACCTTAGTGGTCTCCTAGCCCAGAAGTCAGTCCATGGTTTCTATAAAGGTACAGGCATTCCACTAAAACTTTATTACAGAAACTTAAATTTGAATCTCATATAATTCTCACATGTTATAAAATATTATTCTTTTGATTTTTATTTAAAACACAAAAACCATTCTGAGTTGACAGGTCATATAACAACAGGCAAGAAGCTGTATGTGTATTTGGCCCCAAAGCCATAGTTCCCAATCCCAGTTCTCACATTAACAAATGAGGTTGCTGACATCCAAAAATGTCAGAATTCTCCCAGCTCTTATCTGAATCAAGATTATTGACAACAATAACCAATATTTCACTCATCTCTCCAACTAAATCAAGTTACTTGAAGACAAGAACTGGACAATACATACTGAATCTCTGAGTACCTACTAGATGGACAAAAAATACTCCTGAATGACTTGGTTCATAAAGAGAAGCTTGTATGTGTAAATAGCCTCCCCAGGGAATCACGTTGGTGCTGCTTTTCTTGATGATCAGAATTGTCATTTCCACAGATTTCCCTCAGGAGAAAATGTTTGATTGTCAAAGAACAACAGAAACTTCATCTTAATCAAGAGTTTTACTTTTTATTCCCCCAAATAAAGAAAGCCAGATTGTTGTTGGAATCGTGGCAGGCCTCTTACTAGGAGCCTAGGAATATAGAATTCTACCTGCCCAAGTTCTGATTAGTTGATTAGTATCATTCAGAGCTTATCTATTGAATTAATAATAATAATGTCTAACTTTCATTATATTTTGTTCCATGCCCAATCATAGATAAATGAACTTTGATAATCTTCCCAAGAACCCTGTGAAGAAAGTAATATTATCTTATTTCACAACTGTGAAAACTTTGGCTTGTTAAATGACCTTTCTATGGCCACAGAGCCAGTAAGTAGCGGAGCCGGACTGTCTAACATTGAAACTCAAACTCCTAACCACATGCTAATTGTGTATAAGTTATTAATTTTTTGCATTTAAAATTAGGCTTGGGTAATATGCCAGATATAAGTGGGCCATCATCTTAAGATGAGCTGTTTCTGTGTCAGAACCCCTTTATTCTGTGAAGGATATTTTTGTGTATAGATTTAAAAAACCAACAGCCTTGAGATTGAGACCTACTTCTACCAACTAGCTTCTGGATGATCTTGGGGAAATTTACTAACCTTGTCTGACCCCCAATTTCCTCATCTGAAAAAATACAAGTTCAAAGATCTACCTCTCAGAGTTATCATGATGGTTAAGTGAGCTCACATATTAAAATCAAGAAAGGTGTCCGTCCCTCAGGGTTATAGACTTTCACCATACTTACTTGGTATCATGAGCAAATAATCCAAGAAGCTGGACTTTATGAAGAAAAACACCACATCAGGACTAAAGGAAGACGTTAACACCTTGCAATGTGCAGATGACACAACCTTGCTTGCTGAAAGTTAAGAGGACTTGAAGGAAGCACTTACTGATGAAGATCAAAGTGCACAGCCTTCATTATGAATTACATCTCAGTTTAAAGAAAACAAAAAATTTTCACAGCTGGACCAATAGATACCTCATGATAAGTGGAGATACAAGCTGTGCAATAAATAAATTCTCTTGCTAGTTCTTTCCTCCAGCAATACACACCACTCACTTGCCATTCTGTTCCCTGTCCACCATTTCATTATTATAACGTACACACGCTAGGATTTTTCCCCCCTATCTTTAAAAAGAAAAAATTTCAACCTATCTTCCATCTCCAACCTTGGTCTATGTCTCTTTTACTTGTCAGAAAAAGTGTTTTATTATTATTATTATTATTAGTTTAAGGAAGGAGTTGGGAGGAGGCAGCACTGGGCTCTGCAACTCACAGGATTGTCTGTCAAGTAAGACCAACTTGATCCTAAGACAGAAATGAGATTAGGATGCATCTCAGAAATTTAAAACTAGAGTATAATGGTCACTCATAATCACTCATGAAACTTGTTAAGGTTTTTGTCAACTTGACTGGGCCAGCATTGTCAGTGGTTTGTCAGTTGAGCTGTAGGTATTCTCTGTGATGAGAGATATTATAATGTAATCAATTCTATGATGAGGTCTGCTGTAAGCAACCAGTCAACTGAAGAGAAGTTTCCTCAGGGTGTGGCCTGTATCCACTCTATTGGACACTTAGGCAAGGTTTGCTTGCTGTTTACTGGGTCTGGATCTTGCATGTGGCTCATCCTATGACCTCCAGTTCTTGGGACTTGAGCCAGTGGACTGCTGCTCTATTATCTACCGATCCTGGGAGCCATTAGCAGCATACATTCTTACCTGCTGAACCTGCCTGTCTGTCAGCTCTCTGACCTGCCAGTCTTAGTTCATCTCATCCAGACTTGGGACTCTCCCCTCTCTACAACTGTGTGAACCATTTCCTTGATATAAATATCTCTTTATATATACATATATAAGTTTAACTGATTTTGCTTCTCTGAAGAACCCAGCCTGTGACAATACATAAGACTGTATAGATCAGAGTGAGCATAGGGAGGTATCTTTATAACTATCTTAAGGATGTAGGTTGCTGAACCAGCACTTTTCTCATGTATTTCCAGCCACAGTAGTAGAAAGAAGAAGGGCACATTGTGGAGGGGCAGACATTGGCAATTAAATGCTTGATCTACAGATGACACTTCTGCTTATAGGTCTTTGGCCAAAATGTGGTTCTACAGCGGACCAGGAAATACCATGCTACCAATTGCTCAGAAGAGGAGAGGACCTGATATGCTTACTAAACAGCACTAAAGATATACCACCTATAGATAGGGTTGCAAGCAACAGACATCAAATCTAGTAACCAAAGCAGACAGGCATTGACTGGTGGCTCATTGGGTAACTCAGTATTAATGAGAAGGTTCAAGAATCAGGTCCAGAAAGCAGGCAGAGTTCAAGGGCAGCTGAGTATTCAGGAGAATGCCATGGGATCAGTCTGGTGAGAATGCTACTGCTCCCACCATCCTGGCCACTCTAGAGTGTGGGGGAGGGTGTTGTGTGAGAGGTGCCTTGTCTGCCTAGATCACAAGCAGAGCTGCAAATAGAATATCATGTTTCTCCCCTATTTGATTACCTAAATTACAACTGGGGCCAGATAGTCAAAGAAATAGCTAGTGTCTGTAATTTTTATCATTGCAAATTCACCTTGTCATTTCATACTTAATGGATTGTAGATAAGAAGAAGAATCAGAGTCAGTAACTTGCATGGTTTCTTCAATTGAAAGATTTATAAATGTTTTATGCCACTTTGTGGTAAGCTCTGTCTTTCTGGGAAACTCTTTGGAGTCTGTAAAATAATAGACATGATTCCCAATGAGCAGTGACACTATCATCAGGGCCCATCGTGTGTGTGGCTCTTATGTGTCATTAAAACAGGTTAAGGGTAAACCCCTGGTTCTCAGAATCAAAAGCTGAATCGCTGTCTGAAAATCCAGTATAGTTAATATTCTGGGGAAGATTACAGATTATTTATTTTTTTCTGACCTGAAGAGTTGATCTGCTTGGACTTGTGAAAGTTCAGAGATCTGAGTGAGAAAATGTTATCTAAAAGTGGGATGACATTTCTTGAGAAAGTTTTGTAAAGCCTTTGTTACCTAATCCTAAGAAATTTTGATAAATAATAGATGAGGCTCAGTGATTATATTTTTAAAGCTTTTAAATTATGGATTGATTGTAAGATTAAGAGGAAATAGAGTCTTAAGCATCCAGCTGATATGAAGTGAGGGGAGATGCACAAGAACACCCAATCTTGCAGATAATACCCATTTGACCTAGCCTCGATGGCTTTATAATCAGAACTCAACTAGAGGAAGATTAAAAAGAATAAAAACAAAACAATTTTTGATGAAGGAAACAAGGGTAAATTGCTACAGTTTGATGAACTTGACCTATACTCATGGAGGTAGTAACTATAAATACCAACAGAGAGGGAAGGAGTTTCACATCAAGTATCAATGCTATCCCCTCTGTACACAGGGTAAATAGGGACGGGCAACTTAGACATTGGCTACCTAAAATGTTGTTGTTGTTGTTGCTATGTGCCATGGAGTCATTTCTGACTCATAGCGACCCTGTACAGGGTTTCCAAGGCTATAAATTTTTATGGAGCAGCAAGCCTCATATTTCTCCTGCAGAACAGCTGGTAGTTTTGAACTGCTGACCTTGAGGTCCGCAGCCTGATTAGTAACCACTACGCTACCAGGAGAATACAGTCTCATATTTCTCCTGTGGAGCAGCTGGTGGGTGTGAACTACTGATCTTTTAGTTAGCAGCCCACGCCTAACCCACAACACCACCAGGGCTCCTTACTATTATTGATTGTTTTAATACAGTTCTATTAATATGTGAACTTCAAAATGCTTAAAGGAGGACAAGTTAGGTATGCTTACATATACTTAGGAGTCCTAGTGTGGCACTGTAGGATAAGCACTGGATTACTAAAGTCAAGGTCAGCAGTTCTGCTGCTCCTTGGAAACCCTATACAGTGTCACTATGAGTCAGAACTGACTCTATGGCACTTAACAACAACAACAACAAAATATGTACTTAAAATAATTTAATTTGAGATTTTGGATCTATAAGCTGGATTCTAGTCTTAGCTCTTTTGCTCACTAAACATGTTTTTTATTATCTTTGGGTCTTAGTTTATTTATTTTCTTTCTAAAAAGATCACTAGGGTAGACTTAATAACTCTATAAACTCCCTTCCTTCTGTTCCTTTCCCATATTTAAATATTAGGGCCATGAAAGACAGCATAGTGGTATCAAGTCTGTGTTCACACCAGATGAATTTATAATGAAATGTTTAATGGTACTTAGTACATACATATTAGTGTGGTGGTTATGAATCGGGCTGCGAGCCACAAGGTCAGCAGTTCAAAACTACCAGCGGTTCCACGGGAGAAAGATGAGGCAGTCTGCTCCCGTAAAGATTTATAGCCTCGGAAACCCTGTGTAGGGTCGCTATGAGTCGCAACTGACTCCACATGCATAACAACAACAGTAGATACATATGGAGTCCTGGTGTGGCGCTGTGGGTTAATGCAACAGACTGCAAAGCCATTTGAACTGCAAGATCAGCGGTTCAAGCTCCCCAGCTGCTCCTTGGAAACCCTCTACAGGGTCGCTATGGGTTGGAACTGACTCGATGGCACTTCACAACAATAACAGTAGATACATATACTGTAGTAATGCTGTGAATAGTTCATAGTGGAGGTATATAAATGAATATCTTTGCCCTCCTATCTTATAATGGGTTCTTTAGAGAAGCAAAACCAGTGAAACTTACATATGTATAAAGGGAGTAGTTCTGGTATGATGCTGTCAGTTTGAACCACAAGGTCAGCGGTTCAAATTCACCAGCCACTCCTTGGAAATCCTATACAGGGTTGCTATAAGTCAGAGCCGACTCCACAGTACTTAACAACAATATATAAACAAAGATGTTTATATTAATGTAGTGGCTCACAATTGTGAAGGTGGAAGATTCTCAAGTCCTGGTCAGCTGAATCAAGATCAACAGGCCAGCCCCACAGAGAGGTATCCCAAGTCTCCAGTATAAAAAGATAGCAAACAATTCTTGTGTGTGTCCATTATATTGGGAGCAGGCCACACCTGCAAGGAAGCATCCTTTCAATTGATTGGCTGCTTATAGCCAATCATCATAGTATTAACTATGCCTATATTAGTTTTAACTATGGAGATAACTACATCTCAACTGCCAAACCACTGGGAATCCTGGCCCAGTCATGTTGTCACAAAACCATAACTATCACACCTCCTTAAACCTCTCCTCCTTTGCCCCATTTCCTCTCTTCCGCATATGTCATGTATTTGAAAACAAAGTGCTTCAGGTGATTCTAGTATACCTCTCCCCAATCGCAAGTGAAAGGCAATAGTCTAAGTGAATCAGCTTTCTCCTCCCTTTTTCTCTTTCCTTCTCTAAATTTGCATTATTAGTCTAGCATTTCTCTTTGCTGGGAAAGTGGGCATGTGTTTAGGATATAGAGAAGGAAAGCCAGCCCAATCTCTTCATATCAGACCCTTTAAACATGGGATCTTGGAGAAGAGCTACTTGGTGTCACTTGTTCTATGAACTGGGACCAACAAGTGGGAGAAGGTACGAGGAGTTAGACTTCAGGTCATTCTCATTTTCATATATGAATTTTCCAACAATGGAAGGTACTGTCATGGAAAAGTGTTCTGGAAAGGGGATGTAGGGAGGTCATGTGATGCTCTTCTCTGTCTCGTCCAACCATAAGAGCATACATATGATTCTAAGCAACCTGAGTCAAGTCCTTGGACCTCAGCACCCAGGAATCTCCGTGAAGATCAAGCCTCTGAGGCTGTGTCAGGTATCCCCTTGCTCAAACTAATAAGTCAGTCCTCTCTTCAGTATGTCATTTCAGTCAAGAAAAGGTCAAGATTAACACAGCCAACAGGAAATGGACACATGAGCCTCAGCACCACCCAAGTGCTGTTTGTTCTCATAAAGGTTTAAAAAGTTTATCCAGAACACTGTTTCTTTTTGCAGAAATAAGTATACCTCACACTTTATTCATTAAAAATAAAACCTAACAGCTCTGTGGAATAGACACAAAACCTACAAAGTTGTGATTTTGACTAAATGTGATGGAGAAAGTGCCTGTTAGGGTGTTGGTATGCCACTTCCTGGAGATTGGGGATGTCTCTACACAGCCCACAGAACAAAATTTCCAGGCTATCTGGAGGTTTGAGATCATCTCTTTCTGTGCTCACCTTTATTACTATCAATCCTTTAATGTTTCTAGCTGTGACTTTCTCCCCGTTACATGGCTTTCATCTAAAGTTAAGTCTAGCCCTCGAACATGCGGCTTCCCTGCAAATGTCCTGTACCACTGTCTTTATATAGCTTATCAAATGAAGAACTTCCCTATAACAAAATTCTTCTATAAAGAAGCAACTTCAAGACGAGGCATTGTCCTACAATTTGTTGTTAGTGGAGTCCTGGTGTGGCACCATAGGATAAGCACTTGACCTCAAGGTCAATTTGAACCCCAAGGTCAGTGCTTAAAACTTACCAGCTGCTCCTCAGTAATCCTATGCAGGATCACTGTGAATCGGTCCAGCTCGATGGCACTTAACAACAACAACAACAATCGTTATTAGTAGAATTGAGTTTGCCCCAACCCATGGAGACCTTGTGTACAACAGAACACAATGTTGCTAAGTTTGACATCATTCTCATGTTTATTGGCATGACCCATCATTGCTGTTACTGTGCCAGTCCATCCCATTGAGGGCCTCCCTCACCTTATTGGTCTTCTGCTTCACCAAACAAGATGATGTCCTCCAACAATAGATTCATCCAAAAACATGTCCAAAGCAAGTGAGTCAAACAACATTCTATGAGAACTTTTGGCAAGATGGTGAATGAGGCAGACATGCTACATAAATTGTCTACAAAAAAAAATACCAGAGACCAAATGAAACAGATACAGATGACAATCCTGAATTTCTGAGGGAAGGATAGAAAAGTGGATTGAATACTGAGTAGGGAAAGAAGCTGAACAGGGACAACAAGATAGAAGACAGGTGAACTTTCAATTGACCTGACTCAGTGACCATCTTGAACATTTGTGAGCAGCATTGGATCCAGGTTGTGTACTGATGATGCAGATTTTACACTGAGGGCTGGTGACGAGAAAGGTAGAATTCATCCTCTCTTGTTCCCCACATTTTCCTCATGATTAGAGATGTGACCCAGCCCCACCCTCACCCACCCCATGCACAGCCCCTGCTCTGCCAGGGGTCAGAGCCATGCTGTTCTGAGTTGGGCACTGGTGCACCACCCCTCCATCTGGAGGCACATGATAGCAGAATGTTCAGAGCAGGTCTCCGGTCAGTCCTAGACAAGCAGGAACTCCCATAGCCAGATGCTCTGCCCTCAGATGCCCTTTCTGCCTAAAAGAGTTCCTTCTGGGAGCAAAGACCCTGCCCTCAGTCACTGTTAGAGCTGCACAAACAACTTCTGAATAGGTACCCAGACCATAGATAAGACCTAGGCCAATAGGAACTCCACCTAGAGCCAGGCACACCATCCTATCATATCATGTCACCCTCTCCCCTCGTGAACTCCTTGGCTGGCAGAGGGCGCCATCCCATACCCTCCCCTCCACTGTTTTCCCTCTCAGTTCAATCCATGCCTTAATTTTTTGTTGTTATTGTTTCATTTTTACATTTTTTCCCTCCTCATATCTTCTCTCCTTTATCTTGTTTTTATCCTTTCTTTCTCCACTTTCTTTATTTCGTATTTTCTTATTTCTCTTTTAATTTCCCCCTCCGTCTCTTTCTTTTTTTCTCTTGATTTTTCATTACTATTCTCTTAACCTCTTGCTCTTTTGTTCTTCCGTCTCCTTAGTTTTGTTTATTGTATTTGTCTTTCTTTTTATTTTCTCTTCCCTTGTTTTATTTTCCTTTCCCCTTTTACTCTTTTCAGTTATTATATTCTATATTCTTACTGCTGTTTCTCGGCGGTTTTCTTTGTTATTTTCTTTTTCTTCTGTTGTTTGTTTCACTTGCATGTGTAGTTTGTCATTTTCGCTCTTTCACCTTATAGGCGACAACATCCATGCCCATACAATGCAGCCACAATCATACCCCCTGCAGCCACACTCAGGCAAGAGCCACAACCAATCCCTGTACCACCTGGTCAGCAGTAGGCAGCATCAACCAAACCCATCCTGAACTACATTACACAAACAGCAAACAGAGAACTGTGTACACAATTCTATGACATCCACCAGGAGGCAGGTGGTGACTACCTAAGAACACACCAACATGCAGTCACTTACATCCAAATGTAGTAACACTATACAGTGTCAGAGACAACAGACTATTCCAATTCACATGAAGAAATAAGACACAGTGGCTCCAACAACTGACCCAATTTACAGAGCCAGAAAACACTTTTAAGGAAGAAAAAGTATTGAAACTATCCGATGAAGATTTCAAAAGAATGAAATGTAGGGCATTTTAGTGGATTGAGAGAAAGATCAAGAAAGCTTCAGATTAAGAAAAGAGAACACAAAAAATACCCCAAAACTTTAGATTTTAGGAAAGCACTACAAGAACAAATAGATGAAATAAATGAAAATTTAGAAATAATACAAAAACTGCACATAGAAATCCAGTGCCTTAATGCTAGCATTTCAGAAATGGCTAATACATTGAAAGGGCAAAGATTTGAATCCATGAGAGGTCAAATTAGTAAATTCTAAGGCAAATTTCCCAATTCTAGTCTGCTAGAAAAACAATCAGAAAAAAGAAGGAAGCAATCCAAAGAAAGTCTAAGATTTATGTGGAACACTATCAAGAGGAACAGCTTACATGTAATCAGTATTCCAGAACAGGATGACATTCGCCCCTCCCCCCCCAAAAAATTGTAGAAGAGTTATTGGAAGATAAGATCTCTAGCATGTCATTAAAGGTGAAAAGATAAGTATTCAAATTCTGAACAAACCCCAAACTTATTAGACTGCCAAAGAAAATCAATAAGGCATATTATAATCAAACTTCCAAAACTAAAGTCATAGAAACAATCCTGAGAGGAGTTCAGGAAAAACAAAAAGTTACCTACAATGGAGAACCAATAAGATGAAGTTTTTATTTCTCAGCAGAAACTATGCAAGCATGAAGACAATGGGTTGATATATATAAAAGTCCGAAAGGACAAAAAACATGTGAACCAAGAATCACATACCCAACAAAAATGTCCCTCAAATACGGTGGCAAAATTAGAAAACTTCCAGATAGACTGAAAGTAAAGGAGTATGTAATAAAGAGACCAACTTTACAAAAAAATATTAAAGGGAGTTGTTTGGAGAGAGAACCAGCAATAGTAGGCAACGGCCTGAGATTAACATACATGACAACAACACCCAGAAGTCAATCCATATATAGAAATATCCAAAGTAAACAAAGCTACAAGGTGGAAAATAGTGAACTAGCGATATCAATTTATAGAGAGTATAATTACAAACCCAGAAAGAGGGAATAATGTAGTTATAGAACTTCCAAATGGCAAGGAAGTTAAATAGATTTTAAGATAAAGCAGTCTGTTCTCTCTTAAAGGGGAAGAGAAAGGCAATATACAGTAAGAGGGAGATGGTCAGAAGAATGATGAATACATGGGAAGACAGGGGGGCAGTGCAGGAGTTAAAGGTAACAAAGGTAAATACTGCTATATACACAATCCTGCAATTACAGTAGCTACATGGATAAGCATGCAGGCTGAATGGGTATGGGAGAGAGTAGGAGTGTAACTATAAATATGTAAAAGTTTCATAAAGGCTCTTTGTACATGGTTATTTACTTTTTTTATATATAAATGTTTTATTGTGAATTATGTGATAGTTTACATGGAAGAACATTAGTTTTATGGTATTTACTTTTGCTGCCAATATATCCATGAATGTGGTGGAGCATACAAGGAACAGCATTTTAAAACTTCTTAGACATAATCAAACACCTTGAGTGAATGAGTTGCTGGGGGGCTTGGAACATGGTCTTGAGGGACACCATGATTAGTAGTAGGCATAGTCTACAAAGACATTGTTTTACATCCTACTTTAATGAGTAGTGATTGGGATCTTAAAAGATCATGGATGTCCTTTTACAGTGCATCTATTGGCCTCTTCCTGTCCAGAAGAAAGAAGAGTGAGGAATATGGAAGTTGCTTGGAAACAATTAACCCAGTAGTAGGCCATGTGAACATCAGTCTCCATGACCCTGAGACCAGAAAAACCAGGTAGTGCCTGGCGACCACTAACAATGGCTCTAAAAGGGGAATACAAAGAGAAAGTCCTGAAGGAGTGGAAATTTTTTTTAAAGCCAGGTTTGTGGTCAAATAGAGACTGGTAAAACCCCAAAATTACAATCCTTGATCACCCTTCAGGTCTGGAGCTGAACTTACCCATCACTCAATTATCAGCCAAACGGTAGGTATGTATGTGGGAGGGACAACAACACTAGTAAGGTATGCACATCATAGAATGTTCAACCATTCAAGATCAAAAGGGAAGCATTGACTCAAGGACAAAATTAAGAAAGGTTTGAAAAAAAGAAGGAATGGAAACAAGAAACAGAGAAGTGGAATAGGTGATGTTACAGTGAAGCGATTGCAAAGTATTGAGATGAAAGAAAGAGTATGGTTTATTGACTGCAAAATTGATGATCTGCTCTGTAAATCTTCACTCTGTTCACAATAAAAGTACACACACACACAAAAAGAGCTCCAGATCCGTGAACACAAGTACAGGGTGACTCAATTCATTGGCAGATTCAAACACATCGATTCTAATAGAATCATTTGTGCAGAAGAATTTTACTTTAGAATGTCTAAATAAAATACCTATGTAGACTGTTAAAAAAAAAAAAAAAAAAAAAAAAAGCCAATGTTCTCTGGCCCATGCTGTTGTTAAGTGCTGTCGAGTCGGTTCCAGCTCATAGAGAGTCCTTTTACAGGGTTTCCAAGGAGCAGCTGGTGAGCTTGAACTACTGGCCTTGCAGTTGAGTCCTTTAACCTGCAGAGCCACACCAGGACTCCATTTATTCAGGATTTACTCATTACATCTCTACTGTATGCCCAGCACTGGATTAATCACTGTGAGGGCACTTTTTAATTATAAAAGGAAAAGACAGATTGGGAATGAAAAAGGTAGAAGGCATGGACCCTGCCTTGAGGGGTTTTACATAGAATTGATCTAAGTGGGAAGCTAAAACCAGCTAGGTGTAGCGGCTTCTCCTGCCATCATTCAGGTCCACATTCCTACATGTATCCTGCACCATATTTCTTTGTCAGGCCCTTTGTGGGCATCAAAACAATTTGAAAATGTGGGCACTTCCTTCAAGAAGTTAACACGAGGATAAGTCAAAAAATATTGCTACTGGGGTTTCAGTTCGTACTTAAACATGTTTATTCCAAACAAAACGTGTTTAAATCTGTTTCTTCCATCAGTGTATAGCTGCAGACAAGATCTCTCAGTAATATTCATTAGTCTTAATCTTGTTGTTGTGAAGTGCCATCGAGTCGATTCCAACCCATAGCAACCCTGTATAGGGTTTCCGAGGAGCAGCTGGTGAGATTGAACCACCAACCTGGCAGTTCAAACGGCTTTGCAGTATAGCGCATTAACCCACAGCGCCACACCAGGACTAATCTTGTTAGGGTGCCTTAAAAAAAAAGGTCCAGTCAAAATAGTGACTTCCAAGGGGACTTGCTGGACCAGTTAAATTCAAGGCAGAGAGGTCAACTCAGAGGGTTATAGCAACTGTTTTTTTGTAATTCCAAAGGGGTCATCTTCATAGATTTCCTGAAGGACACAGGATGTTCACTGGGACTTATGATGAAGAAGTTTTGAGAAAATTGAAAACTGCATTTGTGAGGAAAAGGCCAAGAAAGTTGTGTTGAAGAATTGTTTTCCATCACAACAATGCACTTGTCTGTTCTCGGAGCAAGTGTTGTCCTAAGAGAATTTCATTGGGAAACCTTTTCCCCTTCCAACTTAATCTCTCTTCTTGCCCCTTCAGACTTCATTTGAGTCCCCAAACTCAAAGGACATTACAAAGAACATGATTTGAATCTCTGGATGATGTCCAAACTGCATTTTTGATGTGGTGTAAGTTGAAGAGTTAACACTCAGGGGAGTGTTAACGAGATGGAAACACCACCTTCAGAAATGTATTGCTGTTGTTATTAGGTGCCATCAAGTCATTTCCAGCTCATTGCAACCCTGTACAGAGTTTCTGAGGAGCATCTGGTGGGTTTGAACTGCTGACCTTGTGGTTTGCAGTCCAGTGCTGATCTGACAGCGCCACATCAGAATTCAACCAGAAATGTATAGACTTACATAAAGGATATGTCAAGAAACAATAGTTTCACATTTTGGTATTTTTATATAATAACAGTTTCCATGATTTTGTGCAATATTTTTTTACTTAGCCTCCTCTAATGCAAAATGGCATTTATTCAAGTCTTCAATATGATACAAGCTTCAAGATATTTGGACACTTTTGGTAGAATGATTTATTGTAATAATAAACATTGACCAACTGAGCTTTAAATGCAGGGTTCATTACTTCAAGGTTTGGTTATTTAAAAGATGTTTCAAGTTGTATGCTTTCAAGATATTATCAGAACATAGTTCTCAATTTTTGTCCAGTTTCTTAATCTTTCATTAAGTAGTGTCTGTGTTGAGATCCTCTAAGATGAGCTCATAAATTATCACAGAGTCACTGTACCAAAAAGAAATGATTGATGGCCAACCATTTCAAGAGATAGTACAGGATCTGTCAAGGCAGAGCTGATTAAATGAAACGCAGATGGGTCACTTGTGATACAGTAGTGAATAATTGTTATCAGAACTAATTGTGAGTGTTGGAAATGTAAAGGTAGATGTTTTATAGCAAGGAAGGGAGTGATTAACTCTCCAGTCTAGGAGCGGAGGTCTTTAGCACCATCAACGGAGAAGAGCTGAGAGTGGGACCCTACCCAGAGAAGCAGCGAGGCCAGAGATAGAGGCAGAGAAGGTTACTGTGGAGTGATGAAGCAGCTGGGGACTTTGGATCCAGAGAGGGAGAGGCACTGTGGGCTGAAGACTGGAGGGGGGAGGGGGAAGTGTAGGGGGCAGGTTTCTAGGGTATACCTTTTGGTCGGTTGATGATGCATGATGGGGATTGGAACCATGACAATGAAACTATATACGATAGAATGAATGTAAAACTAAAGTTCTCTCATGTAAACTATCATATAATTCACAATAAAACATTAAAAAAAAGAGAGAGAGAGAGAGATAGCATAGGATCAAGAGCCAATGATACTGAAGGAAGAAGTACAAGGAACATTGAAGGCATTGGCAAAGAACAAGGTACCAGGAATTGATGGAATAAAAATGGAAATCTTTCAACAAACTGATGCAGCACTGGAGGCACTCATTCATCTATGCCAAGAAATTTGGAAGACAACTAACTGGCCAACTGATTAGAAAAGATTCATATTTGTGCCCATTCCAAAGAGAGGTGACCCAATGGAATGCAGATATCAATGGGTAGTATCATTAATATCACATGAAAGTAAAATTTTGCTAAAGATAATTAAAACACGACTGCTACAGTACATTAATAGGGAACCTGCCAGATGTTCAAGCCTGAATCAGATGAGGACGTGGAACAAGAGATGTAATTGCTGATGTCAGATGGATCTTGGCTGAAAGCAGAGAATATCAGAACGATTTTTACTTATGCTTTACTGGCTATGCAAAAGCTTTCCATTGTGTGGGTCATGACAAACTATGGGCTGCATTGTGGAGCATGAGTATTCTGGAACATTTAATTGTGCTTATGAGGAACCTGTACTTAGGCCAAGAGGCAATTGTTCCAACGGAACAAGGGAACATTGAGTGGTTTAAATTTTGTAAAAGTGTGTCCCAGGGTTGTATTCTTCTACCATACTTATTCAGTCTGTATGCTGAACAAATAATCTGAGAAGCTGGATTATATGAAGAAGAACATGGCATCAGAATTGGAGGAAGAGTTGTTAACAAGCTGAGATTTGAAGATGATTCACCTTGTTTGCTGAAAGTGAAGAGGGCTTAAAATACTTACTGATGAAGATCAAAGACCACAGTCTTTGTCATGGTTAGCACCTCAATGTAAAGAAAACAAAAATCCTCACCACTGGACTAATAAATAACATCAAGATAAATAGAGAAAAGATTCAAGTTGTCAAAGACTTCATTTTCCTGGAATCAACTATCAACACTCATGGAAGCAGCCATGAAGAAATAAAATGACATGTTGCATTGGTCAAATCTGCTGCACAAGATCTCTTGTGTGTTGAAAAGCAAAGATGTCAGTTTGAGGACTAAGGTGCGCCTGACTCAAGCCATGGTATTTTCATTAACCTCATATGCATGTGAAAGCTGGACAGTGAATAAGGAAGACCATAGAAAAATGGATGCTTTTGAGTTATGGTGTTGGAGGAGAATATTGAAAGTGCCATGGGCTGCCAAAAGAATAAACAGATCTGTGTTGGAAGAAGTGCAGCTAGAGTGCTCCTTGGTGGCCAGGATGGCCAAACTTCATCTCTCATACTTCAGACATATTATCAGGAGGGACCAGTAGCTGGAGAAGAATGTCATGTTTGGTAATGTGGAGGGTCAAAAAAAAGAGGAAGACCCTCAACAAGATATATTGGCACTATGGCAGCAGTAATGGGCTCAAGTGTAGCAACAATTGTGAGGTTGGTGCAGGACCAGTCAGTGTTTCATTGTGTCATACATAGGGTCACTATGACTCAATGGCACCTAACAACAAAGATGTGACTATGGGAGAAAGATGAGACTTTCTGCTCCTGGAAAGATTTACAGCCTCAGAAACCCTTCACAGGGTTGCTATGAGTCAGAACCAACTGGACAGCACTTACCAACAAGAAGATGTGACTGAAATCCTCGTGTGGTGCTGTAGGATAAGCACTAGACTCTGAACCACAAGGTCAGCAGTTCAAACCTACCAACTGTTCCTTGAAAACCCTGTGCAGGGTCATTATGAATCAGAACCAACACGATCGCATTTAAGAACAATAACTAACCGCAAGGGTCGCAGTTCAAATCCACCAGCCACTCCTTGGAAACCCTATACTATACAAGGTTGCTATGAGTTGTAATCAGCTTGACTATACTTAACGCCCACAAGATGTGATTCAATGCAAGCATTTTCTACTAGGGAGACATAAGATAGCTGAGGAAACTAATTGATTAGAAGATGCCCCCCTTTTGCCATGTCATCACAAAACAGGAAGTGTGATAAACAATAGAGCCTAGTATCCCTGTGACTGGAGACAGTGAGAACTTAATTCCTGGCCCCCATAGCAATAGCCTGTGTGTCCCTGGAGGCTTGTGTGTTGCTGTGATGCATAACCGGTTTCAGCAGAGTTTCAATACCAAAACAGTCTAGCAAGAAAAGCCTGGTGATTCATTTCTGAGAGTCACTCAGTGAAACCCACAAGATCACAGTTGTCTAATCATGGGGCCAGGCAACATTTCATTCCATTGTGGAGGGGGTCACCATGTGATGGCAGCTGACAATGAACAATTCCTGAGATTAGGGTGGGGTGGGAAATTCCACCAAAGTAAGTATTTTGAAAGCCAGAAATTACCCTTACTCAGAAGCCACATGAGTTTCCTTTGACCCTCTGGGAATAAAATATACCATACTTTAATTATCACGCACATTAAAAAAAAAAGAAAGAAACAGACAAGTCAAGGAGAGAGTAGTAGCCCTGGATGGTAATGGCTGAAATGTGTAGAACTCCACGTTGAAGCAGAGGTCTTCCGGTCAGCTACAATGGACTCATTAGCTGTCCTGTCTCAGGACTTACTGTTTTATCTCCAGGACTTTGGGGGTGCAGGCTGTCTTTTATTGTGCTGGGATTTAATGCAATTACTTTTCACTGTAATATTTAACTGAGTTTGGAAAAATCACCATTAAGCAAAAATAAAGCTGAAAGGAGAATTAAAAATGATGTCAAAGAGGCCTTCCATGCCCTGAGGGTGATAGTTGTTAAGAGTTACATGGGTCTTTATTGTTCTGATTCAAATGATGCTAAAAGAAGAAAAGATTACCCCCACCTAAATCTCCCAAAGCAGGTATCACAGAGGAAGGCTAAGGGAGACAGGTAGTCAGGTAGGATGGCTTTATGTGTGTATATGTGCATATGTGTGCGCAGAGGCACAGCTACACAAAATAGCACCTATGGAAGTTAGTTTTAAATAGCTGAATGATCTCTCACAGCTGGCAATGAAATCTGAGATGGTGAATTAAAACTACTCATTGGCATTCCCCCTCTAGTGACTCCCAGGGCATATACCATACCTGCCATACACCCAATACGCTTCTTAGTGTGTATGACAGCTAGTTACACAGACAAACAGGGAGGCAGACAGACAGGCTGGAGTTCAGTTAAATACCAAATACTGGCATTACCAGAAATAGGAAGAGCCCCTTGGTAACTTGCCCTCTCTGCCACAGTGTGGCATTACTGCAGTGTTGGCATACTGTCCAGCATGCAGGAAAGTGACCACAGACACTGTCCCCACCCTAGGGCAGCATGACTGAGTTCTTTGGCTGTGGCAGATGTATTGGTAACCCATCATTCTCACGGTCCAACTCTTTCTGGAGAGCACACAGGTCATGCTGACTGGACACCATTTACCGTTCAGGCTGCACACTCAAGTATTTTCTACATGAGTTTCTCCAGCTATTGAGGGAAGCATTTGTAGTCTTTTTTTGTTTTGTTTTTCACCAAGAATAGGGGGAAAAAGGAAAAAAAAAAAATAGAGGATGGAGCAAATTAAGGCAATCTATCAGAGTGCTTGGAGAAGCTGCAAATTAGCAGCCAGTAAACTTATAATGAAAATCTGTTTGAGCGATCATGGTAATGAAATAGAAAATCAAAAGCCAAACTTCATTCCTCCATCACTGAAGGCGAGGGAGAGGAACATCGCCACCTCGTGGCAAGCTGCTGCAAGTTCAGGGAAGAGAGTCCTCTCGCTGCACTCCCTAGTGACTGGGAATCTACAATCCCTCTGATGAGAAGGAAGGCACTGGAAATGTGCAATATGCAAATGACACAGCTCTGATTAGTGAGGGAGGGTGCTAGTGGCCAGAGTAAAAGCTCCATTTGCCCTCTGGCTGGATGTTCACTGATTTCTTTCTTAACCCCCCATTTAGTTCTGCTCTCGGCACCTCGGATGAAATATTTAGTGATAGCAAAAAGGCAGCAGATGCCAGCAGGAATAAATAAGCTTTTCTGTATTTAGAATGAGGCCATTTATTTCCGACTACAGATCTATCAGGCGTGTTATTTATGTCTTTTGCAATTTTCCAGGACCCAGATTTCTCAGGGCACTTTGATTTCCTCAAATATATCTAGCAGCGGGAGAGCTGCAAGTAGTTGCATAGCACGCCCGCCCGCCCAAGCACTGATAACAGTCAGAGTCCATGAAGCCATTTTAATTAGGAAAGATGCTAAACTCTGTCTTATTGTCTCTGTTCTGTTTTGGTATGTCTCTTGTCTCATTAAAAGCTGACAATCTGCAATACTGATACGACTCAGGCAGAAGGATGCTCCAAATGTGGAACCAGAGGTGAACTGTCAGGCTGCATGAAATGTAACATAGGAAATTAGCTGTAATCTCAGTTCTCCGGTTTGTCAGGGCACTGCAGTGTGCTGGAAAAAGCAATGAAAAGAAATCAAGAGACTAAACAGGTTTGCCTATCCTGTGGTTCGGGGCAAATCACATGGCCTCCTCCCTTGGAGGGGTTGCAGTGAGATGCACTTTGCAGCCCATCACACTGCAAGGTAAATCCAGCCTCCAGCACTTCCTCTGAGCAAGTTGTTAGCATCTCTAAGCATCAATTTTTCTCTTCTGTGAGATGGGATAAGGAAAACACTCAACAGCTCCACTGGTTTCTGTAAGGACTCCATAGAATTGTCACAACATATATTGAAAATGTGTAAAAGCTGACAGAAGAAATAAGTCACAGTTGTAGTAATACCCTTCCCATGTCATTGGATTGCTGTGAAGATCAAATGACATAGGGCCAAAGTTCAGGAGGGTTGATTGGTTGTGAATACTGTTATTCTTTCAGCAGTTATCACTGAAAGAAGAAGACACAGACTGGGTAAAGGCTGAACACAGAGCATTCATGAGTGAGGTCTGTTCTGACATCTCAGTGTTTAAGGAGGGAAGGGGAGAATACTCTTGAGCTGGGTCCATGGAAGGCATCTCACTGCACTCTGAATTCTGACGCCACAGCCTTAAGAGACTCTATCCACTTTTGTAAGATCTGGAATCCCCCAGTAGTTTGGAAGGGTCCTCTCTGGCTCTCTTACTAGGTTGCTAAATGCCTCTCTATACAAGAACCCTGAAAGGGTTCCAGTCACTGGGACTCAGCCCTAATCAGAGCTCACCCCTAATCACAGCCTCTTATCTTCAGTTGATTTAGGACCTGGTCCAGTTAGGGAACCTCATGGCAAAATATTTTCATTATTGAGACCCCGTCTTACCCCGAACTTGATAGTGACATTCTATTTTGGGAATTGCTAGCAGAAATACTCGCAGACTCTTCTTTAGCACCTAGAAATCTACCTCAGATTATTTTGTTACTGATGTTGTTAAGTGCCGTCAAATCAGTTCTGACTCAGCACAGTGCTACGTAGGATTTCCAAGGCTTTAAATCTTTGCAGGAACAGAAAGTCTCATTTTTCTCCCACGGAGTGGCTGTCGGGCTCAAACCACAGACCTTGTGGCTCACAGTCCAGTGATTAGTACATAGAGCCCCTGCGCTCCCTCGGATTATTTTAGTCATAAGTAAATCTGGCAGTCAGGATTAGTTTTGTTCCTTTGCTTTGGACCACAATTTCCCAGAAAGCACTAGGAGAAAACAACCTAGCAGTGGATCACTCAATTATAGACGTCTATATGCTATTTGGATTTTGGCAAAGGGCGAATTTGCTCTGTCTGTTGCTTTTCACTATAAAAAGAAGATGAATTTTTTTGCCAGCTCTTTCACAAAAACAAACAGAATATTCATTCAAAGAACCAGAAAAACATCTGATGCTACAAAACACGACTAAAATATACTGTTTTTATCTTGGAAATGAACTCCCTAAGAGAGTGGAAAATAAATCATATGAGCCTCCCTCTGACTCAAGGAGTCAGCTCACTTGTAACTGGAATTCTGTCTTTTACCCTCAGTTTATTCTCAGGGCCTAAAAGGACCCTACATTTTGTGCTCCATTTGTAATTGATAATATCAACTATGATCACACAATGGAATAAAACATTGGAGGAAAGCAGAAGGAAGGATAAAGAGAATCCTGGCTTTATGAAAGAGCGTAGAGCTATTATCACCTCAAACAATAGTAGTCATCCACCATACTGTAATCTCCCTGTCACATTGCCACAGTGCTCAGTTTAAGACTTGACTCTTAATTGAGTCTGGACCCCTTAATTTTCATTTGCATGTCAAGCTCTTCACTTGGTATTATAGATATTTCACTATATCCCCTAAATTGAACCTGAATCTTGGAGTCCTGTTGTGGCACTGTGAGTTAATGCGCCAGACTGCAAAGCCGTTTGAACTGCAAGGTCGGTGGTTCAAGCTCACCAGCTGCCCCTCGGAAACCCTATACAGGGTCGCTATGGGTCAGAACCGACTCGACGGTACTTGACAACAACAACATAGGAGTCTTGATGGGTCACTGTAGAATAATGCACTGGACCACAATGTCTGTTTGAACCTCAAGGTTGCCAGTTCAAACCCACCAGACGCTCCTTGGAAACCCTGCACAGCGTTGCTCTGAGCCAGAGTCAACTCGATGGCACTTAACAACAGCAACAACAACGTAGACGCTTAACCCATGTTGAAAACCTGCCAGAAACAGGTGAAGAGAAGAGAAACAGTGTGCCTAAAACATCAAGTGAGAACTGTTCTTGTGGGAGAAAAGGAGCTCTGGAGTCTGGGAACTCTTTGAGTTCAGACTTCTGCCAACTAGTTATTTACAAGGAGCGTGTTGGTACTGTAGGATAAGCATTGGACTTTTCGAGCCCACCAGCTGCTCCTCAAGAGATAGATGAGGCTTTCTGCTTCTGCAAAGGTTTACAGCCTCAGAAACACTCTGCAGGATCACTATGAATTATTGCAAAAGGAGTCCTGATGGCTTAGCTAAGCACTTGATTGTTGACCAAAAATGACAGCAGTTCAAACTCACTCGCTATTCCATAGGAGAAAAGACCTGTTGATCTGTTCCATCAAAATTACTATCTAGGAAACCCTATGGGACAGTTCCACTCTGTCAGAGAGTTTCTGTGATTCAGAATCAACTTGATAGCAAGCAATAACAGTTGTATGAGCTAATCGGCTTAACTCATCTGTAAGACCACAAGAGTTTGTTTCCTTATCTGTAAAAGGGGACTAATAATAGCTACCTTGTGATGTCATTGTATAAATTACAAGTAATAAGTATAAAGAGTCTGTTATTATTAAGTGACGCTGAGTCAGTTTGGACTTATAATGATCCAAGGAACGGCTGCTGGGGATTGAACTGCTAACCTGTGGTTCCCAATACAGTGTTGATCATGCAGCGCCACACCAGGAATCCCTAACTAGTCTAACATGCTGCAAGTCATTTCATAGACGCTCAGCAAATTGTAGCTATTACTGCTGCTGCTGCTCTTAGAAAAGAGTGGAACCGTTTTCTCTTTTCTGACCTGGACTAAGTGCTCAAAATCCTTATAATACCAAGCCAGACTCTTCCTCTCTGTCAATATCACAGACTGTGTTGTTTCTGTGATGTTCTTACAGCCCTAGAAACCTGGGAGCCCTGTGTAGTTATCTGTTGGTATGCTGATTGGTAGTTTGTATACAATATACGAGAAAATATAGACTAAGAAAGTGAAGTACCTTAGAATCCGCAGGAATTGTTAGTGTTAGCAGATAATAGCTGCCTTAGTGAATGGCATCATGCCAGGCAGAGCTGTTTGTAGTAATTCAAATTTATAAACTTATTTAGGCTATTTTGTGAATGAGACTAACCCAGGAGCTGAATGAATTGAAAGTATGAGCCCTGTCCACATGACTTTCAGTTGAAAGAGGGACCTGGACACACCTCTTTATCCCTCTGCTTCCTTCCCCCAAGTGGCCCACTTGGACGATGACAGTAGGTGCAGACAAGCTACAGAAAGAAATGGTGGGGGTCCTGCCTGCACTATAAGAGGGGAGACAGGTTTGGTAAGAGAAGGACTCAGGCAGAATGTGGAAGCTCTCCAGGTCCAAGCCCAGCCTGGGCTCTCCTCTTCTCCTGTCTGACAGTTTCCTTTCCTGTCCCACCCATACAGTGGGCTAGGGTCCAGCGAGCAATAGGAGTGAAGTACATGTTATTAATTCTCAGCACTCTGGAAATCATGGGAGAGGCTTGATAAATACTCCACATTGGAACCAATGTGCCTTGCCATCGCATAGCAGTGTTGCAGGAGAGGAACCTTACTGTGCCATGTGGGAAGAGAAGGGATGCCATGGTATTTTATTATACTGAATGATTTGCAAAGCACATTCCTTTCTACTCGAGTTTCACATGCACCCAGAGATAAGCAAGGGCCAGGGTCTGCACCTGCCACTTCATAGGTGAAGAATGTGGAGCAGGAAGAATTGGAAGGACTTGCTTGCTAGTCATTGTCCAATTACCGTGTCTCCCACCTCAGCCTTGCCCCCTACTCCCCATTTTTGGGAGCGGGCTGTGCTGAGAATAGGTTTGCTGCACTTGACTTACTTTCAGATAGTCTACAAATGCAAGAAGGTTTCTCGCACTGCAGGTTATGATGCGGTCGTGAAATCAGTGTAATGTATGGTGCAGAAGAAGAGGGAAAGTGTAATGAATAAGATACAAGGATAGAATGTCAGAATGAATAACAAACAATAGGAGCGAGTAGTCATTCTTAAAACGTTGATTCCATTACATATGTATTTGTACAGTAGGTCATGGCCCAAAGTATCCAAAGCCACTGCCTTGGGTCATTGCAAGAGCATGGCTCTGCCCAGTTGTAACAATTTGCACGAGAGAAAATTTGTTTCTGGGAAAAGAAGATTGTTCTTCCTTTGGAGAAGGTGGGGGAGAGTTTCTTGTTCTATCCACAGGGAAGTCTACAAAAGCAAGAAAGTAGGAGGAAGGCCTATTGAGATGCAGGCATGACATCAGGCTCCTTTCATTTGGATCACTGTTCATCCCACTGCTCTACAAGATCCGCCTGCCATTGAGGACCTGGCTTCTTTGTGTCAACCGTATCCTGTAGTGCAGTGGCTCTGAATGACAGGTCATGTCAACAGTAAAGGACAGAGACAAAATGGAGAACACTGAGTGTGTGGGATGACAACAAGTTCTTCTCTCTTTACACTAGATTATGATAGTCCCCAGGGGGTACTCATTGGAGATGAGGAAGAAAACATGGCATGAGGCAAAGCAGTAGAGTTTGTCTTTGGCACCTTCGACTCTTTTGTCATCTCTCTGACTCTCCTCTTCCACCTTATTTTTTACCCAACTTAGTAATAGTTTACATAGGCGAACATTGGTTTTACACTCATTATTTCATTGCAATGATTACAATCCCCTCAGTGTATCATAATTCAACATTATTTTCTTCTATTCCCTCCGGGGTTTTTATTTGTTTGTTTGGGGGTGTACACAAAAACACTCAGGAATATAATCATTTAAACAACAAAAGGGCACATTCTTCAAGCCTGCCTCTTGGCTGCTGACACTCAGTCTTTCTCTTTCCATGAGTCTAGATCTTCAGCTGCTCTATCTCTCCATGTCCTCAGTTCTGCCTCCATCTCTGGTGTTGCTGCCTCTCTGGATAGGGTCCCACATCCCGCTCGTGCTCTTCTCCCTTGATAGTCCTAGGGTCCTCTGTCCCTGTAATGTAAGATTAACTACTTCCCCCTTTTTGTTACAAAACTTCTACCTTTACAGTGTGACAGTCGCAATTAGTCATGATAACAGAGGAAGGTTTTAAGCAGAGGAGTGTCATGATCTGACTTAATTTTAACGTCAGACTAGGGTTCGAGGTCACCAACAAAAGACACTCGTGTTCTACTTGTGCATGGAACAATGACTGGTTTACTCATAATGAAGAGACAGAACAAGGTCAGTGTCACTGTGGATACCACGGCAGTTTCCCATAGACAGCAACTCACCCCTCGCAGCCAGTGCAAGATATATGCTCCACGTACATTCCTCTTGTACTGCAGTTAAGGGATACTGTATTCCCTCTTTGCCATGAGCAGATACAGAAATGGGGTTAGCCTGGAGCCATATGGTACCCACACATGAGCAAGAAACAGAGAAGGGAGAAATCTTCTCTGATAAGGAAAGGGAACTGGGAGAGGAAACCACCAGATTCCCACTTTCCTTACCAGTGATATCCTGGGCCCAAGGCAACTGGGAAAGGAGGTGTAACAACAGTTCATCCCCCCAGCAATTAGAATGGTTTTTGCTGCTGTTTGAGAACAGATTATTGGGATGGGAGAACAATAGTGAAAACAGGAAGACCTGTTAAGAGGTTTCTAT
>NW_006408684.1:5316990-5328052 GCF_000296735.1 Chrysochloris asiatica | reverse complement strand
CTTCTCAATTCTTAACAACCCTGAATACAACAGAATGAAGCACCATCCAGTCCCACACCATCCTCACAATCGTTCCTATACTAGAGCACATTGTTGTGGTCACTATTTCAGCCCATCTCACTGAGGGTCATCCTCTTTTTCACTCATTCTGTTTTCTCCAGCATGATATCCTTCTCCAGGGACTAGTTCCTCCTGATGACATGTCCTAAGTACGTGGACAGAATCTCACCATTCTTGCTTCTATGGAACGTTCTAGCTGTACTTCTTCCAAGACAGATTTGTTCATTTTTTCTGGCAATATATCCAGTATTCTTTGCCAACACAATTATTCAAAAACATAAGTTCATTTTCAGTCATCCTTATTCATACCTAACTTGTGTGTACATATGAGGCAATTGAAAATACCATAACTTGGGGCAAGTGAAAGTATCATAATCGCTAAAGTATGTTTAATACTTTTAAGAGGTCTTTTACAGCAGACTTATCCAGTGCAGTGCACCATTTGGTTTCTTAACTTCTGTTTCCATGGATATTGATTGTGGATCCAAGTAAAACGAAAATCCTTAACAATTTCATTATTTTACACTGTTTATCATTTAACAAAAAAAAAAGAGGATTCTCCAAGTTATATAAGCTTCAGGTCCCACAAACTCTGGATGTATCCCAGAAGAGAGAAGTAACTTTGAAGAAAAATCTGCACAAATTGCATAACTTAGAAAAACAGCTTGTGCTCATGTTCTTGATTTAGCCTACTACAGCCTCCTCCCAGAAGGCAACACTGTATTCCTAATCTTTGCACGTGCTTAGGTAGCACTTGAGCATCTTCCCTGATGAGGACCCACTTGTACATCACTCATCTTGGCAATTCAGAGTACAGGAAGGGTGAGGAGAGCACACGGGAGGTGTTTTCTGCTTATAAAATGAGGCACATCATCCATGGGGACAGCATCTTCTTTGGAGGAGCAATCCTCTCAGCAGTGCAAGACAGGGTGATGGTCACAGAGTTCCAGCCATCGGACCAATGCCACAGACCAGAGACCAGGCTATCCTCTGTCCTTCCCTGAAGTGTGGGCACACACCCTCCTCTGACTCCAGCCTTTGCAAATCCAGCTCATAGAAAGACTACCACTATTCTTCACATGAGTGTAAATTCCAGCTAGGACCCCTATTTCAAAATAAATAGAAATTCAGACTTGCCGCATTGTTCTGATATGCAGAGACGGGAATCTGAGTCTGTTAATATCCATTCTTGTCCACAGTTCTTTGTAAAATTTGAGTCAGGCTCTAACCATTCTGTCTCTAGCTAAATCATGTGTTTTCATCTACTTTATAAGGATGTTAACCTATCTAGTGAACAGGTGGATGGATGAATAAATAAACAAATGAACGAATTAGCTAATGAATGATTAAAAAGAGAGCACCTCTGAAACACTATAATCTGTTTAAGTGTGGAGCACATAAATAGAAACTTGTTATTAAGTGGGTTCTGACTCATAGTGACCCTGTATAGTGTTTCCAAGGAGCAGCTGGTGAGTTTGAACTGCTGACCGTTCAGCTCAAACTGATCTTGCAGCCAAGTACTTATCCTCCAGTGCCACACCAGGATTCAAAATATAAGGTACCAAGGTCATAAATTCTGGAAGCTTCCTCACGTGCCCATGATAAAGATGAAGAGGAAACAGTGGGAGAAACCCCAGAGGAACAGGAATCCCACTGGCTCAGGTTTCCTCTTCTCCTTGACACTTTTCTGTTTAAAACTTTCTTTCGCTTAAGTTGGTGATCTAGAATTTAATGGCTTAAAATAATGGCTAAAATTGGACAGGACTCAACAGGGGTAACTTTTTTCTTGGCATCAACCATGGCAGCTTGAAGGCTGGTGCTGTAGTCAACTGAAGTGTGTATTCCCTCACACATGGGGGAGTTATGCTGGACACCAGCATACAGCCTCTCCATAAATCTAGGCCTCCTCACAAGGTCTCAGTGGTGAGTATCTCAGGCAAGAAAGAGCCAGGGGGACGCTTAACACCTCTTACAACTTAGCTTCAGGAGTTATACAACATCCTGTTCTGCCTCCTTCTATAGTTCAGGCCACTGCAAAGGACAGTGCTGGTTCAAGGCCCTGGGAATGCATATCACCTCTACTGGAGGACACTGCGTTCTGGAAGAGCATAGAGGCTGGAAATGTTGTTGGTGCCAACTTCACAAATACAATTAACATTCAGAAGGTGTTGATCTCAGTACAATATAACTGGAGTCAGTCTAATGAACTCTGACTCATGGTGACCCTTAGGGTTTTCAATGACTGATGGATTCGAACCTCCAGCCTTTCAATTAGTAGCCACATGTGACCATTTGTACCACCTAGGGATTCCAGAATAATTTATGGTAGTACTGGTGGTTCTGTGCTGTGGGGTTGGTCCCAAATTATAGTAACCCTGTATAGGATTTCCAATACTGTAGATCTTCATGGGAGCAAAATGTCTCATCTTTCTCTCACAGAGCAGCTGGTAGATTTGAACTGCTGACATTGCAGTTAGCAGCCCGACTCGTAACCCACTATGCTATCACAGCTCATTATAATAATTTATATTAGATTACATTTATACAAAGGTATAAATGATTTCTCAGTAAAAAGGTGTTAATAACCCAACATAATATCAAAAGATATTTATGGGGCCAGCTTTGAAAGATGCTTCTGATGTTCTTTGTCTATTCCAGGCAGCTGTGCACCCTGAGATTTCATCCCAATTAATCCACCTCAGTCATTACATTCACAGACTCAGCCTGGCATTCTAACTCACAAATGTACTATGTCTCAGGCCTCTGTACTCCACGGGCTCAGTAAGAACCCATGAAACAACAAAAAAAAATAATAACTTGGTTGAATTCTTTAGACCTGGAAATTTAGAATCTTGGATATGGATATAGAAGTCCTCCAATGATCCCATTGCTTTAAGCAATAGCCTAGCCATCTATTTAGAAATGAAAAACTTGTTATTTTCTGCTCTTGGAGGGAGCCTATTACTTTAAACACCGTCTCTAACAAAATATGAGCTGTTCCATGAATATTAAATTCCTGATAGAAAATCCTGGCAACAGGAAGTTCACACGTGGCTGGTCTGCCCCAAAGGGTAAAATGAAGCATTGGCTAAAGGGTAGATAGCTAAAATGTGAGCATGGAGGGCAATTGATCTAAAAGCAAAGAGGAGATTCTTGGGCTTGGATAGCGTGGCATTCATAGGCTTTCCAGAATGGCTCTGTTACCAGGGGCAAGGAAGGACTGAAGTAACTGTCTCTTCCCACCTTCCCCCTGGAGCTGTAAACATGCTACAGGAGCACATGTGTAAGATGGAGCTTTGATGTATGAATTCACTGTGGATTTCATGGTTTCTATCAGGGGCCAGCATGCTCCTGATCAAAATAAATCTCGGCTTCCTACCCTCACTTTACCTCATCCAGGAAGAAGAGGCAGGCCATTCTGTTAGAACCTGTAAATTTCCAGTTTTCAGTTTTTTCCATTGGAGTGTAGCAAATTCACTTAGACTCTGCTCTTGTTGTTTTTGTTAAGCGCCGTTGAGTCAATTCTGACCCATAGAAACCCTGTATATGGTTTCCGAGGAGTAGCTGGTGAGTTTGCACCACCGACCTTGCAGTTCAAACGGCTTTGCAGTCTGGCACATTAACCCACAGCGCCACACCAGGACTCCACTTGGGGAGTTGTTTATTAGGCCTTAGCTCTCATTTGGAAATAAATGTCTCTTGCCCTTGTTAAATGCTACAGTGTACACAGGGGTGATATCCTTGTCTGGGCTTGGGTGCTCTGTAGACCCCTGGTCAACAGCCCTCTCTTACAGTTGTGAATGTTGTTAACTCAATAGGTTAGCTCAGTCTAATTTTAAGGACCTAAAGAACTTCTCAACCTACTATGGACCTCCTAGTCCCAGTTCTTGTCCACTTACCTCTATTGTTGCATAGTTCATGCACTTCATTTGCATTGTCCTCCACACACAAGGGTGCCATGCCCTTTACTTGCATTATTAGTAAGCTAACCAATCCCCTTAAGGAGCTCTGGTAGCGTAGTGGTTACAAATTGGACTGCGAACCACAAGGTCAGCAGTTTAAAACTACCAGCCATTCCTTGGAAGAAAGATGAGATGTTCTGCTCCTGTAAAGATTTACAGCCTTGGAAACCCTGTACAGGGTCACTATGAGTCGGAACCAACTTGATGGCACTTAACACCAACAACAACATAACTTTTTGGAGTCCTGGTGTGGTGCTGTGGGATAAAGCACAGGACCGCAAGGTCAGTTTGAACCACAGAGTCGGTAGTTCAAACTCACCATCACCTGCTCCTTTGAAATCCTATACAGGGTCGCTAAGAGTCAGAACCCACACCATGGTACTTAACAACAACAGCAATAGTAATTTAAGCTTGCAAACAGCCTGGTAGGGATGAAGGTGGAAAGAAATGGTGGAATCCTCCATTTTATTTTGAGGGTAGAGTGGGTGAGATTTGCTGATGGACTAGATATGAGACACATATAAAAAGGGAGGAATCAGGGTGATGCTGATAGGGTCTTAGTCTGAGCAACTGAAAGAAGAGAGATGAGAGAAGATCCCTTCTGAAAAGATGTAGGCTCAAAGACTTGATTTTGAACATCATGGATTTGAGTTGCTTGTTAGGTATCCAAGTGGTGATGTTGTATTCAGCAGAACAATGTCATGTACTGACCTTAACTACTTGTAGGTGACTAAGGTCAACACTTTTAAGAAAGTCAATAAATACAAAGGTTCAAAAAAGTCTGGGAGGCATTCACTTTGACCTCATCCAGTCCTGCCCACACTCCAATACGCACTTCAGGTCTACACTATCGTCTTCTAAACACCTGCAGAACTTAAAGTTCATCAGTCCTACATTGGTAGATTGCCAACTTCATGAAGCAGTAATAAATTGGTATTGTGTGGACAATGGTTCCATTGTTTGGTGACCAGAAATAATGTTGTTTGCTGGTGGACTAAGTATTCCTGGCTTCCCTTCCGAATGTGTGGCTTACTGGGAAGTTACACCAAGGACAGTTGAGTGTATGATTAAGGCCCAACGGGCATTTGTGGATTTCCAGTATCATGCCCAGGTTAAATCCATAAATTCATTACTTTCGAGCGCTAGATGACAAGCACTGTAGTTAATTGTAAAAAAAAAAAAAAGAGGGTGGATTTCCACAGTCGTCAAGTCACTCCTTTTCATAATCACAGCCTGTATTTGGGAAAGAGCTGTCCAGCTGAGGTACATAGTCTGAGACTACAACAAAATGAAAGTGATGTGCCCAATCTGGAAATGGGTCACCTGGACCTCCCTAGCATAATGCACAGCCTTAAAAGCCACTGCACTGTGACACTACTGCATTGGTCCTTGGAGATGCAGGGGGCGGAAACAGAGGCCTGGAGATTGACTTTGCTTTGCTGTCTCTTTTTGTTTGCATCCTAGAAACAGCATAGCGTCAGCCTGTGATAACTGATCATCTCCATGCTTGTTGTATGTTATGTGGTGATGGCATACATCAAATTGTTGAGTTGTTTCCCCACAGACAGGAAGCTCCTGTATACATCCACATGTAGACACTTGTTCTTTGAACAATAAAACCAAGAACAGTTAATAATTTGATACAGATGGGTATAGAAAGAGTTCCAACTGATATTTGTAATTTATAAGAAGTTAATTAACCTTCCTCATTTAAAAAAATAAAAAGCTTGAGACCTAATTTCCTGTCTGATACACATTGGTTTTGATAGTCATCATTTTTTAAATGTGTTTTCATTGATATTCCGAAATAATTACGCTGAATATCTCAGTCTGAATAAGGTGACTATTGCTCTGTTAGAATTTTCATGAACAGTCTTTATTACAATAAGCTTTTTTGCAGTGTGTCATAAAGGAAAGACGATGCTCATCATATAATTTAAAAAGTAAAGCCAAAGTAGTAATAAAATGCTACATATAATTGTAAGGCCATAATTTTGCTTGGTGGTTAAAATGTCTAACTTTCAAAAGGGGACAAAATGAAGTCAGTCTTTCTAAGAAACTCATAGCAAACACATATCTATCCAGCTACAATTCTAATTTCAGAATCTCAATCAGTTTTCACTTTCTTGTTATTTTTTAAAAATTATAGAAAAATATAACCAGTTAAGGAAATCAAAAGTCAATACAGGGCTGATAATACGCTAAGTCACTAAGCCAAATCACTGTAAAGCTTATTACATTAATATCAAAGTCCCTTAGAATATTAAGGTGGAACACTCTTTTTAGATTGAACACATTGCAGAAGCTAAATTTGAATCCACTTTTGGTCAGTATAGTGTACCAATGGAAGGTATATCTGAGAGCATGATTTCAGATATACTGGAAGTCCCCCTGGATCAAGTTCATCTTCCTCAGTAGCATGCACAGGCTTGGGAATCCACAAATGGGCACCAAGTATGTGGTGGTTGTTGTTAAGTGCCATTGAGTCAGTTTCGACCCATAGCGACCCTGTAGAGGGTTTCCGAGGAGCAGCTGGTGAGCTTGAACCACCGACCTAGCCGATCAAATGGCTTTGCAGTCTGGCACATTAACCCACAGTGCCACACCAGGAAAGAAAAGGAAAATGTAGGTGGGACAATATCAAGGGTGAATTTTATATACTCCAATAATATTTTCCATGGCTAGCCTCCTATCGCTTAGCTGTGTGAGCTTGAGCAAATTCTTTAAACTTTTCTTAATTTCTGTTAGGGAAAATGAGAAATTATAACAGTAATGCCTACAAGGAATGGTTGTTTTCCAAATTAAACGAGTTAATATATCTCAAGCAGTTAGAACAGCCTTTGCATAATTTAAGTGCTCACTAACCACTAAGTATTAATCTTATCATTGCAATGATTGCTTTATAGAGGATTCACATTGAATCTGTAAGCCTTATTAAGATTCAGTATGAAAGCGTATTAAGCATATATATATTTTGTGTACAAATTTTGATAGCAAGAAGGGAAGCATAATGATACTGCCCAGAACTAGGGTGAGAGGAAGGAGCCTGTACTAAAAGGGGGGCACAGTGAGAAAAACCCACTCTTATTGTTACCTGCATGGTATGGGTCAGCACTAATCTAATCCCCACCTGGATCCAGTCATCACCTTCCCCATCTCTTTCCTTGTGAGCAGTTACTCTAAAGGGCACTGTCTCATCCTCAGTCCTCCCTATCCCCCTTCTTGAGTACTTACAACCTTAGGGGGCTACCCAGCCCCTTAACTTCTGACCTGTCCACCTCCTCTCCAGACCAGCTGCCAGTGCAGCCCTTCTCTGACTCAAGCCACCCAAGCCGGGTCAGAAAAGGCAGATGACAGCCCCTGCTGTCTCTCATTGCTCCTGTAGCTTCATTAATTCGTTGGAATCATTCACAGAGATTGGAGTATCTCTGCTCCTTGGAAACTCTATACAGACTCTATATGAGTCAGAACTAACTCGATAACACTTAACAACAAATATTTGAGTCAGAATCAACTAGATGTCAGTGGGTTTGGGTGTTATACTTACTGATACCCAGAAAGGATCCAAAGAAAGGAGACACAACACAAGGTCTGGGAGAGGTACCAGCACAATACTTCTATTGTCCCCAGGGACATGCTACCCTCCCAAGAACAGACTCTCTTGCCAATCCAGGAAGTCCCAGCTACTTTCAAGTCTAGGGCCTTTTATTGGCTTTACTGCCTAGTCATGCCTGGAGCCTCACTGCATAGTCGTGATAGATTGAATCATTGAATATAAATGATTAACTAAATCTTACCCCCTACCCTTCCTGAGGAAGGAGCTCTGGTAGCATAGTGGTTACGAATCGGGCTGCTAATCTCAAGGTCGGCAGTTCAAAACTACCAGCCATTCCATGGGAGAAAGATGAGGTTTTCTTCTCCTGTAAAGATTTACAGCCTCGAAGCCCTGTGCAGGGTCACTATGAGTTGGAACCGACTCCATGGTACTTAACAAAAACAAACCCTTCCTGATGAGTCCTAGTGTAGCGCTGTAGGATGAGCACTAGACTGCAAGATAGGTTTGAATCGCAAGGTCAGTGGTTCAAATTCACCAGCGACTCTCAGACACCTTATAACAGGGTCTCTATGGGTCAGAACCAACTCGACAGCCCTTAACATCCTTCCTGAAGTTAGCTGATTAGGTGTGGTCTTTGTGATCTGCACTCATTTTCACATGGTTTCCAGTATTACATAGATGGTTTAGAAGACAAAGAGACTTTGTTGTTGTTTGTATCATTAGTTTATTTGTTTTTTTCTACTTAGTAGTATTTCAATGAATAGACACATACCCATTAAATTATTGATAAACATTTGGGTTATTTCCAATTTTGGGCTACTTGGTTAAAGCTTATAGAAACAATTGTATCACAAGTCTTTGTATGAATAAGCCATGACATTGGAAATTCAAACCCACTAGCTGCTAGTCAGAAACCCTACATAGGGTCACTATAAGTCAGAACTGACTCAACGGCACTTCACAACAACAAGAATTACATATCGTAGTCAACACATGGACTTGTCAGTACTTTTCATTTTAGTCATTGTACTCAGTATGCCATGGGATCTCATTGCTATTTTAACCTTTTATTCTAATTATCAAGTGCTATATAAAACATCTGGAGGGACCAGTCTCTGGAAAAAAATATCATGTTTGGTAAAGTGGAGGGTCGGAGAAAAAGAGGAAGGCCCCCAAGGAGAATGGATTGGCACAGTGGTGGCAGTGATGGGCTCAGGTAGAGTAATGATTGTGAGGTTGGCCCAGGACTGGGCAGTGTTTCGTTCTGTTGTGCATAGGGTGGCTGTGAGTCAGTGGTAACTTGATGACACCTAACAATAACAACAACATATAAAACATGCTTTCAAAATATAGTAACTTACGTAAATAAATGTTGATTATTTATCTGCAAGTTGCCAGGGCTCAGAGTGGGTAACTTATTTCTTCTCCATTAGTTGCGCTAGGCCATTTCTAAGACCAAAAGACCTGAACCAAACCCACTGCTGTTAAGTCTATTCCAAACCATAGGAATCTATAGGAAAGTAGAACTACACCATAAAGTTTCCCAGGATAGAAACCCTTGACGGGAACAGACTGCCTCATCTTTCTCACAGAGCAGTTTTTGAGTTTGAACTGCTGACCTTTTGGTTAGCAGACCAGGGTTTAGTCAACAGAACCACTAGGGTTCCTTAGAACAGAGGTTGGTTTTATTTGAAGGTTGTCCATTGAAGATATTTACCATTTTATGCTGGCTGTTGACTGAAGACCAATCACAGTGCCAGTCTACATGGATCTCTCTATGAATAGTTTCAAGGGCTAAGTGATAGAATGTGTATAGACACTGAGCACCACAAATATAAACTACAACCTCAAGTAAAATGGTGAAAGGGAACAAGTGATAAGATTGGACAGTCACTATACTGTAAGAGGGAAGCTGTCAGCCCTAGAAGGCTCAGCGACCTCAGGCCCCATGTGGATACCCAAAGAGTAAACGGTGCCTGTATCTAAACATAATTCAGATGTAATTGAGAGATAGCTGATGCAGACAAAGACACTTTGATTCCGTGGAAATCCCCAGAGCCATCTTTTAGTCAAAGGTCAAATTGAGGTGTCTGTCTCACAGGGTCATGAAGTGTGTTATGGATTAGGGGTATTAGAATAGAGTAAACTTGTTGTTTTGTGTGTGTGTGTGTGTGTTTTATCATTTTGCCTTCATAATATTTTTAATAAAAAATATTATTATAAGGAAAAGTGGTGAGATTATGAGTGGAGGGGGTTGTTTGGGTTGTTAGATAGGAAATACCATTTTTGTAGAGTCTTAAAAAATGAACATTAAAAGCTCCCAGCCCTTCCTGGCACTGATAGTCAATTAATTGCATTACCTGATGATATTATGCATTAAGATGAGGATGTTCAGTTCTTTGCTTTCTTGTTGCGTCCCACCACATCCTAAATGGCTCTCTCATTTGGCCAGACTCACTTCAGACTGTACTAAATGCACGCTATTTTCTGGTAATAGAGTGTAGCCTCTTGTAGATGCGGTAAACCTCTGCCTGCACTGTGTCCAGGGAAATCTATCATTGGTGGTTCTATTTCAAGAGCTAAGTAGCTAGTATTCTGCTGTGCATAAGGTCACGATGGCACCTAACAACAACAGCAAGTAGCTAGTATGGTATACAATCCAGTGACAAATCTAGAATTGTACTGTTAAAGCTCAAAGGAAAGAGAGTCAGTCTTTACGTCAGGGCCCCTAAGAAATCCGGAAGCTTGACAAGAGATCTGCAAGTCCTTAGCTACAGGTGACTGTAAAAACAAAAACAAACCTGTTGCCCTCAGCTCAATTCTAAATCGTGAGGACCCTGGATGTCAGAGTAGACTGGTGCTCCATAGTGTTTTCAGTGACTGATTTTGAAGGCACCTTTCTCCCGAGGTGTCTCTGTATTTGAATCTCCATCCTTACAGTTAGCAGTCAGCTTGTTAACTGCTTGTACTACCAAGGAACTCCTTTCATTTGATATTGTTGTCAATTCCAACTCATAGTGACCCTATGCATAACACGATGAAACACTATCCGGTCCTGTGCCATCCACTTGATTATAGATAGGATTAAACAGTATATCATATTATTTTTCATTTTTTAATATGCATAAATGCTGTTGTGATGGATGAAATACAGATTTTTTTAAAAAAAGAATATTGTTTCAAACAATAGAGTTAATATGTGATATCTGCCTCTTGCTTTTTTTTGTAGAAAATAATACGCATATTTGAAAAGGTTGAGACTAGTGTGAGCTGATCCCGTCATTTGGCATGTGAGGACAGAAGCCCTTTCCAGAGGGCCTGTGGAGTCTCCTCTTCACCCAGAGTGTCCAAGGCAGGATCCAGGCTAGAACCCAGATCTTCAGCTGCCTCTTCTTTCTCATTTCATGATAGCATGAGGCCTCTAAAAGCAGTATGTGGGTTGTTGTTAAGTGCTGTAGAGTCTGTTCCAATTCTTGTTGTTGTT
>NW_006408684.1:5288068-5315847 GCF_000296735.1 Chrysochloris asiatica | reverse complement strand
CTTCTCAATTCTTAACAACCCTGAATACAACAGAATGAAGCACCATCCAGTCCCACACCATCCTCACAATCGTTCCTATACTAGAGCACATTGTTGTGGTCACTATTTCAGCCCATCTCACTGAGGGTCATCCTCTTTTTCACTCATTCTGTTTTCTCCAGCATGATATCCTTCTCCAGGGACTAGTTCCTCCTGATGACATGTCCTAAGTACGTGGACAGAATCTCACCATTCTTGCTTCTATGGAACGTTCTAGCTGTACTTCTTCCAAGACAGATTTGTTCATTTTTTCTGGCAATATATCCAGTATTCTTTGCCAACACAATTATTCAAAAACATAAGTTCATTTTCAGTCATCCTTATTCATACCTAACTTGTGTGTACATATGAGGCAATTGAAAATACCATAACTTGGGGCAAGTGAAAGTATCATAATCGCTAAAGTATGTTTAATACTTTTAAGAGGTCTTTTACAGCAGACTTATCCAGTGCAGTGCACCATTTGGTTTCTTAACTTCTGTTTCCATGGATATTGATTGTGGATCCAAGTAAAACGAAAATCCTTAACAATTTCATTATTTTACACTGTTTATCATTTAACAAAAAAAAAAGAGGATTCTCCAAGTTATATAAGCTTCAGGTCCCACAAACTCTGGATGTATCCCAGAAGAGAGAAGTAACTTTGAAGAAAAATCTGCACAAATTGCATAACTTAGAAAAACAGCTTGTGCTCATGTTCTTGATTTAGCCTACTACAGCCTCCTCCCAGAAGGCAACACTGTATTCCTAATCTTTGCACGTGCTTAGGTAGCACTTGAGCATCTTCCCTGATGAGGACCCACTTGTACATCACTCATCTTGGCAATTCAGAGTACAGGAAGGGTGAGGAGAGCACACGGGAGGTGTTTTCTGCTTATAAAATGAGGCACATCATCCATGGGGACAGCATCTTCTTTGGAGGAGCAATCCTCTCAGCAGTGCAAGACAGGGTGATGGTCACAGAGTTCCAGCCATCGGACCAATGCCACAGACCAGAGACCAGGCTATCCTCTGTCCTTCCCTGAAGTGTGGGCACACACCCTCCTCTGACTCCAGCCTTTGCAAATCCAGCTCATAGAAAGACTACCACTATTCTTCACATGAGTGTAAATTCCAGCTAGGACCCCTATTTCAAAATAAATAGAAATTCAGACTTGCCGCATTGTTCTGATATGCAGAGACGGGAATCTGAGTCTGTTAATATCCATTCTTGTCCACAGTTCTTTGTAAAATTTGAGTCAGGCTCTAACCATTCTGTCTCTAGCTAAATCATGTGTTTTCATCTACTTTATAAGGATGTTAACCTATCTAGTGAACAGGTGGATGGATGAATAAATAAACAAATGAACGAATTAGCTAATGAATGATTAAAAAGAGAGCACCTCTGAAACACTATAATCTGTTTAAGTGTGGAGCACATAAATAGAAACTTGTTATTAAGTGGGTTCTGACTCATAGTGACCCTGTATAGTGTTTCCAAGGAGCAGCTGGTGAGTTTGAACTGCTGACCGTTCAGCTCAAACTGATCTTGCAGCCAAGTACTTATCCTCCAGTGCCACACCAGGATTCAAAATATAAGGTACCAAGGTCATAAATTCTGGAAGCTTCCTCACGTGCCCATGATAAAGATGAAGAGGAAACAGTGGGAGAAACCCCAGAGGAACAGGAATCCCACTGGCTCAGGTTTCCTCTTCTCCTTGACACTTTTCTGTTTAAAACTTTCTTTCGCTTAAGTTGGTGATCTAGAATTTAATGGCTTAAAATAATGGCTAAAATTGGACAGGACTCAACAGGGGTAACTTTTTTCTTGGCATCAACCATGGCAGCTTGAAGGCTGGTGCTGTAGTCAACTGAAGTGTGTATTCCCTCACACATGGGGGAGTTATGCTGGACACCAGCATACAGCCTCTCCATAAATCTAGGCCTCCTCACAAGGTCTCAGTGGTGAGTATCTCAGGCAAGAAAGAGCCAGGGGGACGCTTAACACCTCTTACAACTTAGCTTCAGGAGTTATACAACATCCTGTTCTGCCTCCTTCTATAGTTCAGGCCACTGCAAAGGACAGTGCTGGTTCAAGGCCCTGGGAATGCATATCACCTCTACTGGAGGACACTGCGTTCTGGAAGAGCATAGAGGCTGGAAATGTTGTTGGTGCCAACTTCACAAATACAATTAACATTCAGAAGGTGTTGATCTCAGTACAATATAACTGGAGTCAGTCTAATGAACTCTGACTCATGGTGACCCTTAGGGTTTTCAATGACTGATGGATTCGAACCTCCAGCCTTTCAATTAGTAGCCACATGTGACCATTTGTACCACCTAGGGATTCCAGAATAATTTATGGTAGTACTGGTGGTTCTGTGCTGTGGGGTTGGTCCCAAATTATAGTAACCCTGTATAGGATTTCCAATACTGTAGATCTTCATGGGAGCAAAATGTCTCATCTTTCTCTCACAGAGCAGCTGGTAGATTTGAACTGCTGACATTGCAGTTAGCAGCCCGACTCGTAACCCACTATGCTATCACAGCTCATTATAATAATTTATATTAGATTACATTTATACAAAGGTATAAATGATTTCTCAGTAAAAAGGTGTTAATAACCCAACATAATATCAAAAGATATTTATGGGGCCAGCTTTGAAAGATGCTTCTGATGTTCTTTGTCTATTCCAGGCAGCTGTGCACCCTGAGATTTCATCCCAATTAATCCACCTCAGTCATTACATTCACAGACTCAGCCTGGCATTCTAACTCACAAATGTACTATGTCTCAGGCCTCTGTACTCCACGGGCTCAGTAAGAACCCATGAAACAACAAAAAAAAATAATAACTTGGTTGAATTCTTTAGACCTGGAAATTTAGAATCTTGGATATGGATATAGAAGTCCTCCAATGATCCCATTGCTTTAAGCAATAGCCTAGCCATCTATTTAGAAATGAAAAACTTGTTATTTTCTGCTCTTGGAGGGAGCCTATTACTTTAAACACCGTCTCTAACAAAATATGAGCTGTTCCATGAATATTAAATTCCTGATAGAAAATCCTGGCAACAGGAAGTTCACACGTGGCTGGTCTGCCCCAAAGGGTAAAATGAAGCATTGGCTAAAGGGTAGATAGCTAAAATGTGAGCATGGAGGGCAATTGATCTAAAAGCAAAGAGGAGATTCTTGGGCTTGGATAGCGTGGCATTCATAGGCTTTCCAGAATGGCTCTGTTACCAGGGGCAAGGAAGGACTGAAGTAACTGTCTCTTCCCACCTTCCCCCTGGAGCTGTAAACATGCTACAGGAGCACATGTGTAAGATGGAGCTTTGATGTATGAATTCACTGTGGATTTCATGGTTTCTATCAGGGGCCAGCATGCTCCTGATCAAAATAAATCTCGGCTTCCTACCCTCACTTTACCTCATCCAGGAAGAAGAGGCAGGCCATTCTGTTAGAACCTGTAAATTTCCAGTTTTCAGTTTTTTCCATTGGAGTGTAGCAAATTCACTTAGACTCTGCTCTTGTTGTTTTTGTTAAGCGCCGTTGAGTCAATTCTGACCCATAGAAACCCTGTATATGGTTTCCGAGGAGTAGCTGGTGAGTTTGCACCACCGACCTTGCAGTTCAAACGGCTTTGCAGTCTGGCACATTAACCCACAGCGCCACACCAGGACTCCACTTGGGGAGTTGTTTATTAGGCCTTAGCTCTCATTTGGAAATAAATGTCTCTTGCCCTTGTTAAATGCTACAGTGTACACAGGGGTGATATCCTTGTCTGGGCTTGGGTGCTCTGTAGACCCCTGGTCAACAGCCCTCTCTTACAGTTGTGAATGTTGTTAACTCAATAGGTTAGCTCAGTCTAATTTTAAGGACCTAAAGAACTTCTCAACCTACTATGGACCTCCTAGTCCCAGTTCTTGTCCACTTACCTCTATTGTTGCATAGTTCATGCACTTCATTTGCATTGTCCTCCACACACAAGGGTGCCATGCCCTTTACTTGCATTATTAGTAAGCTAACCAATCCCCTTAAGGAGCTCTGGTAGCGTAGTGGTTACAAATTGGACTGCGAACCACAAGGTCAGCAGTTTAAAACTACCAGCCATTCCTTGGAAGAAAGATGAGATGTTCTGCTCCTGTAAAGATTTACAGCCTTGGAAACCCTGTACAGGGTCACTATGAGTCGGAAATGACTCCACAGCACACAACCACCAACCAATCCCCTTAGTGGGCCACAAGCACCTCACATTTGCATAGTCCTGCTCAATCATTTGGTGAAAATTACAATGATGGTGGCTTGAAGGGCCATGTTAAGAAGCATAGTGGGTAATGAGTTGCTAACCAAAAGATCAGTCGTTTGAATCCACCAACCACTCACAGGAGAAAGATGAGGTTTTCTGCTCCTGTAAAGATTTACAGCTTCAGAAACTCTATACAAGGTCTCTCTGAGTTGGAACCAACTTAGCGGCTCAAAGCAGCAGCAGTGGAAGGGTCATGTTAAGTAACTCACAACACTGAACCTACACACAAGATTCTGATATGCTCCCTTGATAACCAGCCAAAGTGACATGAGGTAAATACAGAATCACATTGGTGGCCCTTTCATATTCTATATCTGCAAAGGAACTCTGGTAACGTAGTAGTTACAAATTGGGCTGCTCACCTCAATGTTGGAAGTTCGAAACTACCAGCTGTTCTGCAGGAGAAAGATGAGGCTTTCTGCTCCTGTAAAGATTTACAACCTTGGAAACCCTGTGTGGAGTCACTGTGAGTCAGAACCAACTCCACAGTACTTAACAACAACAACAATCTGCAAGGCAATCTAGAAAATGTGAAATCTTCGCATCTTGGCCTTTTTCACCTTTAGTCTAAAGGGATTTTTGTCCTCCTTGATGTGTCTATAACACTGTTGGCATGAATAAGTAGAATTTCAAATGTGTCTTTGAAATAATGTCTTTTACAATGTAATAAGAACCAAGGAAGACCAACCTAGGTCCTACTGTAAGCTGAATTAGCCTGGATGAAAATTTCTACCTTTCTTAGAAAGACAATAGTTGTATCGTTCGTTTTCTATTCCAAATGGCCCCTTAACAGGACCAAGACAGTGAAGGAAAGATATGTCCTCCAGTTTTCACAAGTGAATTGTCCTTCCTTAGAAAGACAAGTTACTCATTTTGTTCTAAGTCAGGGGCTCATGCAATTAATTTAGTCAATGAAATGATTTTTTTTCCTCTACAAAAACTCAAGTTTCCAAACAACATTTGGCACATGGCATTTTAGCAAGCTACCTCATTAAACTGAGACTCCTGAAGAAAATGTTTGCAGAATAGGGACATTGGTAATTAACGCTAAAATGTTAAGTTTACATCTGCCTGGTCCTTTTGCCCCCTTAGTTTCTTATACTTAATTTTGTCTTTAATGAGCAGATAACATGTTGTTGTTGTTAGGTGCCATCGAGTCAGTACTGACTCATAGCGACCTTATGCACAGCAGAACGAAACACTGCCCGATCCTGAGCCAACCTCACTATCGTTTCCACACTTGAGCCCATCGATGCTATCACTTGGCCAATCCATTTCACTGGGGTCTTCCTCTTTTTCTCTGACCCTCCACCCTGCCAAACATGCTATCCTTCTTCAACGACTGGTCCCTCCTGACAATATGTCCAAAGTATGAGAGATGAAGTTTGGCCATCCTGGCCTCCAAGGAACACTGGCTGCACTTCTTCAACACAGATCTTTGGTTCTTTTGGCAGTCCATGGCACTTTCAATATTCTCCTCCAGCACCATAACTCAAAAGCATCAATTCTTCTATGGTCTTCCTTATTCACTGTCCAGTTTTCACATGTATGTGAGGTTATTGAAAATACCTCATAACCAGTATAACATGCAGAATGATAAATCACTAAGGATCAATGTGTTAAAAGACATCTAGAAAAAAATAAGCTAAAGTTATCTCAGTTTTGTATGACTTTTGACATGCAAAAATTCCATTTCATCATCCATCATCATGCTGAGGGATACTGGTGTGGTACTGTAGGGTAAGCACTGGACTGCTAACAGCAAGGTTGGTGGTTCAAACTCACCAGCAGCTCCTCAGAAACTTCATTCAGAGTTGCTATGAATCAGAGCTGATTCAACAACACTTAACAACAACAACAGTAACAAAAGTTGCTAATGATCCATGGTGGCGCATGGTTAAGTACTCACTAAGGACCAGAAGATCAGTGGTTCAAATCCACCAGCCATCCTGTGCGAGAAGATATGGCAATCCTGCTCTTGTAAACATTGTTGTTAGGTGCCATCAAGTCGGTTCCAACTTACAGTGATCCTATGCGCCACAGAACAAGACACTGGATGGTCCTGTGCAATTCTCAAAATCATTATGTTTGACCCATTGTTACTGCCACTGTGTCAGTCAAATCTTGTTGGGGGTCTTCCTCTTTTTCATTGACACCCCACTTTATCAAGCATGTTGTCTTTCTACAGCAACTGATTTCTCTTTCCGAAGTATGAGAAACAGTGTCTCTCCACTGTCAACTTCTAAGGAGCATTCTGGTTATAGTTCTTCCAAGGCAGATTTGTTTGTTCTTTGCTTTCCATGGTACTTTCAATATTATTTGACAACACCATAATTCAAATGCTTCAATTATTCTACAGTTTTCCTTATTCATTGTACAATTTTCATATTCATGTAAGGCGATTGAAAGTACGATTGCTTGGGACATGCACACATTAGTTCACAGAGTGAGTGAGATCTTTGCTCTCGAATGCTTTAAAGAGGTCTTTTGAAGCAGATTTGCCTAATCCAGTACATCTTTGGATTTCATAACTCCTGCTTCCCTGAGTATTGATTGTGAATCCCACAAAATGAAGTCTTTGACAACTTCAATCTTGTCTCCATTCATCATACTGATATTTGTTGATCCAGTTTGTGAGGGTTTTGTTTTCTTTACAGTGAGGTGCATTCCATAATGAAGAATGCAGTCTTTGATCTCCATGGATAAGTATTTCATGTCCTCTTCACTGCCAGCAAAAAAGATTATGTCATCTGTATATTGCAGGTTGCTAATGAGTCTTTCTCCAATCCTGATGTCACATTCTTCTTGAATAATCCAGTTTCTTGGATTATTTGCTCAAGGTGTATGCCTGTTCTGATTTTAAACCATTCAGTATGCCCTTGTTCTATTTAAAGTAATGCCTCTTAGTCTATGTACAGGGTCCTTGTGAACACAGTTAAGTGTTTTGGAATAACCATTTTTAGAATGTTATCTATAATTTGTTATGATCCACACAATAAAGCACAAGTAAACATTTTTCGAGTATTCTCTGCTTTTAGCTAATATCCATCTGACATCACAGTGATATCTCTAGTACCACATCTTCTTCTGAATCTGGCTTGAATTTCTCTCAACTGTTTTTTTAATTATCTTCAGCAAAATGTTATTTGTATATAATATTAATGATGTTATTTGATGATTTCTGCATTCCATTGCATTACCTTACTTTGGAATGGGCAAAATATTGATCTCTTCCAGTTGGTAGCTGTCCTACAAATTCTTGAGGTAGATGAGTGAACACCTCCAGGGCTGTATCCGTTACTTGAAACATTTCAGTTTATCTTCTGTCAATTCCTGGAGTCTTGTTTTACACCAGTGCCTTCAGTGCAACTTGGACTTCTTCCTTCAGTGCCGTCAGTTCTTGATTACATTCTACCTCTTGAAATAGTTGAGCATCAACCAATTCTTTTTGGTACCATGACTCTGTGTATTCCTTCAGTCGTATTTTAATGCTTCTTGTGTCGTTGAATATTTTGCCCATGTTGTTGTTGTTGTTAAGTGCTGTTGGATCGGTGCCAACTAATAGCAACCGTGGATAAGGTTTCTGATGAGTACCTGGTGGATTTGAATCACCAACCTTGTGGTGAGCAGACACCACACCAGAAGTTCGTTATGTCCATAAAATCTAATACTGCAATCTAAGTCTTGAATTTTTCTTCAATTCTTTCAGCTTGAGTATTAACTGGTCTTTCTTGTAGGTGCATAGATATTAACCTATAACAGACAGCATTGTGCTTCAAGATAGATCTTGAAATGCTCTTATTGACAATGAGTGTGTCCCCATTCCTCTTCAATTTGTCCTTCCCGGTATAGTAAACCATTATGATTTTCAGATTCAAAATGTTCAGTAAAAGTCCATTTCAGCTCACTAACATAATTTTTATGTGTTCCATTTCATTTTTGACAACTTACAATTTCCCTAGACTCATACATTTCATGTTCTGATTATTAATGAATGTCTGCAGCTGTTTCTCCTCATTTGGAGTTGTGTCCCACCAGCAAGCGAAGGTCCTGAGCGCTTTGCTCCATTCACGTCATATACACCCATCTCCTTTGAGGAGGCAACTCTTCCAGTCATATTTTGCGTACCTTCCAACCTGAGGGTCTCATTTTCCAGCACTGCATCTGACATTGTCCCCCTGCTATTCATAAAGTTTTCAGTGGCTAACCATTCAGAAGTGGGTATACCTCTCCTTCTTCCTAGTCTGTCTTAGTCTGGAAGCTCCACTAGAACCTGTCCAATCTGGGTGACCCTGATGATATTTAAAATATCAGTGGTATACCAAATATCAATCCTATCCCCTCTGTATACAGGGTAGATAGGGATGGGCAACTTAGACATTGGCTACCTAAAATGAGGGGCGATAAAGGCACGAAGTGACCGACTTACAAGTTTTCAAGAGAGAGTTTAGTTTAAGAGTGTGTAGGGGAAGGTAGAGTTCCCACTGAATAGTTTTCATCTTGTCTAGATGGGTCGGGTGAAAAGAGATGGGGATAAGATTCTTATGATTTGATAATGAGTAACTGTTATCACGACTAATTGCTACTGTCACAACTATAAAGATAGAAGTTTTGTAACAAAAATGGGGGAATAGTTAATTTTACAGTCCATAGACAGAGGCTCCTAGAACCATCAAGGGAAAAGAGCATGAGTGAAATGCGGGATCCTATACCATGAAGCAGAGACACCAGAGATGGAGGCAGAGATGAGGACATGGAGAGAGAGAGCAGTTGAGAACTCTAGAGTCATGGAAACAGAATGACTGAGTGCTGACGGCCAGAAGGCAGGCTTGCAGAATGCGCCCTTAGGTTGTTTAAATAATTATATATTCCTGAATATTTTTGTGTACATTTCCCCACCCCCACCACCCCACCACCCCAAAAAATCAGAGGGAATGGAAGCAAATACTGTTGAATGATGATGCACAGAGGAGATTGTAATCATTGCAATGAAACGATGTTGTAAACCAGTGTTCGCCTATGTAAACTATCACTTGATTCACAATAAAAACTTAAATATATGACTGATATATATCGATGGTATAGTTTCCAGCATCATAGCAGCACACAAGCCATTACAGACATGTGGTGGTCTGTAAATATTACAGCATTGGAAACACTATGGGGCAGCTCTAGTCTGTCCTATAGGATTGCTACGAGTAGGAATGGACTCATTGGCAGTGGTTTTGGGTTTGGTTAAGGTTTGCTAACACACAACCAAATTATTTACTGTCATCCCTGAAGTACATGATCTTTCCATTCCCTTGCAATCATTACATTCTGCAGTTTGAAATGATTCTTTCTCTGCATCCAAATTCTCCAAACAGTGAATTGAGCTCAGTGGAAATAGTCTGACATTTATTTATTAAATGGACAGAAATGCATTACTGATAGGGCAGATTTAGGCCTAGACTCAGCCATCACCCCATATTTCTCTTTTCCTCCCTCTCTGTATGACATGGGTGATCATCTAGCCCACAGCTAGTCAGATTGAAACAGAAAGTTCATAGTTTCCTAGTGGGGCCAGAACAAAATATCACAAAATGGGCAACTTTACAGAATAGAAATTTATTGTTTGCAGTTGTGGATTTTAGAAGTCCAAATTTAGGGCACAGCAGGAGCACACTGTCTCTGGTCATTCTAGAGGAAGCCCTTTCCTCAGCTTTGGCAGCCCTAGGAGTTTCTTCAAGTTCCTTAGCTTATATGTGGAGCCTCAAATGGCTCCTTATGGCTTTCTCTTTCAGATGATGTATCTGCTCTCACCTTTTATAAAATGACTCTCAGAAGATTTAGTAGGATCTGAACCTGCCCTATTCCAGTGTGACCTTATTAATTTAACTGGTAATACCAGCATGTCTGTATGTCTCCAAACAAGATCATGTTCCCAGGTATAGAGTTTAGGACTTCATCATATCTTTGCAGAGGCAGGGGCAAGACAACACAATTCCATCCTTAGCAAGTATTATTTCCTGTACATTGAGTGTGAGTTTAGGAATGAGACACATGAGTGGAAGGACACATGACTGGGGTCTCTCACCAAGCATATTGACTAGTGTGTGGTGGGGCCTGGACCTGCCCTGAGAATGGGGGTGGTATGACTCAGCACAGACCCTCTGGTTTCAAGAGATTTTCTTGAGTTCCAAGAGTTGAATTAGATATATTTTGTCTCTGTAGGATTTTGCCTCTTTTTTTTTTTTCTACCTTTTTAGTCAAACACATCTTCATTTATAAAGCCTTTGTTGCAAACAGCTGTTTTTTGCCTCTGAATCTTCCTGGCTTGGCTCTGATTTACTGTTCTGTGAAGCGGCTGCAGGCCTGGTCCCTTTGGAGGCTGGGTTGGGTTGGCTTGTCCTCCCCCCACCCCACCCCACCCCCAAACCCCCTCCACTCTGCTCCTTGAATTCCACTCACTCGCAGTGCTTTGCTGTCTTCCCAGTCTGCAATGGCATTGATTTCACAGAATCACCCACAAATTGCCTTGTAAATGGTGCCTATTTTTTCCAACACTCCATCTGCCAGAGCCTCTCTTAGTCATCCCTCTTAAGTTCACACACTGGACAAATCAGGCAGCCTGTGGAAGGTCATTTCTGAATCACTGCACTCCAAAACTTGCACTTCAAAGTCATTTTCCTGGCTGTAGAAGACCCCGGAAAATTACAAACTCTTGAGATCTTGGCCTTTGCTCCTTTTCTTCTTCCCCTTGCTTACCTCAGCAGGCCTTGGAAGTTTTTGTCAGCTTTTGGAGGGTATCTGACTAGTTTCAGAGGGTCCCACAATATCACAGGACACCAGTGGGGAGGACACATAAGAGAGCAGTTCTTTTGCCCCTTGTTTTACATATGAGGATTCCTTGGGCACAGGGAGGGGAAAGACTCATTCAGAACTTTTGAAAGACATGGCACCTGAAAGGGGCTAAAACTGGGACTCCTGGGTTTGGCCATTCATTTCTCATGGAGCAGCTACCAGGGACAGGACTGGGGTGTATCCGGGTGAAGTAAAGTCTAATACATCTCTGGCTTTGTGGTCATGAGGCTTTGTTGCCCTTTAATGGAATCAGAGCTACAGACCATTCAATGCATTTCATAGGGAGTCTCAGTAAAGTCCTTGGGTAGTGTAAATGTTTAAGCATCCGACTACTAACTGTAAGGGTGGTGGTCCCAACCCACATAGAGGTACCTTGAAGACAGGCCTGGCAATATGGTTCCAAAAGGTCACAGCTTGAAAACTCTATAAAACAGTTGCATTCTGCACATGTCTAGTCACTGTGCATCCACATCAACTCGATGGCAGCTAACTGCAACAAGCAAGTCTAGGAAGGCTGCTGCCAATGCTTGAGGAGGATATGTTGAAGAACAAGTAAGAATTATTTAGAAGGAGAACAGCACTTGATTTATTTTATAACTCCTGTCATTGCTACTACAAGACATTGGTGGGTTCCTCTCACTATGAAAAGTAAAGCTAGCAAAACAGAGGACTTGAGGACCATCAAGGAAGAAGAGCACAACTGGAATGTGGGACCTTATCCAGAGAAGCAGTAACACCAGAGACGGAGGCAGAGATGGGGACATGGAGAGAGAGAGAGAGAATAACTGAGGACTCTAGACTCATGGAAAGAGAGGGACTGAGTGCTGGTGGCCAGGAGGCAGACTTGCAGAATATGTCCTTTGGTGGTTTAAATTATTATATATGCCTGAGTGTGTTTTTTTAAAAAAAGAGCTAAAATGAATAGAGAGAAATGCTGTTAACTGGTAGTACCTGGAGGGGATTGTAATCATTGTAATGAAACAAAGTATATGATTTGTTGAATGTAAAACTGATGATCTGCCCTGTAAATTTTCACTCAGCTCACAATGAAAACTTAAAACAAACAAACAAAGAAAATACTGTGGCTTGGGGTCACGTGCATCTTAATCCTCAAACTGATATCTCTGATCCTGAACGCTTTAGAGAGGTCTTGTGCAATAATACATTCTTTGATTTCATGACTGTTGGTTCCATGAGTGTCAATTGATTGTGAACCTAAACAAAATGAAGTCTTTGACAACTTTAATCTTAAAAAATAAATAAATAAAAGTAAAGCTAGCATTCCCTGCCAGAAGGGCAACCAGACCACCAGACTTGGATGTAATGCAGACACCCACCACCACGAGGAACCATTGGCAGTGTGTGCAAGTTTTATTGCTGTGACTGAATTCCTGTCCTCTGAACGTGGTTACGAAAAGCAACTATAGCTGGCGGCAGCAGCACCACCACTGACTCAATCCTTGGTGCCCTCCTTCATAATGAATCTTTAATGTTCACCTTGAGAGTGTCTCTGCAGCCAGCCCTCTACACTGGCAGCTCTAGCCCTACCATCCAGCGGACCTCCAGCTCCCGTTGTGTCTTGTCCTGATTCTAGCCCCTTCCTGTGGCCTTTTCCTCCCCTTGGGGTTGTCCATTGGCTTTGTTCCAATATGTATTGTTCTCCTGGAATCCCTGGGTACTGTAAATGGTTAACATGCTTGGTCCTGGTGTGACTTTGTAGGATCAGCACTGGACTGCTAACCACAAGGTTGGTAGTTCAAACCTACCAGTTACTCCTTGGAAACCCTGTACAGGGTTGCTATGAGTCAGAACTGACTTGACAGTAATTAGCAGCAGCAGCAGCAGCTAATAGAAAGGTTGGAGGTTCACCATTGAATACCGGACAGAGCGCAATTCTGCTCTGACACACATGGGTCTTGACTCTAAATCAACTTAACTGAAACTGGTTACTGCTTTTTTTGTTCTCTTGTTGTACTGTCTGCACTCATTGATTTCTCAATGTGATTTTAAGTTCCCTTGGCGCTTTTCTGAGTCTTGGTGTGCTGCTGTTAGAAAAGCACTGGACTGTTAATTGGATGCCTGGCCGTTCAAACCTACCAACCACTTTCAGAAACCATACCCATTGCCACTCTGAGTCAGAACCGACTAGAAGACACGCAAAAACAGTTGCTTTTCTGTCGCTATGGGTACATGGAGTAGGTTTATGGTAGATGCATACTAGTTAAACAGGACTAAAAAAAACAAACCCAAAAAAACCATTGCTGTCAACTCCATTCTGATTCATAACAACGCTGTAAGACCCCACTGTGAAGCCTTACCACTATCTGTCCATAGCGTTTCAAAGGGTGTAAATCCTACAGAAGCCAACTGCCTCATCTTTCTCCAGCAGAACGGCTGTGGATTCCAACTGCTAACCTTTAGGCAAGGAGAAGAAATAAAGCACTTTTAATCACTGCACCACCTGGGTTCTTTCCTGAATAAACCACATATTATATAATGATCTTGATCATTATTTTGAAAAATGGTCTCGTGGGAATTACTTTATCCTACACACAGGCCATGTACAAGAAAAAAATCCTTGTGGCACTGTGGGTTAGGTATTGACTACTTAACCAAAAAGTCAGCAGTTCAAACCCACCAGCTACTCTACGAGAAGAATATGAAGCTGTCTGCTCCCACAAAGAGTTACCATCTTGGAAACCCTATGCAGGGTCACTGTAACTTGGGTTCAGTTCGATGGCAGTGGGCTTGTTTTTTGGGTAAACTATTTTGTGCTAAAATGGATCCTCTCATTCCCAGTGTTTTAACTGCTTGTTAACTTGGGTCATGCCTTCTCTTGATATGTCACAAAATAGAACACTGTTGTCCTTTCTGGGATGTACTGTTGTTGGTAAGTGCCATTGAGCCAGTTCTGACTCATAGCGAGCCTGTATAGGGTTTCCAAGGAGCGGCTGGTGACTTTGAACCACCGACCTTATGGTTCAAACCAACTTTGCACCCGAGTGCTTATTCTACAGCGACACACCATTCATGGGTAGCTGCAACTCTAATTAACCAAGATATCTGTGTAGAATTGGAATATAGAATAATGTGGTTTTTTGGTTGATACCTAAGAGAATCTTGTTTCTACCTAAGTCCCTTATAAGGTGTGTCTGTGTTACTTTTCTGACATACTGAGTGAACTGTGTCCTTCCAGTAAAACTCACACTTGACCTCTGCCCAGCTTCTCCTTCCACAGAACAGTGCTGAGGGTGCTTTGTGTGGATGTGTGAGTCCTGGGAAACCTCCTGCGTGTTGGCCTTTTCTCTGAGATTAAACCTTTGACTCAAGCTTTTCTTCTCTCTTGATTCTGCCTTTATGTGCCGTGGTTGTTGTTGTTGTAGTTGTTCAGTGCCATAGAGTCAGCTCCAACCCACAGCAACCCTAGGGTTTCCAAGGAACAACTGGTAAGCTTGAACCACCAACCTTGCAGTTCAAATGGCTTTGCAGTCTGGTATATTAACATACCACAGCAGCACACCAGGACTCCGTTATGTGCCATGCTTCAGTGTAAATCCAACTCCTCCAGTTCTACTTTTCAAATCGTATTCAAGTCATAATCCACAACACAACAATAATAGTTCAGTTTTAGAAAGTCCTTGTTGGTCTTATACTTCTAAAATGTATGCAAAGAAAATGATTTCCGGCCAATTATCCTTCGTTCAGTTGAGTTTGCGTTCATTGGGTTTTACTGTCCTGGCATTTGTTCACCATTCTCAGATGTCTCTGGAGCCCCCATGAAAGGAAGGTATTATACTGTTGGTCTGAGGACTGTTGAAAGTCCCTCTTAGTATATATTTATTTCCTGGTCAGTTCACACTCCACCAGCACAATACCTGTTTCCACTTCGTTGGCTTCCTGTTTATGTTTCTCTACTCTGCTTTCCCTTAGAGGAGATCCTCAAGACACACATCGCGCACTGGTGGTCTCCCGATGGCACGAGGCTCGCCTATGCCACCATCAATGACTCCCGTGTCCCCCTCATGGAGCTTGCAACGTACACCGGCTCTGTCTACCCCACTGTGAAGACCTACCACTATCCCAAGGTAGGAGTGTGAAATTGCTCTTTCTCTGTTTCTTTTGCATTATTCATTGTGCCCTCATCCTACTAGCTGACTCAGCCATGATAATCAGACATGTTGATAAGCAACACAGGAAAAAGAGGAAAGATTAATTATATCTCATTTCATGGCATTACATTCCCATCTTTATTAAGTTGAATCTGTTGTTGGGGTTGTGTTTTTGTTGCTGTTGTTGTTGTTGTTTTTAAATTTAACTACTGTTGATCATTTGTCTAAGTATAATTGGAACCAAGATAATAAATACATTGTCTGAACTTGTGATTCTGTGGTTACAACAACTCATGCTGCCTGCCCCATTGCAGTTTTAGACCTTGGCTTTGTTGAGGTCTGCCCCTGGTTCCCCAGGTGTCACTGAGGTTGACTGTTTTCTCTTTGGTTATGCTCTGACCCATTTGTTTCTAGTATTTCCCTAGAGCAAGTTGTTGGCTCAAAGAGCCACTAGAATAGAGGAGAGGTTGAAAGAGAGATAAAGGGGCAGAGGAGGGAAAATGAGAAACATCCAAACCTCACTTGGTTACCAAGACACAGATTTTATATAGTGAGGTTGGCCCAGGATCGGACAGTGTTTCGTTCTGTTGTGCATAAGGTTGCTATAGGTCGGTAGTGACTCGATGGCACCTAACAACAAGAACAACATTAAACCCTCTCTGGAGTCCTGGCGTGGCACTCTTGGTTAATGTGCTAGACTGCAAAGTCCACTTTGAACTGGCAGACCTGCAGTTCAAGTTCACCAGCTGTTCCTTGGAAACCCAATACGGGGTCGCTATCTGTCGGAACCCAACTCGATGACACTTAACAGCAACAACAAATTAAACTTTTTCTAGGCCACTCAGGGACTCCTAGTGTGGTGCTGTGGGTTAACGTGCTGGTCTGCAAGGTCCGTTTGAACCACAAGGCCAGTGGATCAAGTGCACTAGCTGCTTCTCAGAAACCGTATACAGGGTCACTCTGGGTCAGAACTGACTCCATGGCACTTAACAACAACAAGTCCACTCAGAAAGGAATATGGTAGCTCTGTAGAATAAGCATTGGACTGCCACAAGGTCAGCTGTTCAAGCCGACCAGCTGCTCCATGGATGAAAGATGAAGATTTCTACTCCCACAAAGATTTAAAGCCTCAGAAATCCTATGCAGGATGGAGTCCTGGTGTGGATAAGCACAGTCGGCTGTTCATATTCACCAGCTGCTCCTTAGAAACCCTAATCAGGGTCACTGTGAATCAGAACCAAATCAATGACATTTAACACCATGTCAGAACTGACTCTACGGCACTTAACAACAACAACAATCCACTCAGCAGACATGTGAGATTAATTCCCAGGAGTGTAGACGTGGCTCTAATGGACACACGTAGACAGCAGCCTTGGCCATCCTCACTTCTCTAGACTGTCCATGGCCTCTGGGTCCCTCCTTACAACAGATTGATGAGCTCCCATCTAACTGCATCTGAGGAAATCCTGTCTCAGTGAACATCAGAGCCCATCAGAGACCTCTGAAACTTTATGCCTCCTACCCTGCACACCGTAAATCCTTTGTAGATATGCTTGCCTGTAGTTAGTGGTAAGAGGAGCAATAGTGTCTGAGATAATTGAGGCCAATGAGGTCACCAGAGGCTCAGGCCAGAGACAGGAAGCACATCATGATATACCTTGGGGGGGGTCCAAGATGTAGGAGCATGGTTTCCCTGAGACCACAGCTTTATCTCTGCATGTTTCCCATTCTGAGAGCATCTAGATGTCAGAGTTCTTCCATGTTTCCTTCCATTAATCTCGCTTTCTTTTTTTGTCCCTCCGTTTTCTTTTGCTTGTTTTGTTTTTAGAACATTTAACAATTTATACACATTTGTTTTATGGCGTTGGTTACAGGTCCCTCCGTGTAACATCTCTCTTCCCACTTCCTTCTTGAGTTCCTGTTTCCATTCATCCTATTTTCTTGCCTCATTTTTGCCTTTTGCCTTTGGCTTTTGGGCAAATGCTGCCCTTCTGGTCTTGTGTGGTTGATAGTTCTGAAGAGCACATTCCTCACAGGTGGAATTGTTCACTTTTTAGATCTACCTGTTGTTTGACTGAAGGGAGCTCTGGTAGCGTAGTGGTTACAAATCGGGCTGCGAACTGCAAGGTCAGCAGTTCGAAACTACCAGCTGTTCTGTGGGAGAAAGAAATGGCTTTCTGCTCCCGTAAAGATTTATAGCCTTGGAAACACTGTACAGGGTCAGTATGAATCGGAACCGACTCCACGGCACATAACAACAACAACATTATTTGACTGAAAGGTGATCTCTGGGAGCTGGTTTAATTCTAGGTTTTAAGGGTATCCAAGGGCCATAGTCTTGGGAGTTCCACCAATTTCTATCAAACTAGTAAACCTGGTCTTTTATATGATATTGAATTTTGTTCTACATTTCTCTTCCACTTTGTCCAGCTGCTCCTATTGTGATCCCAAGTAGAGCAGCCAGTAGTAGTAGCCAGGCTACTTCTTCTGATCTTAGCCTAGTGGAAGCATGGTTTACATGGTCTCTTAGCCCTTTGGACTAATTGTTTCCTTGAATCTTTGATTTTCTTCATCTTCTTTGCTCCATATGTGAAGATTCCAGTAGTTGGATCTTAGATGACTGCTGGCAGGCTTTTAAGACTCCAGTCACTATTTAACAAAGTAGGATGTAGAAAATTGTCTTTATGGACTACGTTATGACTGCTGACCTAGATGTCCCCTGAGAATATGGTCCTAAGCCCTGAAGCCCAGTGACTCAGTCCTTCAACATGTTTGATTATGGATAAGAAGTTCTCATAACTTGGCCTCTTTATGCTCTACAATATATATGGATATATTTCTTGTTGTTGTTAAGTGCCATCGAGTCGGTTCAGACTCATAGGGACCCTGTATAGGGTTTCCAAGGAGTAGCTGGTGGGCTTGAACTGCTTACCTTGTGCTTCGCAGTCCGATGCTGATCTACAGTGCCACACCGGAAATATTTGTAGCACATACAAATACTTACGTAGAAATATCCTTTGCCAAATCTATGCATGGACTCTTGGTGTGGCACTGTAGGCTCGGCTCTGGACTGTGAACCAGAAGATCGACAGTTCAAACCCACCAGCTGTTTCTCAGAAAACCTATACAGGGTTGCTGTGAGTCAGAACCAACTCGACAGCACTTAACAACAACAACAAACCTATACGTGCTTGTAGGTATACTCCCATATGCATCCCACACCTGTTCAGTTTACATACAACCCATGTAAACCCTTGTAAATTGTTTGTTGTAACCATTATTGAAGTATTGTATATGTAATAGTATTCACCATTGTTGTATGGTGTACTTCTCAGTGTCTTCTTTGCCTTGGTCCTGTTGTTTCCCTTGCTATGTATTGCCTTTCCCTTCACCTAAGTTAATACATGGCTACTATCTACAGGAGCTCTGGTACGTAGTGGTTATAAGTCAGGCTGCTAACCTCAAGGACAGCAGTTTTGAAACTACCAACGGTTCCGCAGGTGAAAGGTGAGGCTTTCTGCTCCCATAAAGATTTACAACCTCGGAAACCCTATACAGGGTCGCTATGAGTCGGAACCGACTACATGGCACACCACCACATCTAGTTGGAGGAGTCCTGGTGTGGCACTGTGGGGTAATGCGCTGGACTGCAAAGTCACTTTGGACTGCAAGGTCAGTGGTTCAAGCCCACCAGATGCTCCTTGGAAATGCTATACAGGGATGTTATGGGTCAGAACCAACTCACCAGCACTCAACAACAATAATCTAGTTGGAGTCCTCGTGAGGTGCTGTAGGATCAGCACTGGACTGAGAACAAGGTTGGCTGTTCAACCCACCAGCCGCTCCATGGAAACCCTATACAGCGTCACTCAATGGTATTTAACAACCTCTAGTTAGTGATTTTCCCTCCTTCCCCTTCCCATCCTTGATAACCTTCAACATTTTTTCCTTTCTGTGCATATACCTTCTCTTGACTCTTTACAGTACTTGTCTCTTGCAGTATTTGTCCTTTTGTGATTGGCTTTTTTCACTCAACATAATATCCTCCAGGTTCATCCATGCTATGAGGGGTTTCAAGGATTCATTGTTATTCTCATGGGTCAGCTGTGGCTAGGTTGAGTGGGCATTGGCAGCCATCTGTAGTCAGTCTAGTGAGCCAGGAGAAGGCAGTGGCACTTGCCAAGTGAAAGGAAGAGCAGGTGTGGCACACGTGGCTGGCTAACAGGGACATGATCGGGTGGTGAGTGTCAGGCAGGTGTGGGGAAGGAAGGAAAGAGCAGAAAGGCAGGTGTGTGTGGAGTCACACTACCACTGCCTCTTGCCAGGTGGGTGCAGAATGAGGGAACTCATCTGGGTCAAGAAGGATGGGGTGAGGACTACACCATAATGATGCAACTTGCCACCACTCAGCAGGGTTATCTGGTGGGGAAAATGGAGAATGAAAGGAAAGAGTGGCAATTGGGGTTGGGAAGGGAGTAAGGGGGAGGAGGCTTCATACCTTGGTTCCTTATATCGGGACTGCAGGGCTGGGGAGGGGAGGGTTAGGCTGCTAACTCACCAGAAAGGTAGGGGAGGGATGCATGCTCCTGTGGTCACCAGCCAACAATCTGGATTTTATTTCACTGTGGCCAGAATAATGACACTCTGTGCCCTATTGGGAATTATGTGAAGTTGCCTTCTGTGCTTCTCACCTGGGATTACTGCTGTCTTTGTCTCGAGATGGCCCCCCAGAGCAGGACCAGCTGGCAACACTCCTCTGCTCCAGCCCCATATCTTCTTATTCAATGTTTTCTTATTCTAGACAGTGTTTGATCTAGTACTTTATCCTTTAATTTGACACTCAGGATTCCAGGATTGTCTTCTATATTTTACTTCACTACTCAGGTCTTTGCTGTAGAGGGACAGCGTGGTGTATCTGACTAAAGTGCCATTTTGGTTGGACGATCCTGCCCACTAATCATGATTGGATGCATTCTGTGTTATATGGGGAGTCCAAGGTTTTAGTTGGAAGTAGAATACAGTATTTTGGGGTGATGCAGGATTATTCTACCCCTCTTCAAACACACACACACACACACACACACACACACACAGTTCCACCAGAGCCTGTCTCATCTCCATCCGTCCCCCACAGAGATGCATTGATTTTAACATTGTCCTTTTGATCCAAGTCCCCAAAATATAGTAGCGATGAACCTGACATCCCCTTGATAGAATAATGAACTCTGGGACAGGTACTCTAAAGTGGGGATCAAAACACCCCAAATTGCTCAGCATTTGAAGTGCATGTTTCAGTAGAAAGTCAATATATTCTGGACAGAATTATGACTGTCTTTGCCGCAGACACGACTGCTCCTAAATTGCAGCTATGAGCTGGTGAACCCAACTGATGTCTGCCCTGCTGTGGAACTGGCTTTCTTCTTAAACCTGAGCATCTCCTTCGACAGTGAGACCCCATATTCTATGCCATTTATTGTGTGCATGGGAAGTGAGAGTGTCAGGCTAGACCTATTAGTCCTACTCCCAGGCAAACACTACAACCACTCACTTCCAGAATGTTGCTTGTTCCCCAAAGAGAGGGAGCATAGGGTAGAAGCAGAGACATGAATAGGAAAGAAAACCAGTTCTTCTTAGAAGAATTTAATTTTTTCCCACCATTGAGTCATGACCTCCATTTTTAATGTTCTTTTCAAATCGATCACCCTCGAGCTCTCTTATTCCTAACGTTGCACATCCAGTTTCTATTTTCTACTCTTCATCTAGTTTTCCTTTCCCCCTCCCATGGTGGTCAAGCAAGTGGAATAGTACTTGTTAACATTAGTATGTGAGAGAGTTGTATGGGAAGGAAATGGGAAACCTGGGGATAAAAGGGGATTGATCCAGTTATCTTGGTCCTCTTTGAAACCCTAAGCAGTAATTCTATATTCCCCACATACATTTGCCACTGGTATTGAGCTTCAGGGCATCTGGAGGTCCTGTTTGTAAATTTGCTGGGGACAGACTTGAAGCTAAAGTACTGATGATGTTGCTTACTCATGTCTCTGTTCCCATTTACTCCCCAGGCTGGATATGAAAACCCCAGCATTTCCTTACATGTAATTGGTTTAAATGGACCCACTCATGACCTGGAAATGATGCCACCAGACGATCCAAGAATGAGGTTTGCTTCCTTTCTTCTATTATGTTAGAAATATATACATAATAACAATTTTTGTTCATTTGCATGGTCTTTTCAGCCTCATATTTATTTTACTACTAATTTAAACATCTAATAAAAAGGTACATTTTCAAAAACTTTTCTTACTTCTTCATGATTCAGCAATCTAGGAAAATAGCACCAAACAAATACTGCTATTTCTTACTTATATCAAGAAAGAATGATCCTCCCCAAAAGGGTAGGCTCTTCTAAGAAGGGGCCATTCAACTGTGTGTCTCATTCAACTGTGTGTCCCTAGTAGTGGACATACTGCCTTACACCCATTAAATGTTGAAGAACATCCATTGGAAGAGTGGATGTGTCCTTCCAAAGGAGTCCATGTAATGAGATTCTGTGTAAGTGGTGTTCCGTTTTCAGAGCTACAGTAATTTCCCAGTTATAGGAACATTGTGTTGAGTCTTGTTGTAATAAGGCCAAGTCTTCCTTTGGTAAGGTAACAGCAGTGTGTATAGTTGGTGGAAGATGCCTATTGACAAAGGTAATTGTCATATTATTATTAATGCTGATTTAGATTGATATTTTTTAAATAAAAAAATAACTGAGTAATATGTATCTAAGTGTAATGGTTTAATTCCATAGTTTTGCTGTGTCATTTTTAGACATGTCTTTGTTGAGGACATTCCTGGAATAATCAACTAAGAAAAGGAATTTGTTAATGGCATCAGGATCCACTCATTTATAGGTTCCTGTAGTTCTATAAATGAAACTATTCAAACCAAGAATGGTTTATTTCAAGGCTCAGCAAATACCCAATCCAAAGGTTGCCATACCGCTAGTCTAGGTGTTTACTGCTCTTTTATAGACCTTTACATTGTTGATGATGTCTGGGGGAATTCTGGAGGGCAGGAGTTCTGACAGCCACTCTGGCTCCCAGAGGCCTCAGGGCTTGCATTTTAGCTCCTTGGTAGTTTGTGGTTATCTCTGAATGGTGGGGTCTTTTCCTGCTGTAGTAAGGCCTAACTGCCCACATCCAGACCAGCTGCTCAAAAACACTTTTTTGGAGGCATGATTCTAATGAGGTGTTTTAAAACGCTTCCTTCTTTAATGAAACTTAAAATACCATAAGGCCCTCAGGCCATTAGGCTGAGTCTTTGTGAGCTAAAGCACAGACACATAATTACAAAGCTTTGCTCTCTCTTCTTGTCGGTGATTTGTCTTCTCCCTCGTGTCCAGGGATGTGAAGTCTCCCCAGAGGGTTAATGAATGCGGTCCACAGAGCTGTTTCCAGGCCATGACTCTGATAGTTCATCCTTGGGGAGCCAGACCCCAGCAAGCATTGGCCATGGGACTTGAATTGTTTTGGCTGAGAATATTTTTGCTTGGAGAAAAGGAAAGTTAAGATTATTGCTTTGGGTTCTCTCTTGTAGATCATACATCTCATTGTTTTTCTTGCAGGGCCCCATCTCTGCCAAGCCTCCTGGGGCCTGGTCCAGCAGAACTCACTGAATTAATATGGAAAGTCACCTGAAAAATTTAAGCCATCTGTTAGAGTTAATTGAAAATCTCGTTTAGTCAATTTAGTGAGGCTGTTTCCGCAGGCTTGATTAGCTTCAAGGACAATGAAAAATTACCCTCGGTCAGGACTTGAGTGTGGATGCTGGGCTTCAGGGTTTTTTCCTTGCTCTAATTTCCTAAGCATAATATGTATAAATGCTTTTGGTATATGATATAAAACTGTAATATGTAAATGCCATGCCCTTCATACTCTTCCTCATCCTTGGAACTTTAAAAAATGAGCACAGACACATCAGAAATCAGAAGTTAGACCTGAGGATGTATCTACTGCGCACTTACAAGATTTTAAAACTTCGTGGGGAATTTACATTGTCTTTTCATTCCATTTCTCCACAAACTTTCTGAAAGCCTCTTGTAGTATTTGCCAGCCACTAGACTAACTAGTCCTGGTGTGGCGCTGTACATATTGTGTGATAATCAGTCAACTACAAGGTCAGTTTGACCAACAAGGTTCGCAGTTCAAACTCATCAGTTGCTCCTCAGGAACCCTATACAGGGTCACTGTGAGTTGGGACCAATTGAGTAGCTGTCAACAACAACAAGACTAACAAAATCCATTGTTGTAGAGTCAATTCCAACTTGTAGTGACCTTTTAGAACAGAGTAGAACTGCCTTGGAGGGGACCCTTTACAGAAGTTGTTGCTGTTTAGTGCCATCCAGTCATAGCGACTTTGTGTGGCGTTTCTGAGGCTTTACATCTTCACGGGAGCATATTATAGCCTCATCTTTCTCCCACAGCACAGCTGGCAGGCTCGAACTGAGGACTTTGTGGTTTGCAGTCCAGCATTTATTGTACTGAGCCACCACCATCCCTTACAGAAGTAGACTGTCACATTTGTCACACATGGAGCAGCCGATGGATTCTAACTTCTGACCTTTAGGTTAGCAGCCAAACGCCTAGGTAATGAAAATTGTTGTTAAGTGCTACCAAGTCAGTGCCAACTCAGTGACCCTGTATGATGGACTTTCCAAAGAATCACTGGTGGGCTTGAGCTAGCAACCTTGTGGTTAGCAGTCCAGTGCTTATTCTATTGTTGTTGTTGTTAAGTGCCATCAAGTTGGTTCCAGCTCATGGCAACCCTGTATAGGATTTCTGAGGAGCGACTGGGAAGCTTAAACTACTCACTTTTTGGTTCAAACCAACCTTGTGGTCCAGTGCTTATCCTACAGCATCACACCAGAACTCCAGTGCTTATCCTACAGAGTGGTAAACAAAATCAGATCCAACCCATATGGACCTTATCATTTAAAAGGAAAATGGAATTGAAACAGATTATTACAAGCAAGCAGATAACTGAAATGTGATGCATGCATGAAGAAAAATCGAGCAGGTAATAGGAGGCCAGCATGGTCATTCTTCAAAGAAGGAGCTCTGGTAATGTAGTGGTTATGAATCGGGCTGCTAATCTCATGGTCACCAGTTCAAAACTACCAGCTGTTCTGTGGGAGAAAGATAAGGCTTTCTGCTTCCATATAGATTTGCAGCCTCAGAAACCCTGTGCAGGGTCACTATGAGTTGGAACCAACTCCATGGTAGTTAACAACAATAGCAAATGGTCGGAAGGGTCCATGTAATGTGCCTTAGGATAGGGTTTCTCAACTTTGGCACTACTGACGTTTTGGATCAAATAACTCTTTGTTGTTGGGGCTTTCCAGTGCATTCTTGGATGCTAGGCAACATCCCTGGCCTATAGTTACCACATACACCCCACCCAGATCTGACAACCTGAGTGATTGCCACGTGTCTCCAGGTTTAGAGTGAAGACTTGCCAGTCAGCTGTTGGAGTAAAATTTTAGTTCTGTGGCCTTGGACAAGTTAGTCAGCCTCTCCTGCCTCAGTTCCCTCATCTGTAAAATGGAGGGAAATATTAATAATAGAAGTGTTTAATTTGCAGAGGGTTGTCAGAATTAAACAGGATAATGCACAAAGCAAAGGACTGGCTCACGATGGTCCTGTGGCCTCCCGTCTGTAAAAGCCTCCTGTACACTGACAGCTTGCAGATTTCCCTCTCAGCCCAGACCTGACCTCTGAACTTCACACTCACAAATCTCACTGTCCACCATTCCACTTGTTGTTGTTTTTAAGTGCCGTTGAGTCGGTTCTGACCCATAACGACCCAGTATAGGGTTTCTGAGGAGCAGCTGGTAAGCTTAAACGGAGCGGACCTTGCCATTCCAGCGGCTTTGCAGTCTGGCGCATTAACCCACAGTGCCACACCTGGACTCCCAACATTCCACTTATGGGTTATTAAAATAGAATCTTTAAAAAGATAAAAGTCATCATTTTTAGACCAAAAAAAAAAAAGTATATGTCAAATATTTTATTTAACATATTAAGTAATTAGAGAAACCAAACCCAAAACTAAGCCTTTGCCATTGATTGATGCTGACTCATAATGACCCTACAGCACAGAGGAGAATTGCTCCATTGGGTTTCTGAGACTGTCAGTCTCTAAGGGAGCAGACTGCCTCATCGTTCTCCCAAGGAGTGGCTAGTGAGTTTGAACCTGTGACCTTGTAGTTAACAGCCCAATGCTTAACTGACAATGTCACCAGGAAGGTTTCTTAGACTCAAGGAAACTGTGAGATATTAAAAACCAGTCCAAAAAACATGTGAAACATAAGTTATATATAGATAGTTTAACAAGGACATGTAAGAATAAGTTTTCTGGGTTACAGGTCCAAAAAGGCCATAAATTGTAACTTGTTCCCTCAGACAAAGAAATAGCTGTAAGACAAGTCTCCCCTACAAAGTTGAAAATTGCTCAGTTAATACAAGGGGCTGCAAAAAGTCCATGGAAAAGTTCATTATCTTAATTGCACTTGTCCATGAACTTTTTTTTTTAGTAGTGTGTCCATGGTTTAAATTTTTTTAATATGCAAAATTTATTTTCTACAAATGTTTTTTTTTTTTAAATACTATCAGCAATACTACTAAGAATGTCAAATACCTAGGAATAAAACTAACAAGTGAATGTAATACTTCAACTTCCAAAAAACATTATAAAGCATTATTAAAACAAACTGGAGAATATATAAAGAAATGGGAAGAGAAATGATTTTTTAACATAGAACAGAGAAGTACTAGTTATAAAGAAAACAACTGATAGATTAGATTATAATACTTAAAAACTTCTATTCATAAAATACATGATTAAGAAGGAGAAAAGACATATCATAAAGTAGAAAGATATCTACAACATATACAACTTACAAAGCCCTAGTAACTAGAATGCATGGTCATATATGTGTATATACTCTGCAAAGCTAATTTTAGGACCACAGACTCAAAGAATTTCAAAACTGTATCAAAGAGGTCTTCTAGTTCAGGTGTTGGTAAACATGGATCCTTTGGCCAAATTTGATCTACTGCATGATTTTTTTTTATATAGATTTTATTGTATATTGAGTGATAGTCTATGTGGCAGAACATCAGCTTTGTACTCAACCAATTGCATCTTGTTTCATTGTAATGATTACAGTCCCCTTTTTTGATGTATATGAAAATATGCAGGACTATATAATCAATTAAACAACCAAAGGACACATTTTGCAAACCAGCCTCCGGCCATCAGCATACAGCCTTTCTCTTTCCATGAGTCTAGAGTCCCCAGATGCTCTATCTCTCCATGCCATCGCCTCTGCCTCTATTCCACTCATGGTCTTCCCTCTTGCTGGTCCCAGGGTCCTCTTTTCCTGGAATGTATGATTAATTGCTCCCCCCTTTTTGTTACACATCTTCTACCTTTACAATTGTGACAGTCGCAATTAGTCTTCCATGAACTTTTTGGAGTACCATCACAAAGAGTCACCCTAACACTGCACTGTAAGAATGCCTACTAATCTCATTGGTCTACTTATAAGTTATATATATATATATGTAATTTTTTTTACAGTGTCTAAAAGGCATCTCAAACTCAACACAATCAATAAGAATTCCTGATCTCTCTCTAGAACCTCCTCCCTTCAAGTTACCCAGGGCATCTGTAAACTTTCTCTTTCTGTCATGTGGGACCTTCCTCAAGTGATATCCAGAATCACATTGCATCTCCCCTCCCCCATCAGGATCTCTTTAGTTGAGGTCACCATCCCTCTCTCCAAGACTACTGCCATCACTTTCCTTCTCTGTGATCTCCTGGCTACCCCTCCTGTCTCTAGTCCCAAATCGAATCCCATGAAGAAATCCACTTAAATATGTCTGCTCTCAGAGACTTCACACATCACGGGCTGTTTGTTCCCGGGCACTGCCCTCAGTACTGGCATGTATCCCTAATAAAGTACCACAGCAGCTCTGGGAGGTAGATACTATTAATCTCATTGCACAGATGAAGAAGTAGAAGACTACAGAGTGAGGTAACATGATGAAGTTCACTTAGATAGAAAGGGGTAGAGCTGGGATAGAAACCAGCAAGTCTGGTTCCAGGGTCCACTCCCACCCCATACACTGTAAAATCTCTATAGAAAGATGCAGGAATTCTGGGAGTTTACAGATTACTTTCTACACACCAGTTCAGAACAATCAAGATAAGGAAATGAAACATTTATTTACGTTTTTAAAAAATGTTTAAGTCTATAGAAGCCAGATTGACTTGAAAACTGTCCAATCCTTGAATGTGCTCCCGAAACCAATTGTAGATCCACCATTAAAAAGTGAGAGTATCATGGGTTCAGGGTGTTTGGGCACAACTTCTGCTCAATCATTGAGTGTCACTATAGGATAATATGCTGGACTGCAAGGTCAGTTTGAGCTGCAAGATTAACT
>NW_006408684.1:5284694-5287223 GCF_000296735.1 Chrysochloris asiatica | reverse complement strand
TTAACTGGTCAGTACTGGTGGTCTTTTGTTCTTAGGCTAGGATAAGGAAAACATCTGGCATCTGGCCTTGGGTTGTCTTGTCTATTACTTATCTAGTTCTTGCTGTTGCTAGGGGTGAAAGGATATTCTAAGGCAGCATGAGCTGACTTAGCACGTTCCTGGAACAGGAGGACATGTTAAGGCTAATGTGCAGAATGGAGTCTTTTTCTTGGTCCTACAAATCCTATCCCCTCTGTATACAGGGTAGTTAGGGACAGGCAACTTAGACATTTACCTAAAATGAGGGGGTGATAAAGGCACGAAGTGACTGGCTTACAAGTTTTCAAGAAGGAGTTTAGTTTAAGAGTGTGCAGGGGGAAGGTAGAGTCCTCACTGAATAGTTTTCATCTTGTCTACATGGGTCTGGTAAAAAGAAATGGGGATAAGATTCTTATAATTCAATAGTGAGTAATTGTTATCATGACTAATTGCCACTATCACAATTATAAAGGTAGAAATTTTATAACAAAAATGGGGGAGTTGTTAATCTTACAGTGCAGAAGCAGGGGACCCTAGGCCCATCAAGGGAGACGTTCATAAGCGGAGTGCAGGACCCTATCCAGAGAAGCAGCAGCACCAGATATGGAGGCAGAGATGAGGACGTGGAGAAAGGGAGCAGCTGAGGACTCTGTACTCATGGAAAGAGAGGGACTAGTTGCTGGTGGCCAGGAGGTAGGCTCACAGAATGTGCCCTTTGGCTGTTTAAATTATTATATATTTCTGAATGTTTTTGTGTACATCCCCACCCCAAAAAACAATAACAACACACACATTAAAAAAAAAAAAACACAACACAGAGGGAATGGAAGCAAATACTGTTGAATGAAGATGCATGGAGAAGATTGTAATCATGGCAGTTTAACACTGGTGTAAAGCTGATGTTCTCTCATGTAAACTATCACTCAGTTCACAATAAAACTTAAAAAAAAAATGTTTAAGTCTATTGTGAACTGAATGGAAGTTTACAGGTCAGATTATTAGTTTTATATTCAATAAATCATATTTTATGTCATTGAAATGCTTATAATCCCCTCCATTTACCACCAGTCAACAGTATTTACCTCTCTACCCACCCCCCTTTTTTTTCTTTCTGATATACACATACGAAACAGAAAATACATATTTGTTTAAATATCCAAGCCAGCTTCCTGCCTGCAGGCACACTGCCTTTCTCAGTCCATGAGCCTAGAGTCCTCAGCTGTTCTATCTCTCCATGCCATTGCTTTTGCCACTGTCTCTGCTGTCATTGATTTTCTTGATCCCACACTCCACTCATATTCTTCCCTTGTACTGGTCCTATGTTCCTATGTTCCTGAAATGGAAGATTAAGTACTCACCCCTTTTAGTTACACATATTCTACATTTACAGTTGTGTCAATCACAATTAGTCCTGATAACAAGTATACACAATTGAAATGTCAGATCCTATCCCTATCCACCCCCACCCCCTTTCACCAGACCCTTCTGGGAAAGAGTAAAACTGTTCATTGGGGATTCTACCTTACCACCCTCATTCTGAAATTAAGTACACTCATGAATGCTTGTAAACCAGTCCCCCATTTTGGTTAGCCAATGTCTAAGGTGCCCATCTTTATCAACTCAGTGTACTGCGGAGGCAAGCTTGATATTTGATATGAAGAGTCATTCCCTTTGAATTGTAATTTTGAGCAACTATATTCATAAACAAAGGTCCAGTTCATCAAATTGTACCAATTTGTATAATTGGTCAATTGTACCCTGTCTCAAACTTCTTTATCTTCATCTGGTTGAATTCTGGTCAGATGACCATCCAAACTATGTCAAATGTTGTTGTTGTTGTTGTCAGATGTCATCAAGTCAGTACCAACTCATAGCAACTCTATGTACAACAGAAGAAAACACTGCCTGGTCTTGCACCAACCTCATAATCGATGCTACACCCAAGCCTATTGATGCAGCGACTGTGCTGCTAGTCCATCTCATTGGGCGTCTTCCTCTTTTTTTTTCCAACCCTCCACTTCACCAAATATGATATCCTTCTCCAGGTACTGGTACCTCCTGATAATATATCTGAAGTATGAGAGACAAAGTCTGACCATCCTGGCTTTCAAGGAACACTCTGTTCCTGGACTGTAAGATTAACTGTTCCCCCCTTTTTGTTACAAAACCTTTACCTTTACAGTTGTGATAGTCGTAATTAGTCATGATAGCAGTTATTCACTATTGAATCATAAGAACCTTATTCCCATGGTCCTTTCATAAGAATTCCCATTCCCGTCTAGACAAGAGAGTCAATCTCTTTTGATGTATAAAAGAGATTGCACAAGTGAGCAGAGATTAGAGTGACCTACTGCCTCCAAGAAACAAGAGCAGGGTGCACCCCTTGGACACACGGTTTCTGTGCTGAGAACCTCCTAGACTCAGGAGAAGACTGATGCCAAGACACTTGGAGATCTCAAAAAGAGTGTGAGGCCTACAGATGTTGAACAGAGACAATGAGTTTTCCCCAGA
>NW_006408684.1:5283119-5283744 GCF_000296735.1 Chrysochloris asiatica | reverse complement strand
TTTTTTTTTGCTACTGTCCTCAGGCCTTTCCAGAGCTATTGAGTCGGGTGTTGAATTAAGATATAACAGATACCCGGCAGTATCATTTTGACGATGTGTTGTATTCTGCTGATATGTGTTTTTACTCTTCATACAATATACCATTCAGTACAGCTGCTGGGCCTGTCCTCTTCTCCCAATTGCCTGGCAACATCGATAGAAAGGGATTACAATACCAAAGAAATTCATCTAATGCTTATCTCTCACTGCCAGCGGGGCTGCCCAGCTGAGGCCCAGGTCAGCCAGGCTCTGTTCACCCCACCCATCTCCAAGGCCTAGCAAAGACTCCCAAACCTCTTGTGTTTATTCTGTTCTATTCTACTTTGTTCATTTTGAGCTCAGGCACTAAAGATTTAGATAACTCCTCAGCTCACCACATAGCACCATCATAGGTCCATGAAATCTCACTCATCTTTCATTTATTTATTTGTTCTTTCTCAACCTTGCCCCCTACCCCTATGCCCCCTCCATTTCATAGACACAAAAAGTGTCCTTTTTCCTCTGTATTTTTATAAGGTATGTATTGTTGTTTTTTGTGTGTGCGTACTTACTCTACATAAAGGCATATATATATATATCTGTGTGT
>NW_006408684.1:5277565-5282284 GCF_000296735.1 Chrysochloris asiatica | reverse complement strand
TATATATATATATACACAAACATATGCACATATATGCATATACACACATGCTACATTTTCTCACTCAGCATCATTAAAGAACTTACCATATTGATGTGTGTACATCTAGTTTACTGCTCTCCACCATACTTGAGACTCCATTTCTATAGATCCTTGACAGCTGCCATTCCCACTACCTTATCTTCTTCTGGAGTCTCTGCCTCCATATGCACCTCCTTAGTGCACCTCCTGGCACCTGGATATGGAACCTAACCTTCTCTCCAATATACACACAATACGGCCTCACTCAGAGATAGGTAACTTGACCAGCCTTTACTCAGGATTAGAGGGAAGACAGAGGCCACCACATCAATGGGACAATAGGCTGTCCATTCCTAATGGCTTCAGCTCTGCCACTGCAGTGGAGCTGCTCTGGCCTCCTTCCCCCGTGCCCTTCTTTTCTCCATTTTGAGGGTCCCCTGAGTCTTTCCCATGCAGGAGCATGCATACTTTCTGTCCTCAAGCTTCAAATTGCACATCTTTCCCTCGAAGCAGCTTAACTGAACAAGTTGTCCTAGATTGGCCATAACCATAATTTTAATTTGTGGCAGAACCAGATCTTGAATTCACAAGACTTGTGATACCAAGCTCATGTGAGTGGCCAAGAGTTATGAAACCTGTTGTGTTTCCCTTTATGCTTAACTTTCCAGGTAGTGCACAGTTAAATTGGTGTTTCATCTGGATAAACTCTTCTTCCTGTTTTGTTTTATTTTTCTCATTAGGTTATGGCCTGGATACTAGGGTTTGTAAAACTCCTTATAATATTCCAAAATGATTACAAAACCAAAGCTGAGACACTCTTCTCAATAGTCGTACTTTTTATCTGGGATGGCAGATACGGCCCCATTCCTGACTCTCCCATCCTACCCTAAAATATTTGTAATTTCTTTTGTCTTTGTTTTAATAACTCTGGAAAAATATAGTATTTTATCTGAATGTGCCCTCCAAATATTGACAACTTCATTGGAAGTTGTCAGTGATTTTACTCTTCTTGGATCAACAACCAATGGCCATGAAAGCAGCAGCCAAGAAATCAAAGGTGATATTACATCAGTCAGATCAGCTTCAAAGCTCTCATTAATGTTGAAAAAGCAAAACTGTCACCTTGATGAGTAAGGTGCATCTGACTCAAATCATAGTCTTATCAATTGTCTGAGATGCATGCAAAAGCTAGATATTGAAAAAGAAAGAATGAAACTTGATGCATTTGTACTGGGGTCCTGGTGAAGAATATTTAATACATCATGGACTTCCAGAAGAAAAAAAAGGGTCAGTCTTAGAGCATAACCAGAATGCTTCATAGAAGCAAGAATGGTGAGACTTTGACATAGCATCAGGAAAAAACAGTTGCTAGAAAAGGACATGTTTGGGAAAGTAGAGAAAAGAAAACAAAAACACAAAAAACAAAACCATTGCCATGGAGTCAGTCCAAGCTGACTTAGAGCAATCCTGAGAGACAGTAGAACTGCCCTATAGGATTTCTACTGCTATAAATCTTTACAGAAGTGGACTACGACATCTTCCACCCATGGAGCAACTAGAGGGTTTGAACCACTGACCTTTTGTCTAGTAGCTTCCATTGATAGAGTAGAGGGTCAGTGAAAACAAGGGGAACTCTCAGTGAGATAGGTTAACACAATAGTTACATATTTGGACTCCAGCATACCAATAATCATGAAGACTGGGTTAGTGTAATTGTACATGAGCGGACAATATTTGATGCTGCTAAATATAAGGTCACTATGAGTCAGAGCCAACTCAGTAGCAACTAAAAGCAACAACTGCCTTCTAGAATTTTTTGCAAGTGGTCTGGGTATAAGTTATTTTTAAGTGTCATTGAGTCGGTTCTGTCTCATAGTGACTCTATCTATGTAGGATTTCCAAGGAGTGGCTGGGAGGGTTGAACCACCAACTTTGGGATTAGCAGTCCAGTGCCTATCCTACAGCACCACACCAGGACTCGAGTATAAATTATAATTGTATAAATCCTCCTACAAATCTATGCACTCCTATCTCCTTTCATTAAAATTTCAGTCACAAAATCCTTTGGAACAGTTCCACTGTGTAACACATGGAGTCACTGTGTATCTGAATCAGCTCACCAGCAAGTAACAATCATCAGACAGACCCATCTCTATTTCCATCTCATGTGTTCAAATCATAAACCGGGTACCTGTATTGATCATCTACTGTTGCTGTAACAAAAATACGACAAACATGTGCAAACACACATGTTTTCTCACATTTAAGAGGCTAGAAGGCCAAATTCAGGGTACCCACTCGGAAACCCTGTACAGGGTCGCTATGAGTCGGTTCCGACTCCACGGCACATAACAACAACAACAACAACTGTAGAGAAAGATTCTAGGGCAAAACTCTTTGAGCTCTGCAGGAAGGTTATGAAAGGTTATCTTCAAGACAGATTTGTTCTCTTCCACTTCTGCTTCCTGGTTCCGTGGAGATCTCCATTTATCTTGGCATCTATCTTATCCCATCTTTCCTCAACTTGTTTGTTAAGGAGACTGGGTTAGTGTAAAGTGTATCTTGAGTCAATCTGACTTTACACTAACCTAGAGCTCTGGTAGCGTAGTGGTTACGAATTGGGCTGCTAACCCCAAGGTCAGCAGTTTGAAACTACCAGCTGTTCTGCAAGAGAAAGATGAGGCTTTCAGCTCCCGTAAAGATTGACAAACTCGGAAACCCTATGCAGGGTCACTATGAGTCGGAACCAACTTCATGGTACTTAACAACAAGTATTATTAACAAAGACAACCCATTCCACAACTGGAACAACAACCAGAAGCATGTTGTTGTTAGGTGCCCTCAGTTCTGACTCATACTACTGCCCAGTCCTAAGCCATCTCACAATCATTGCCATGTTTGAGCTCATTGAGCAGCTACTGTGTTAATCCATTCCATTGAGTGACTTACTCTTTTTTGCTGACCCTCTACTTTCTCCAGGGACTGGTCCCTCCTGATAACACATCCAAGGTATGTGAGACAAAGTCTTGCCGTCCTTGATTAGAAAGAGCATTCTGGCTATAGTTCTTCAAGACAGATTTGTTCATTCTTCTGATAATCCATAGTATATTTAATATTGTTCACCAACACCATATTTCAAAGGCATCCATTTTTATTTAATCTTCCTTATTCATTGTCTGGTTTTCAGATACATATGAAGTGATAGAACATACTATGGCTTGAGTCAGGCACACTTTGAAGTTAACTTTTTAACTATGTTTTTTAACACTTTGAAGAGGTCTTTTTCAGCAGATTTGCCCAATGCCCTATGTTGTTTGATATATTCCATCCATAAGGAACTCTGGTAATGTAGTGGTTACGAATTGGACTGCGAACCTCAGGGTCAGCAGTTCGAAACTACCAGCTGTTCCGCGGGAGAAAGATGAGGCTCTCTGCTCCCATAAACTCGGAAACCCTGTACAGGGTCGCTATGAGTCAGAACTGACTCCACAGCACTTAACAACAACAACACCTTCATCCATGGGTGTTGATTGTGGATCCAAGTAAAATGAAACTCTAGACAACTTCAATCTTTTCTCCGTTTATCCTGATTTTATTTATTGGTCCAGTTATGAGAATTTTATTTTCTTTATGCTGAAGTGTAATCCATACTGATGTTTTTGATCTACATAATAAATCCTTTTCACTATGAATAAACATGGTTGTGTCATCTACATATCCCAGATTGTTAATGAGTCTTCCTCCAGTCCTGATGCCACATTATACTTCTTGCAATCCACCTCCTCAGATTATTTCTCAGCATACAGATTAAATGTTTTTGTGGTTAAATGCCATTGACTCGGTTCCAACTCATAGCGACTCTATAGAAGGTTTCCAAGGAGTGGCTGGTAAGGTTGAGCCAGCAACCTTGCAGTTCAAACCAGCCTTGCAGTACAGTGCTTATCCTCCAGTGCCACACCAGGACTCCATAAATTTAGTAAGTATGGTGAAAGGATACAACCCTGACTCACACCTATTCTGATTTTAAACCATTTCTTTGCTCTGTTCAAACAACTAACTACCTTTGGGCCTATGTACAGATTCTATATGAACACAATCAAATGTTCTGGATTCTCATTCTTTTCCATGTTAATCCATAACCCTCTGTTATCTTAACACAGTCAAATGCCTTTGCATAGTCGATAAAACACAGGCTAACATCTTTCTGGTATTCTCTGTTTTTAGCCAATATCTATCTGACATTAACAATGATATCCCTCATTCCACATCCTCTTCTGAATCTGATTTGAATTTCTCAAAATGTTGAGTTCCCTGTGTATGTATCACTACAACCATTTAAAAATTATCTTCAGTAAAACTTTTTGTGTGTGTGATATTAATAATATTGCTTAAAAATTTCACTGTGGATTCTGTTGGATCACTTTTCTATAGAATGAACACAAACAGGGATATTTTCAAGTCAGTTGGCCAGTAACTGTCTTCCAAATTTTTTGGTATAGACCAGTGAGTGCTTACAGTGCTAAATCAGTTTGTTGAAACATCTCAGTTGATATTCCATGAATTCTCTGAGTCTTATTTTTTTCACCAACGCCTGCAGTATAGCTTAGACTTCTTCATTCTGTACCATCAGGTCTTGATTATTGGCAACCTCCTGACATGGTTGAACATTGACCAGTTCTTTTTGGTACAGTGACTCTG
>NW_006408684.1:5275366-5276091 GCF_000296735.1 Chrysochloris asiatica | reverse complement strand
CTGGTCAAGTCAAGTTATTTTTTGTAATGTATCTCCAGGTGTCTAAGTCTGGAAGCTCTGCTGAAACCTGTCAACCATGGGTGACATAGCTTTCAGCATCAGTGCAACATACAAGCCACCATATTATGACAAGCTGACATATGAATGGTAGGCCACAAGCATAAGTGGTTAGGATTTTAAGCACATATCTTTAGAGAACACAAATTAACCCTTTACAGTACCTGAATATTAAAATGAATTCATCTTATAAAGGATCAATTCAAACGATCAGTTTAACTGGACAGCTTGTATGTGGTATCATGTCACTGTGTGGTCTTTTTTATTCATAAGGTGAGAATTCTGGGTAACTGAAATATGGTAGCTCCCGGTAAGGAAATGACAGAGAGTTTTTCTACTTATGAGCTAAGAAAGGATTTCATAACGTTACTGTTGATCAGAGATTTCTATGCTCCCCTTAAGAGAAGTTTCTAGCACTTTAAGAGCGGAAAATCTGAGACTTGAATGTGTGAATAAATAAGTTTCTGGTGAATGAAAAAGGTTTTGGTGAATAAAACATGTTCTCCTTTGGGTGGCCTCTGTTTGAAAACGGCAGCTAGATTGTTTGGAGGATACTGTAAATATAAAAATGTATATAAGGAATAATTAGCTTTTCGGTAGGCTTATGGATTAGCAGAACGCATCAGAGAAATAAAGTGTTATTCTACCTAACCCATGTGCATAGATAT
>NW_006408684.1:5263824-5270211 GCF_000296735.1 Chrysochloris asiatica | reverse complement strand
TTGTTGTTGTTGTTGGCAAAAGCCAGTTCCAACTCATAGCGATCCCGATATGGTTTCCAAGGAGCGGCTGGTGAGTTTGAACCACGGACCTCATGGTTTAAACTGACCTTGGAAGGAAGTATAACATGGTCTTTTTCTACACTGAAAGTGAAATTATGGAAATATACATAAAATTGTTGTGTGACTTAAAATCACATTATTTCTCTGCTTTATGAAGTGTGATCTGTTTGCAGATATTTTTTGTTTGTTTGCAGATATTTTTATGCAATAAAGTATCTCTATTCTGAGGGCACATTCAGAGATAGGTACTGGGTTATCGACAACATTTGATATTCAGTGTCATTTTCTGTTGTTCAAAGATGTCCTCTATTAATGCACGTGGTTTTAAAAAATATTTCTCTCTCAAAATATTTGTTTTGCCCCATGTTAATCTATGAATTAAATATTACTGGAAAATGCCAAAGTTAATACCATCAAATCCTTATATAGCAGTCCCCCAGCTTTGCTCACTGGGGTCATGGAGGAAGCTACCTGCCATTTATACCTTCAGGGTTTACCGTCCCTGACTCACCTAGTGTGTGCCTGACCTCCTCCAATATTTTTATTTCACTAGATAAACAGGTCTTGTGTTTCTTTGCCTTTATCACCCCACAACTGACAGAACCTTTGCCACAATTTGGAATAGCAAGAAATGTCATGGCCCTACGAGAGGGACAACACTGTATTAATATTTTATAGCAAACAAATAGGTGAATAAAAAATTCATACATAGTTCACCAGGAAGGCATATTTGACTGGGATCCATGGAAATGTTGTAATGTTTTCTCAGCCTAGTTGTGCCTCTAAAACAAATAATCCTCCCATGTACTCCATAGCCGACCATGTTTTCTTCTACTGAAGCAATCCTCAGCCTGCACTATAATCAGCCATCGGTTGTCTATCTCCACAACTACCTGTGAGCTCCCGATGGCAAGGGTTTGCCCATCTCTTTACACTGCTGGGTACTAGGGTTCTCTAGGTCACACCGATGGTGAAGCACTGGACTATTAACTGTAAGCTTGACAGTTCAAGCCCACACAGAGGTACTTCCTAGCCCTGGCATTCTACTTCCTAAAGGTCGCAACCATTACAAATTCTATGTAGCACAGTTTTGCTCTGATACACATAGGGTCACCATGACTTAGAATCAGCTCCATGGTAACTGGTATCTAATGTAGTTTTGTATCTATCACATTGCAAGCCCTTACTCAGTGCTCTTTGAATGAATAAATGTATTGGAAGGCAGATAAAGTGTTTGAAAATAAAGAGAAAATGAGTAGAATTTCTTTCAGCATTCTTTACTTCCTATTAGTATTTTGATACCCATGGTTGGGCACTCAGCCACTTAAAGGAAGATTAGTGATTGGAAGTCACCAGTTGCTCTGCAGGAGAGGTGTCAGTCTGCTTTTATGAAGATAAAACATCGCCTTGGGATGGGCAATTTAGGCATTGGCTACCCAAAATGGGGGGTGGGGGGCTATAAAGGCAAGAAGTGACTGGCTTACAAGCTTTCTAGAAGGAGCCTAGTTCTAGACGGGGCAGGGGTAGGTAGAACCTCCATTGAATGATTTCCAATCTGTTGGGAGCCGGCTGGCGAAAGGAAATGGGGATATGACTCTTGTGGTACAATAGTGAATAATTTCCATCAGGACTGACTATGAGGGTCGGGAATGTAGTGGTACATGGTTTTGACAAAAGGAGGGGAGTGATTGATTTTGCAGCCCAGGAGCGGAGGTCCTTGGGACCATCAAGTGAGAAGAACGGAGAGCAGGACCCTACCCAGAGAAGCAGTCATGGCAGGGATGGAGACAGAGACAATGACGTGGACAGATAGAGCGGCTGGGAGGGAGAAGGGCTGTGTGCTGACGGCTGGGGGCGGGGGAGGGGGGGGGGGGCGGCCTGTGGGATGTATCCTTTAGTTATTTGATGATGTATGGAGGGAATTGTGATCATTGCAATGAACCAAAATACGATAGGATGTATAGTATAGTAAAACTAATGTTCTCCTATGTAAACCCATATAATTCACAATTAAAAACTTAAAAATTTTTTTTTAAAAACCACTACCTTGGAAGTTCTGTGGGGGCAGTCTACTCTGCTCTATAGAGTTACTGTGAAAGCAAGAGTATTCTGTATAAAATGTAATTTCTGTGATTAACAAAATACTTTAATACTCACCTTACCTTATCTCTATCAATCCGTGTTTCTTTCAAAATCCAGTTGTAGCATCATTAGGAAAAAGCATTTCCTGTAAAGGCAGCTCAGACTCACAGTGGCCCCATGTGTGTCAGAGTAGAACTGTGCTCCATGGGGTTTTCTTTCTTTCTTTTTAAAATTAATTTTCTGTTGTGTTTACAGAGTAACTTGGTTTTCCCTTCAGCAGTTTATACACATTTTGTTTTGTGACATTGATTGCAATCCTCACCAAGTAACCACACTCTTCCCATTTCTTTCCTGTGTTTCCAATTCCCCTTCATTGTTTCCTTCCCTTTCCTGTCTTCTGAGCTTTATCTCTGAACAGATGTTACCCTTTTGATATTGTATGGGTTACTGTCCTAATGCGTGCATACTTCCCTAGTGTTGTTGTTTACCTTGTAAGCCTGATGTTTATTATTTGACTAAAAATTAAACCGCGGGGTGAGGTCAGATCCAGACTTGAAGGGTGTCTAAGGGCCCCAGTCTGGGGAGTTCTACCAGTCTCTTATCAGACCGGTAAGTCTGGTCTATTTTGTGGTTTTGAATTTTGTTCCACATTTTCTCCCACTCTGTCCATACTTTCTAATGTAACCCCTTTCAGAGCAGTTGGTAATGGTAGCTGGCCACCATCTAGTTCTGATTTCAGAGTCGCGGAGGCTGGAATGCACATGATCCATTAGTCCTTTGGATGAATTGTTTCCTTGCTTCTCTGATTTTCTTCACTCATCTTTGCTTCAGACAGGGAGAGACCAAAAGTTGAACTTTAAATGACCTCTCATACATAAGCTTTTAAGACCCCAGTTGATACTCACTAAAGTGGGATGCAGAATGTTGTTTTTGTGGACTATGTTATGCCAATTGTAACATCATCTTATATATATAAAAAAAAGATTCAGCTTAAAATCCTATTTGCCCTTTTCCTTTAACTGCTATCAAATTTCCCTTTATTCTAAAGCACGGCCTACCAATACTTGTCTTCATTCAAAGAGCACTTATAGGACAGAGATTAAATGGAGCTTGGAATTGCTCTCAGAGTCTTCTCTCTCTGGTTGCCTCATATAGCATGTGTCTCAGATCAGTGGTTCTTAGACTTTAGTTGAGCTACGGGGTGTTCTTATTTAGTGTGAATCAGAGTCACCTAGAGAGTTTATTAAAATATAGATTTCTGTGTCCCGCCCCAGAGTTTCAGAGTCAGGAAGTCTGGGATGAGGCAAAGAATTTGCATTCCTTATGGCGTAGTGGTTATGAATTGGGCTGCAGGCCGCATGGTCAGCAGTTCGAAACTACCAGCTGTTCCGCGGGAGAAAGAAGAGGCTTTCTGCTCCCGTAAAGATGTACAGCCTCGGAAACCTGTACAGGGTCGCTATGAGTCAGAACCGACGCCACGGCACATAACAACAACAACAACAACAACAACAATACCTTTCCAAGTGCTGCTGGTCCAGGGATCGTAATCCAAGAACTACTGACGCAGATTGTTAAAGTACTCATTTCTACTCTAGTGACAAGTTAACAACAAAACCATGACCAACTCCCCATTTTTTAACAATAATTGCAATCCCCACAAGGTAGCAAGAGTCTTCTCACTTCCTCCCATGTTTACCATTTTCCTTCATCCTTCTTTCCTATTCTTTCCTGTCTTCTGAGCTTCATCCCTCTGACATCCCAACCTCCAGACAAGGGATATCCACAGCAGCAGTTGTCTAGATTGCTCCAAAACCAGACTGATTTCCACAGGGCAACGTAAACATGCACTCATGTCCTGCCCATGCTTCCTTCTGATGAGTAGAACCGTGGCAGTGATGTAGGTATACGATCACATGATTTATTACATTCACTGACACCAACATACTCACTAGGAGAAGCCATAAGTAAGCAGGATTCACACTTTTTGCCTGTGCAGGCTCATATGTTGTTGTTGTTGTTGTTGTTGTTGCTAAGTGCCATCAAGTCAGTTCCAACTCATAATGACCTTGTATATGGTTTCCAAGATGCACAGGTGGGTTTGAACCACCGACATGGTGGACAGCAGTCCAGTGCTTATCCTACAGTGCCACACCAGGGCTGTATATTTCCATTATACATGAATCAAATCCTTCTTCTGCATGACTTCATTGTTGTCTGAGACAGCAATACTCCAGGGAACTTTTCAGTGTCTGGACACCTGAAGCAGATGTGACCTCTTCTAATTTATACACTGTTGTTTAATGCTAATATCCCTCTGAATTTACTCTGTTGTCAGTGCTTCCCCTTCTTCCCTTGTGTTTTCTAGAGTTTTACTCTATGCACCAAGTCTCAGTACTGGTCCTTCAGTAGTTAAAGCTGTGTTCTTTGTTCTTTTGGAGCTTTCAGTCCTACTAATATAGAATTAAAAGGTGGAATGGGGAACATGTGATGATATGTGATAGTGATAGTAGTGTGTAGACTATGTGGAAAGATTTAAAGAAAGCAGAGCTCACTGTGACTTTCATGGACGATGTCCATGTGAGAAGTTCCTTCTTGTGCCTTATTGTGGCACTGCAGGATAAGCACACCGCAATGTCCTGGTGTGGCATTGTGCAATAAACCACTGGACCACAAGGTCAAATTAAGCCACAAGGTCGGCAGTTTGCACTCACCAGCTGCTCCTTGGAAACCCATACAGGGTGGCTATGTGTCGGGACTGACTCAATGGCACTTAACAACAACAGTAATTTAGATGTTTAGTTGGTAACTCAAAAAACAACGGGATAACACTAGACTGCAAACTAAAATCCTGTACAGAGTCACTGTGAGTGCAGGTTGTCTCGACAGCACTTAACAACAACAGTGGGTGTATAGACATCTAGGAACACCACAGGGGTAAGGGTGTTGTCTCCACCAGCCTGAGTCTCTTGAGATACTCACTCTGCAGACAGTTGGAGCTAGGGGTGCCATTGGTTTCATTGCCAGTGGGTTATATTCCCAATAACAAAATCTGCTCGGCATAAACAGTGCTTATCCAAGATTCTAAAACAACCTCCTGGGAGTTCATTGAGCTTCAGCGTATGCTACAGACATGCCATTCTTCTGGGGAAAGAGGCACCACTGAGGAGAGAGATTTAGTACACAAGCCTGCTAGAATATCTAAGCTAGCCCAACCATGGCTTTGGGGACTATCACCTGAGGAACGTCTTAGAAAGACCCCAATTCTATAGCATTCAGAAATGTTACAAGCTTCTACAAGCAAAGTCATTTTCCAAGATAATGTGTAGCACATTGGAGCTTTTATCACTCAGGTATAGTTTTCTGAAAACTTTCTTGACTAAATCAAAACTATCACTGCCTCCCCTTTTTCTTCCCCAAAGGACAGGAAAATAGTGTATATCCAGTTTACTTGCGTGCATTCTAATTAAAAGCCTTTTTTGTTTAATTTAGTGCAAAACGCAGCTCCGATCTTTATCAGTATGCTGAAACACTGTGTTTGCTTGTGTCTGCCTTTGATATGGGCATATGTTGGTATCTATGTGACATCCAGAAACCCTCTCCTACACAATCCACAATAAGTTGAGACAGGTACAGCCTTGGTTCCTAACACCAACCTTACCATCAACCTTATAATACATCTCCTCTGTATATGATGAAGATAGCCTTTTTGAAATTAAGGGAAATGGAAAAATATTAGGAGCTAGGAAAATAAAGTCTATCTAGGGATTTTGGCTTGGGGAAAATTTCCTTAAGCTGGTAAATGTTTTCTTTTCGTTTCCATTAACATATAATGTGCTTTCAAAATCTTACAAAGCAAAGGAATTCATCAAAGTGGCAGCTCTTTCTGAGGCACACTACAACAGCACCAAAATGCTGCTCATACTCTTACATTGTTGACAAGAGGCAATGTTTTATCTTTGAAAGTTGATTTTATTTGTTTGCTTGTTGTTAATCAAAGTTTATTTATCACCAAGACTAGCCATCAATGCCATTCATGAACTTAAGGAATACTGATGTTGCCAGAGCAGCAGTGAGCCCACTGTACCGTCTGAAGGTGATTCAGATGAAGGGTCCAAAATAGGTTTGATTGATGGCAACATGATTAGAAGAAGCGTATAACTGTCTGAAAGGTGAAGAACTGTCATTTATTTGTGTGGCAGAAGCATTCTAATGTGTGTTTGTATTTTTAAAGCAGTTTTGATGTGT
>NW_006408684.1:5257368-5262815 GCF_000296735.1 Chrysochloris asiatica | reverse complement strand
CAATGATATTCCTTACAGGATTTGATCCTAAGGCACTGTCAAGGAATTTATTACAAAAAATCAGCAGCAGAAGTTTTGCATGCATCTATTGATATACATGTATAATATTTCATGCACTAAGTTAGAAAATGGAAGAATTGAGAAAAAGATGTAGTTATAGCTTATGTGGAGTCCTGGTGTGGCACTATGGGTTAATGTGCTGGATTGGCACTGTGGGTTAACGCTCTGGGTTGCAGTCATTTGAACCGCAAGGTCAGTAGTTCAAGCTCACTGGCCGCTCCTCAGAGACCTTATACAAGGTTGCTATGGGTTGGAAATGACTCAACGGCACTTAACAACGACAACAATAGTCTACCTATATGAAGATTGGAGTTCCTGGGAGGAGCAATAGTTAATGTACTCAGCTGCTAACTGAAAGGTTTGAGGTTTGAGTCCACCCAGAGGCACCCCAGAAGAAAAGCCTGGTGGTCTACTTCTGAAAAACGTGCCATTGAAATCCCTATGGAGCAGAGTTGTATTGTGACACACATAGGGTCACCATGAGTTGGAGTCAACTTGACAATAAGTAGGTATAGAAAGACTATATGTGTAAAAGAACACCATAACAACTAGGAAGAGGCATAGGATGAACGCATGGGAACAAAAGAATGCTTTCTCTCCAGTTATCAGGGAAAACGATCCTTCCAAGAGATCCTTTCTTTTTTCCTTCTTCTTCTTTAATTTCATCTGCATGGAATATGTGTGCAGATAGAGGAACTGCAGGGTAGTACTGCATTTCACACACACACACACACACACACACCCTGAGTCATGAGAGTCTACATTCACACACGTCCCACACTGGCCATTCTGAGCTCACTGGGGAGTTAGCACATGAACCATGAACCACTTTCCCCATGTGCCTTCCATCAAGCACTTTCTCTCCAACATCTACCCAATGTGGACCCACAGAACAGACATGGCATAATTTTAAAAAAGCATTCCATGCGAATCAAAGGCTAGACACAGACCTTGATTTTTTTTTTTTTTCCAGAGACAGAGAGCAAATGTTAAATAATATATGTTTCATACCTACAAATGTTTGGGAAGATGCTCAGGCCCCCGTCGTTATAAATGTCACTGTAAACATTTAGGCAGGAGATAGACGCAGCCAGCCCTGAGTGAGTGAGTGGTTGCTAAAGGACATGTTGGCTGCCAGAAGAGCAGCCTGGGTAGAGAAGAAAGTGAGAAAGCAAACTCTGTAAACACAGACACCAGTCTCAGGGCGTGTGGGCTGCGGGAGCAGATGGCGTGAACGGAAACTGCCAGCTTCTAGAAACTAAGGAGGTTGAAAACCACAAAAGTCTGACAGTGCTTCAATCACCCTCCTTTACTTCTTACCACTCAAGTCCTCAACTGTCCCCCTGAGGTTGCCACAAGCCACGTAGGACAGGATGGCTTGGAGTCAAAGCCTCTTCCCAGACATTTGTGTCTGTTTGTCCTGTTTACCGTACATACTTTATTTAGGTCAAGTTATGAAAAACTTTTTATTAAACGTAGATGATTTGACCAAAAGAGAAAAACCAGACAGTGGAAATAAACCCACAGATGATCTATAGACTGCAGTTGTTGAACATAATCATGCTTGACATATTTTTTAAAAAACAGCAATTTTCATCAGAGACTTCGACTTCACCAAAAAAAAAAAAAAAAAAGGACTCCAGGAAAACGTTTAGAATTAAAGCACAATAATTTGAATCAAGAATGTAATAGATAGGTTTACAGTAGAGTAAGCTCAGTGAAGTGAGGATTGATGTTTGGAAGATCAGTAGAAGATAACCAAATTAAAGGAAAGAAAGAAGAATGGTGCAAAGTACAATGAAGAACAAAAGAGATATGTGGAATATGATGGAAGTCCAGCATGCCGACAAGTGGAGTACTAGGAGGGAAAGCCAAAGAGAACGGGGCAAAAGCAAATTTTAAAGAGGTGGTGGTTCCAAATTTGAATCTAGCCCATGTTTTCCCTCCATTATCTATTGGTGGTGGCGCTGGTATGCCATGGAGTCAGTTAGGACTCACAGCAACCCTGCATCGAGTTTCTGAGGCAGTAAATCTTTACAGAAGCAGAAAGCCTCATCTTTCTCCCATTGAACCACTGGTAGTTTTGAACTACTGATCTTCAGATTAGCAGTTCAACTCGTAACCACTATGCTACCAGAGCTCTTTCCCTTAAACTGAAGGATTCTGAGGCCTATGCTCACTGAGCTCACCTGGGCAGGATATTGGGATGACCAGGCCACTAGCATTATGCAAATAAAAATGCACTGCTCAAACCTTCACCCACTCCCACACAGCCACCTAGCCAACCGCAATATTAGCCAGGCCGCTGATGGGATCGGGGGACCAAGGTTGAGTCAACTTCATAGTGGAGTCAGCTCAGATGTTAAATCAGACTTGAGCAGAAGCATCTGCTATGTGACTGTTCTTACAGCCTGTGGACCAGCTGCTGGTGTGGGGACAATGAGTTGCCTCTTAATGTGCCTTGAGCCAAGATGGGAGCCAGTTCTAGTGAAGGCACAAGACAGGATACTTGGCAAAATTATGTAGTTGCTTCACTGAGTTCACATATCATACACACCATTGTTGTTGTTGTTGTTAAGTGCCGTCGGGTTAGTTCTGACCCATAACAACCCTGTAAAGGGTTTCCAAGGAGCAGCTGGTGAGCTTGAACCACCAACCTTGCAGTGAAGATAAAATAATATTTTGCCTAAGAAGGCATAACCCTTGATGTCGTTGTTAGGTGCCATTGAGTCGGTACATAACCCTAATAAGTATTAATTTGTAATAGTGCATGACAACCATTTCCATATATTTTTTAATGTTTTATTGTGAATTATGTGATAGTTTACATGGCAAAATATTAGCTTTACATTCATCCTATCTTATATCATTTCATTGCCATGGTTACAATCCCCTCCATGCATCTTCAACCAACCAAAGGTTATAACCTGCAAGCCTGCCCCCTCGGTCATCAGCACGCAACCCCTCTCCCTTTCTGGGTCTACAGTCTCCCGCTTCTCCAGCTCTCCGCGTCATTGTCTCTGCCAGTCTGCCTCCAAGTCTTCAGCACACAGCCCTTCTCCCTCTCTGGGTCTAGAGTCCCCAGCCGCTCCATCTCTCCATGTCATCGTCTCTGCCTCCATCTCTGGCGTCACTGCTTCTCTGGGTAGGGTCTTGCATTCTGCTCTTCTCTCTTGATGGTCTCAGGGCCCTCTGCTCCTGGACTGCAAAGTCAATCACTCCCCTCCTTTTGCTACAAAATGTCTACCTTTACATTTCCAACCCTCACAGTCAGTCCTGATAACAATTATTCACTATTGTATCACAAGAGACCTATCCCCATCTCCTTTCATCAGCCCTGCCCAGACAGATTGAATACTACTCACTGGAGATTCTACCTTCCTCCGCACCCTCTGGATCTAGGCTCCCTCTTGAAAGCTTGTAAGCCAGTCACTTCTTGCCTTTGTAGCCCCCCACCCCCTCCATTTTGGGTAGCCAATGTCCAAATTGCCCATCCCTGTCTACCCATTGTATCTAGGGGGTGGGAATGATCCTTGATATAAAAGATTTGTTCCCTCTTTTGACCTACTGCATCCATAGGTATAGATCAAGTTCATCAAGTTGTGTCAGATTATTCTTTTTTTTCCCTCTTCTTTCTTCTTCTAGTTGAGCTCTGTTCATCCAGCCATTGAAGCCAGGTAAAGTGGGTATTATCTGCAAGTGTGGGTGCTCTTGTGCATATACCCTCCCTTCTTATCAGCTGGATGCTTCACTCTCCACTCTAGTCCTCTGTGGCTATGTCACTGACTCTGGGTCCTTGAATCCCCAGGTCTTACAATACTGCTGGCCAACTAGGTCTCTACCTTTGTTCACAGGAGTCTATTGAATGTTGTAGAGCTTAGTTCGCAGCTTCATTGCTGTTTTTCTCTCACTTCCCCTTATTGGTGACCAACGTGGTCACCAATCCAAGTGCATGTCTGCTCGTGTATCCCCATTGAGTCTTAGTCTTGGCAGGGGGTTTGCCCTGAGGGGACCCAACCACTTGCCTTGATTTCTCCTGGGTGAGCAACTTGCTTGTTCCTGTAGTAATCAGTCGGACTGCCATTATTGTTTTGTGTTTTTCCTGTCAGTCTTTCTTTCAAGAAGTGTCTTCTGTTCTTCTGGCTGCTCCAGGCTGGTATGCTTGCCCTTTCAAGTGGAAATTTCCCACCTCAGACGATTCTGGATGGGATTCAGGATTCTCCCTATGGTCTTATGTAATGCAGAGGCTCTGCAAGAAGCCTCTTTCACTGGGCATGTTGTATCCCCATTTTAGGTATTCCAATCAGTTATAGGCAGAAAATGGACTTACAAGCTTTCTATGGTGTTATTTCTGGCTATTCCTTTCTTTCCCCCTCAGGTGTCTATTTTATAATGGTATGCAAGGAAAACCAAGATTCAAAAGACAGCCAAGCATCTTAACATGATGTTCCCCCTTTTGTGGATTCCAACCCTGTCTCAATTCCTGTATCCCATACCCCTGTTGTTCCAAGGTTGTGCATACATCATTATTTACCTCTGTCCCACTTAGCCCTTGCAAACCTAATTGTTTTCCCATCTGCCTTATTCTTCCATTCCCCTCCCCCTTCTCGTGTATTGCCCTCCCCCATCACCCAAAGTATCCTGTATCTATTCCCTACCCTGTACTCCACCTTCCCCTCCATCACCTCACTCCACCCCCAACATCCCAGTAACCAGCTAAGAACCCGCCCCCACCCCCTGCTTTACTCTGGGTTCTTTTGCTTAGTCTTTTACGGTAATGGTCCTGTGCAGTATTTCTCATTTTGTGACTGACTAATTTCAGTCAATATAATGTCCTCAAGGTTCATCCATGTTATGTGGTAGCTTAGAGCTTCCTTGTTGTTCTTCAAGGCAGCATAATATTCCATGAATGTATATACCACAGTTTGTTTATCCAGTCTTCAGTTGATGGGCACTTAGGCTGTCTCCATCTTTTTGCTATTGTAAATAGTGCTGCTGTGAACATTAGTGTGCATATATCTATTTGTGTTATGGCTCATATTTCTTGTGGGTAAATACCAAGTAGAGGAATTGCTGGATCATAAGGTAATTTTATTTCCAACCTTCTGAGAAAGTGCCATATTGCTTTCCAGAGAGGTTGGGCCATTTTGTAGTCCCACCAGCAATGCAGGAGCATCCCAGTCTCTCCACATCCTCACTAGCATTTATTGTCCTCTACTTTTTTGATCTTTGCTGTTATTGCTGTGTGAGATGATATCTCATTGTTGTTTTAATTTGCATCTCTCTAATGACTAGTGATGGTGAAAATTTCTTCATATATTTGTTGGCTGACGGGATCTCCTCCTTGGTGAAGTGTCTGTTCATGTCCTGTGCCCATTTTTTAATTG
>NW_006408684.1:5254067-5256248 GCF_000296735.1 Chrysochloris asiatica | reverse complement strand
ATATGCTCTTAATTATGTTGAAGTATTTCCCTTCGATTCCTACTTTGATGAGGGTTTTTATCAGGAATGGATGTTGGATTTTGTCAAATACCTTTTCTGCATCAATCAATGTGATCATGTGGTTCTTTTCTTTTTTCTTATTTATATGGTGGACTATGTTGATTGTTTTTCTAATGTTGAACCATCCTTGCAGCCCTGTTATGAATCCCACGTGATCATGATGTATTATCATTTTGATGTGTTGCTGGATTCTGTTGGCTAGGGTTTTGTTGAGACTTTTTGCATATATGTTCATGGAGGATATTGGTCTATACTTTTCTTTTGTAGTGATATCCTTCCCTGGTTTTGGTATAAGGGTTATGCTTGCTTCATAAAATGTATTAGGAAGTTTTCCATCCTCCTCTATCTTATGGAATAATTTGAGTAGAATTGGTGACACCTCTTCCCTGAATGTTTGGTAAAACTCACCAGTGAAGCCATCTGGGCCTGGACATGTTTTAGTTGGGAGTTTTTTGATGATCTGATCAATTTCTTCTGTAGTTATGGGTCTGTTCAGGTTTTCTACTTTACTCTGTGTAAGTTTAGGTAGGTTGTATTTTTCTAAAAATGTATCCATGTCTTCTAAGTTTTCAAATTTGTTGGAGTACAACTTTACATAGTATTCTATCCTTTTGATTTCCTTTGGTTCCATGTGACATTGTCCGTGTGGTTTCTAATGCATGTTATTTGTGTCTTCTCCCTCTTTTCTTTTGTTAGGTTTGCCAGTGGTCTGTCAATTTTGTTAATCCTTTTCAAAGAACCAGCTTCTTGTCCTATTGATTCTTTCTATAGCTTTTCTTTTTTCTATCTCATTTATTTCTGCTCTAATCTTTATTATTTCTTTTCTTTTGGTGGCTGTAGATTTCCTCTTTTGATCTGTTTCTAATTGTTGGAGATGCTGTGTTACTGTGTTAATTTTGGTTCTTTCTTCTTTTTGGATGTGTGCATTTATTGCAATAAATTGTCCTCTTAGCACCACTTTCACCATGTCCCAAAGATTTTGGTATGTTGAATTTTCATTCTTGTTTGTTTCTAGGAACTTTGTGAGTTCACATTTTATTTCTTCTACTACCCAGTCACATTTCAGCAGGGTGTTATTCAGTTTCCATGTATTTGACTTCATTTCCTTGGTCTTTCTATTGTTGATTTCTAATTTGATAACAGTGTTGTCTGAGAAGATGCTTTGTAGTATTTTGATATTTGTAAATTTAAGGAGATTTGCTTTGTGGCCTAACACATGGTCTATTCTGGAGAATGTTCCATGTGCACTGGAAAAGAATGTGTATTGTGCTTTTGTTGGATTGAATGTTTTGTACACATCTGTGAGGTTAGTTGGCTGATTGTATTGTTTAGTTCCTCTGTGTCTTTGTCAAGTTTCTTTCTGGTTGTTGTATTCATTTTTGAAAGTGGTGTATTAAAATCACCCACCATTATTGTAGATTCATCTATTTCTTTCTTTAAATCTATTAGAGTTTGCTTTATATATTTTGTAACTCTTTCATTGGGAGCATAGATATTTATTATGGTTATGTCATCTTGTTCAATTGTCCCTTTAATCATGAGATAATGTCCATCTTTGTCTATTATGCTGATTTTGACCTTGAAGTTTATTTTATCAGAGATTAGTACTGCCATTCCTGTTTGTTTTTTAATTACAATTAGCTTGGTATATTTTTTTCCCATCCTTTAACTCTTTTTTGTCTCTGTGTGTAACATATGCCTCTTGTAGACAGCATATTGAAGGGATTTTATTTTCTTATTCATTCTACCAACCTCTGTCTCTTAACTGGTACATTTAATGGATTTACATTCAGTGTAATTATCTATGGGTATGGATAAATTGCTGCCATTATGTTTTTTGTGTGTGTATGTGTGGTGTTGCTGCTTTGTTCTGCAAGCCTCCTGTGCTGAGTTCATGGTTTTTGTGTGCTTTATTGTCAATTTCCTCATAGTTTTAATGTTTCCATATTCTTCTTAAATTTTCATTTTCTTGGTATGTTGTGAAGTGTTTATTTTCTTTGAGTTTATCTTATATTCCATTAACTTTTCCCTCCATTTAGTACAGTCTATTTTATCCTATAATTTACCTGAACTTCTCACCATTAGGATCTCTGTTCCTACATGTTTACCTTCTTTCACATT
>NW_006408684.1:5237335-5253773 GCF_000296735.1 Chrysochloris asiatica | reverse complement strand
ATTCTTGGTTGGCAGTTTTTTTCCTTCAGGGTTTTATATATGTCTCCCCATTGCCTTCTTGCTTGCATGGTTTCTGCTGAGAGATCTGAGCTTAATCTGATTTGCTTGCCTTTGTATGTAGCACTTCTCTTTTCCATAGCAGCTTTCAAGATTCTGTCCTTATCTTTGATTTTGCAGATCTTGATTATGATATGTCTTGGTGATTTTCTTTTGGGGTCTATCCTTCCTAGGGTTTGTTTAGCTTCTTGAATATTTATCTTTTCACTTTTAAAGATGTTAGAAAATATTTCTTCCAGAAGTCCCTCAACTATCTCTTCTGTGGACTTATGTGATTCCTCCTGTTCTGAATGCCAATAATTCTTAAGTTATTCTTCTCTATGTTGTCCAACATGAATCTTAGACCTTCTTTGGATTTTTTTTATCCTCTTTTCTGGTTGCTCTCTATCTTAGCGGTATTGAGAGATTTGCCCTTCAGTTTACTAGTTCTGCCTTCCATCTCTTCTGTTCTACTTCTGTGCCCTTTCAGTGTATTGTTTATCTCTGATATTCTATTATTAATTGTTTTAACCTCTTCCTGTAGGTTTTGAATTGTTTCCAATGCTGTATCTGTCTTATTTCATTGTTCCTGTAGTGCTTTCCTGTCTTCTTCCTTATTTTTCTAAACTCCATTATAAAGTGTTTTGAAATATTATGTAATCATTTTTCTGAATTCCTTCTCAGGCATTTCCAAGGCCTGCCCTCCTTCTAGAATGGAGTCCATGTCTACCTCTAGGTCATTTTTCTCAGATATTTTATCTTGTTTCTGGACATGTGCTGATATGGTCATCTGTTTTTGCTTTTTGGACAAAATTAGTGTTTAGCTGTGGCCTTAATACTCAACTGAGTGTGTGTTTTGGTATTTTTTTATGCATTCTGATTGCCTCCAAGTAGATGTGATCAGGAGGTGGGCTTCCCTTTTCACTTTTTGTATTGCTTAACTCAGAGTAACGTTTGCAGATGTTGTCTGCATCCCTGGTGTCCGGAAGTCCCTGGATTGTGGGGCTTTATAGCATGTGTTTGTATCTTAACTGTGTGGCAACAATTGCTGTCCTTTCTTGGGTAGTATAGGGAGAGAAAGAGCCCCCTAGAGGTAATAGGGGGAACAAAACCTAAACACAACAGAACTAAGGAAAACAAACAAATAAAAATAGCAACATCAAAAAAGCAAGGGAAGGGAGAAAAACAAGAAACAAACAAACAAAACAGCCAGATTGGATACTGTAGTCTGTAATCACGGGAAAAGGAGAGGATCGAGAGAAGAAAACAAAAATCTGTAGTCTAATATGAGTATGACTTTCATGTCCTCTTTCAGCTTCTTGCTTTCAAGGCCATCTGATCAATTTCAAGATGCCACTGTTCGTTGTTACTTTGTACCTCAGGGTTTAATTTTTGGCCTGTTTTGTTTTTAAGGTATTTCCCTCTCTTCACCCCATTCTGGCCTTTTCCCTATTAACAGACAGTTCAGGGCTGGCCAAGCTGCCTATTTGAGTGTAGTGGTTATGAAATGGGCCACCAAGCCCAAGGCAGGAAGTTGGAAACCACCTGCTGTTCCGCAGGAGAACGACTAGGCCCTGTGCTCCCACAAAGATTCACAGCTTCTGAAATCCTGCACAGGGCCACTATGAGCTGGAATTGACTCCCAGGCACTCAAATAGCAAGAAAAGCCAGCTCCTCTAAATGCTGAGAAGATCTGTGCACATGTGTGGTGGAAGAACCCTCCAGTGGTGGGGATAGGGGTGTCCACTTGCTCAGACACCCCCTCTCATCACCAGAATGGAGGTGCACAGGCAGCCAATGTACAGATACAAAAAAAAAAAAAAAGTCAGAACAAAACCAAACCAAACATAATATAATATTGTCACCTTTGCTCAGAGGTTCCCTCGGTTGTTAATTCCCAGAGGGTCTGCTTCCTCCCCAACCTGGTCCCCCTGTTTGGTCTTGCCCAAGTTGCCTGCTCTGGCACAGCCCAGCAGATTTTAAAGTACAGGATTTCTTAGTTCCACTACTAGTTCCACTAGCTGTGAGCCTTCAAACTTTTTAAATATTCCTACCTATGTAGTTCTGTTTTGGAGCTCTGCCCTGCACCTGCTTCATCTGGTATTCTGTGGTAGTGCTGAAAGCGAACGAACTTCACTGCACCTCTACCCTATTGGCCATCAAACCCCACCTCCCTTGTGATTCCCATTTCCATATTTTTTGTAGCAAATATATATGTAACTTGCTATTTCAATCTCACAACATGATGAACACAAGTAATATATCACTGAACTATACATATTTATAGCTTTTGCCAGGAAATATAATACCATCATAATACAAAGAAATGGGAAAGGGAGAAACCAGGACTGTTCTAGTTTCCATGAGGATGGATGGAGAAAATGGTTGGTGGATCATGAGAACAAGCTGCATCTCAGGGAGACTTCAGGATGCTCTGTGGAGACCAGGAAGCCTGAGAAACTACTCACTAGATGAGACTGAAACTCCCCTGTATCACAGGAAATCCAGGAGGACAAACAGAAACACAGTGACTGTCCATGATTCGTCAATATCATCCCCAGTCTGTCCCAGGCATCCTTGCCCTGACTCCTTGTTCCCTTATGGGGACCAACTTGCCTTAGAAGATGGTGTGGGTCAGAGCCCAGACATCCCAGTGACTCTGAAAGCAGACTGATTTGCACTGAGAAGGAGGAAAGACTGAAGATGTCATCGGAAGGCACCTGTCACAGGGCAGGGATGGTGAGCAGGCTCTGAGTCTGTCTCCTGAGTTCTGGTTTTATGTCCCCTGAAACAGCTGTGTGTCTCTGTTCAGCCCACTGCCTTCTGTGTCCCCTGTACTGTCACCTGTAAATGATGACACCAGTCTCCTACCAGAGCTCCTAGGAGGGATTGATGTGCCTGTTCCCTAGACTTTGAGTCCTCTGGTGTGAGACCTGATATGACCCAGAAGGTTTGGTTAAGGGTCAGAAGGAAGGTTAGGAATCAGGCTGATCCAGATTCATATCCTGCCTGTGCCATCTACTAGCTGTGGAATCTTGGAAAGTGTTCTTAGTATGTTGGTACCTCAGTGTCTCCTCCCTACAATGGATGAGAGTACTGACCTCCTAGGTGAGGTACATAAGGCAGTGCATATGCAGCATGTGCCTGGATGTTTGGCACACAGTGTAAGCTCTCCATCTTGCACAGGTGGTGAGTCTATGAGCCATCAGTCCACATAGAGGTGCTGCATCCAGGATCCTAACTGCCATCCCCTGTCAGGTCTGAATCCAAGTTTTCTCTGCCCGCTTCACTGTCCTGTTAAGACACATCTTACTTCTCCACCCACATTTGTGTTTGGGGGAACAAGAGGCTCTAGGTAAGATCACCTAGGAAATAAACTTATTAGTGACCCTGGATGCTGCCAGGAAATCTTTTGCAGCCTCTGAGCTGTGTCCAATCACCTTCATGAGGCAGAGCTGCAGGATGCTGACAACATACAGGACCCCTGGGCTCCCCACCTGAAGACCCAGACTGAGCCATATAAATGGTCTGCTCTGCCTCCAGCTGCAGTCTACCGTGTCTTTTCCGTGATCATCCTCAGCTCAGCCTTTTTTAAAGCAAAGCTGAGCAACATTCAAGCTAAAAAGACCCTGGAGAACATGATCAACTTATTTCACGAATGTGCCAGACCTGATGAGACATTTGACAAGCCCAGCACCTTGACCACAATGAAGGAGAACTTTCCCACTTTTCCCAATGCCTGTGACTAAAGTGGCACCGATTACATGGCCAATCTCTTTGAGAAAAAGGACAAGAATGGGGAGAAGAAGATTGAGTTTTCTGAGTTTCTGCCCATGCTAGGGGGTATTGTTTTTGTTGTTGTTGTGAAATGCCATTGAATTCGTTCCAACTCATAGCATTCCTGTATAGGATTTCCAGGGAGCAGCTGGTGAGCTTGAACCACTGACTTGGTGGTCCAAACCAACCTTCCGGTCCAAACCTACCTTGTGCTCCAAACCTGCCTTGCCATCCAGTGCTTATCCTGCAACGCCACAGATACAGACTAGCAGAGCCATGCAGCAGTCATGGGGCTGCGCCCTCTGCTGGTGGAGACCAGTGAGCTCAGCCCAGCCCAAAGGCATCCAGAGACCCATCGACAACAATAAATGTCTCCTTCCATTTTAAAAAAAGAGGTAATTTAGGGAATGGGAGATATTGAGCAATTTAGCATCCTGGCTAACTAAGGCTTAAAATTTTTCTGAAGGTAATTTAAAAATGATTGCAGTAGTACATCAATAGGGAGCTGCCAGTAATCCAAGCCAGATTCAGAAGAGATCATGGAGTGAAAGATATTGTAGCTGACATCAACTGAATCATAGCTAAAAACAGATAATACCAGAAAAATGTTGACTTTTTGTACTTTATTGACTATGTAAAGGCATTTGATTTTATGGACCATAACAAACTATGGATAACCTTGGAAACAGTAAGTATTCCAGAACACCATATTGTGCTCATAAAAAAACCTGTACATAGACCAAGAGGTATTAATTCAAACAGAACAAGGGAATACTGAATGCTTTAAAATCAGGAAAGGTGTGTGCCAGTGTTGAATCCTTTCACCACACTTTATTCAAGCTGTATACTGAGCAAATAATCTGAGAGACTGGATTATATGAACATGCAATCAGGATTGGAGGAATATTAAGAACCTGAAATGTGCAGAGTATTGTCATGGACCAGCACGACACACTTATTAGGGAGTCCTTGGAGGGAGATGTGGCATTTGGTGAAGAAATGAAGCTCACAGAATCAATGGATCTCGATGAATGGTGAATCTTCTCCTCTCACTTTTATTTCAAATTCTCAAACAGTTTTTATACTACTCCATACCATCAATCTATTAATCATTCTTTTTCAAAGTAGTGGTCTAAATCATACATATTAATCATTTCAATATAGAGCATCAAGAATATCAAAATCTTCCTTGTTCCCCTTTACGTAGTTAGACAATATCTGATTTCTGTAAGCAAACCTCATTGCTCTAAAAATGTCACGTTAACCTTAAAACATAATTCTAAATCTGAACTCCTATTTCTACCTTCACCTATTATTTTCTATAGATTCATTAATCACAACATGTGCCTAAACATTATTTGCTATGGTAACTGACAACACAGTTGTTTCTCATGATTGATTAAACAAGACAAACAAGAAGCATTTAAATGTTTGTAGTTAAGAAGAAACGGAACAACTTCCTTATACTAAAAACTTCTCTATACAAAACATTTAGTTAAATTGCTGCTTATGATCTATTGCTATTCCTTTAGCCCTTAATTGAATTTTTAGCTAATTTTCTAAAGGTCTTAATGTCCCTGACTGAAACTACACAGAATGTTGAATGTAATCTTAAATTTGAACTGGCAAAGACTTTAGCTGGTTTTTCCTAGTGGTGAAACTTATTGTTTGTGTGAAAAGCATTCTTTAGGACTGCACATGATTGAATATGGTGTGAAGGTGTCTAAACGTAATTTTTTACCTTTAATATGATCATTGAAGATTTCTACAAAAAACTTCTATAATAAAATCAAGAAAAATCAAAAAATGAACTATTCATAAAAGGAAAAGACAGAGACTGCAAGTCCCCCTCATGAGGCTCTCCTTGGAGCTTTGCCAACCAAGGAGACACTTGATTGTCACTCTGCTAAAACAATGAGCTTTTCATGCACAGGGTTTCTTGCCATTCTGTTCCTCCATGACATGGCGTCCGCCAGAGTATACAATCATGTTTGCTGGAACTGAAGCCGATTTAAAATACTTACTGATGAAGATTAAAGACCACAGCCTTCAGTATGGATTGCACTTCAATGTAAAGAAAATGAAAATCCTCACAACTAGACCATTAAATAACATCATGATAAATGAAGAAACGATTGAAGTTGTCAAAACTTAATTTTGCTTGGATCCACAAGCAGCACTCATGAAATCAACAGTCAAGAAATCAAACAACATATTGCATTAGGCAAATCTTCTGCTAAAGACCTCTTTAAAGTATTCAAGAGCAAAGATGTCACTTTAAAGACTAAGTTGAGCCTGGCCCAAGCCATAGTATTTTCAGTCACCTCATAGGTATGTGATAGTTGGACAGTGAATATGGAAGACAGTAGAAGAACCCATGCATTTGAATTATGGAGTTGGTGAAGAATATTTAACATACCGTGGTCCACCAGAAGAAGTACAGCTCAAATGCTCCTAACAAGTGAGAATGGAAAGATTTCATCTCTCACTATCTGGACAGGTTACCCGAAGGATCAGTCCCTGAAAGGACATCATGCTTGGTAAAGTGAAAGTCAGCAATAAAGGAAGACCCTCAGTGAGGTGGACTGGCATTGTGACAGCAACAAGGGACTCAAACATAACAATCATTTTGAGAATCGTACAGGACCAGGCAGTGTTTTGGTTTGTTATGCATAGGGTCCCTATGAGTCAGAGCTGCCTGGATGGCACCTAACAACATTAAAGTCCAAAGTACCTAATCACGTAGTCCTTTTTGTTAAAAATAATCATTGAATGTAGTTAGGACCCTTCTCCAGTCTATAAGGAATTACCTAGTGAGTGTGTCACAGTCTTAGTGATAAAGAATCTTGTAAGACCACAGATAAATCATTCTGAGCAATAGATCTCATTATAGATATGGATGGGGGTAGGCAATTGAACAAGTGTCAGCTGGCCTCTAGAACATTCTTTGGAATTTGCCTGAGGAAATTTATTTTATGCACTTATTTTCTTGGAATTAGTTTGACCGCCTGAAATGTAATTTTTTTTAAAGGAATTGTCTTGGCAATTGAAGTAATTATCAAAAGCACCAATGTCCTCATATTAAGTGTAGGCTAGCAAAGAATGCTGGAATGTTTTCTGGTTTGTGTCAAACCAAGTTTTCCTGATGGCTGCCCAGAGCTATGAATCACTTTCCTTAGTTATCTGGGAATTTTCTCCTCTGCACAGGCCCTAAAGCAATTGCTTTCCTTCAAGCCCCCTCCTGTCTCTTGCTGTGTCCCATCTCTCCTGTGACACCTCACTGTCAGTTGTTCATTTATCCTGAAGATGGTATGTAAAATAAGTCATCAGAAGCATGTGGCTTATCAGTCAAGTTCACTGATTGGACCCCTAAGGACCACCAGCACTTCGGGGACAAACTGGCTATTGGACCACATGAACTTGCACATGTGGCTAATTCAGAATATTTCTGAAACTTTTTTGGTACTATCTATTTTAAACATGTCAATGACTCAGTGTTGCATCATAGTGTAGTGTATACTACTAAGTATTCTTAGGAAGCCATGGTTTTAGAACCTCATAGAGTCAGAGAATCAGCCATCAACCTCCAGCCAGTCTCTAGGGCTGCAGTGTCCAAGGCTGATGTATGACATGTAGGTTCTTGCGCAACAGCTAACTCATGAATTTGCACATTTTCAGGGATTACTACATTACAATGGTGAAATGGGCCACCAGTACCAAAGTTGCAGTGAACTGGCTGAACCGAGCCCAGAATGTGTCCATCCTCACCCTCTGCGATGCCACCACCGGGGTCTGCACCAAGGTAGGTTTGGGGGTGTGCAAGGAGTGCCAGAGGCTGCACCAAACTCACGTTTGGGTCATCTGGCTTGATACTTTACGACAAACTGCTTAGCTACTGACTAGCTAAAAGATAGCTTTCTTGTTTCAAGGTCTCTATTTCTGGTGCCACCTGGTGGGTAAATTAAGTATTGCAATGTGGGGGAAATGAACTAATTGCCACAAAAGCTCCAATCCAGCTCTTGGTGACCATAGGGTTTTCAATGGATGATTTTTTTTAGAATTAGATCACCAAGCCTTTCTTCAAAGGTGCCACTGTATGGACTCTGAACCTTTTGGTTAGTGTCTGAAAACAATGCAGAGTTGACAGATTGATCCTAATAGCTCACATGTGCATGCATTCTGCCCTTTTATAAATGTGTTCACATGGTCTGCACTCACCAGTATTTAGCAAAGAGAATTCTCATTTTACAGATGAGGCTGTGATGTTCACTGTGACAGGTACAATGATTGGCCTGAACAAACCGACAATCCGTAGCAGAGCCAGCACTCTAACCTGGTTTGGCTCCATTTTACCTGCTCTTTTATCCACCTGACTCTGAACTAGCTGCCCCCACTGGGCAGGGCAGGATCCCTGTCTCTAGAGGTCACCAGTGAGCCCAAGCTGCAGGCTGGCTTGTAATTGTTGTTAAGTTCCACTCGTCCATTCCGACTCACAGTGACCCTGTCTGGATAAGATTTCCAAGGGGCAGCTGGTAGGTTTGAACTGCTGCCATTGTGGTTTGCAGTCCAGTGCTGATCCTACAGCACCACACCAGGAGTCTGGCATGTAATTGTTGTTGTGGTTGCTATGTTCCGTGGAGTCAGTTCCAACTCACAGTGACCCTGCATAGTGTTTCCAAGGCTGTAAATCTTTCTGGGAGCAGAAAACCTCATCTTTCTCCCACGGAAAAGCTGGTAGTTTCAAACTGCTGACAGTGAGATTAGCAGCCCAATTCGTAATCACTACACATGTAATTAGAGAAGACAAAAGTAAGATAAAACAAAAGAAGGCAAAGAGGGAACAAGGAAAGTGGGAGGCTCATGTGGCCCAGCAGTACATTAGCTATATCACTGGCTCCAGACCCCTAAGCAGAGGGCTCACGCCCACCCTGTAGAAGCTCAAGCACCCTTCTAGTGACTTACCTCAGAAGCCCATCTCCTAGACCTGGGTTAAAAAAAGACATTCAAGCAGACCTTTCGGAAACTTTGCTTTTGACCCTAAATGCTGTTTCCCATTTGAGGAGGGAAAACGCTTGCAGAAGGAGATTAATTGCAACTTTTTTCCATGGTTTCCCACTCCAAGCCCTTCACCAGGAAAGTGTGCATTCAGACTCTCAGACAGTGTCTCCCACCACATTGCTCCAGTTGGCGTGCGAGGTGAATCCCAGTGACTTGTTACCAAGATAAATGTCCTGAAGTTGGTCACTGATAGATCTCATTTTTATACGTAATTCAGAGTACAGCCTATGGATCTGATAGGTTATTGTTGTTGTTGTGTGTTTTTTTAGGAAAAGGAGAAGAAAGGGTGGACATACTAGCTAGGAAATAGGGAGTTGCTCATAAAATTAACATTTTATCTCTGTCCCAATCTTATGAGTATCAATAACATACACTTTTCTTTACCTTGTTGTTGTTGTTAAGTGCTGTGGAGTCAGTTGCGACTCATAACAACCCTGTATAGGGTTTCCAAGGAATGGCTGGTGAGTTAGAACCACTGACCTTGCAATTCAAACCGACCTTGTGGTACAGTGCTTATCCTAAGGCGCCACACTGAATGAAAGAACAACTTTCCAAAGGTCTGGAAGTCAAATCAGCACCCGGGACAGCTCCATGCACCTTGGAACCCATTGTGTGTGCTTAGAGCAGCATCTTGTATTTTGTCTTTTTTTTTTTTGCTTTATTTTGTTTCCCACAGTTCTCTTTTCTACATAGTCCTGCGTGATCTACTTTTTGTTCCCGTGTAAAGTTTTTGTCCAACAAGATTGTTACTAAGTCATGAACTCTAAATTTGGTAAAATGCAATTGAGCACACACATACAACACACACACGTGCACACACACATGACTGAGACCATGTGGCTTCTGAAGTTTGCCTTTCTAATGAGCATGTGCCTGGACAGGGGTGTCCATCCATGGTGACAAATCTATAGCAGGATACCTGAGCTCAGCTCGGAGCCATAACAAGAGACCAAGTGGAGGCTGAGATTACCTCCTCCCTGAGCATGCAACACCAGATGCTCTGTGCTTATGCAGATGCCATGGAAGTGAAATCTAATGGATTTCTGCACTGTTGGTTACACTAATGTTCTTCTCTCATTTCAGAAACACGAGGATGAAAGTGAAGCCTGGCTCCACAGACAGGTAACAGTTCCGCGTGCAATCCCCAATTTTACAGCCTATACCAGTATAGTTACGAATTGGGCTGCAAACTTCAGGGTCAGCAGTTCAAAACTACCAGCTGCTCTGTGGGAGAAAGATGAGGCTTTTTGCTTCCGTAAAGATTTACAGCCTCGGAAACCCTGTACAGAGTCGCTATGAGTCGGAACCGACTCCACGGCACAGAACAACAACAACAACCAGTCCCTTGGTTCTCTGGGCCAGTGGTTCTCAGAGTTTTAAAAGCATCAGATTACATCATTCAGGGGATCTCAGCGGCAGATGTGTGGTGGTCCTGGTGACAGGGAGTCTCTGTTCAGCACCTCTATCACCCTATTCCCCTGAGTAACCGCTGAGGCAGCACTGAAGAAACCAGGGGAAACTTGTGAAAAGTATTGCTTTCAGGGACCTAGAGAAGCTAGTGAGGTCTCCGTATATATAGCTTCAATCCACCCGTCCTTATTTTTCATCCTTAACTCAGATCTAGAAGTATATACTAAAACAGATTCTGTGAACATGAAAGTAAAAGAGTGCAGGAGAGGCCTAAAGTAAATTATTTTATGTGATATATATTTCTATATATATGAATCCTGGTAACAAATCTACCAGCTGCTGCTCCTCTATAGAAAGAGGAGGTTTTCTGCTCCCAGAAAGATTTACCGCCTCAGAAACCCTGTACAGAGTCACTGTGAGTGAGAACCGACTTGACGGTTTAGCACCATTTACATTTATATTTATAAATTTATATAAATGTCTCTATTTATACATGCTGTTGTTGTTAAGTGACATCAAGTGTGAATCCACCAACCACCCCATGAGAGAAAGATAAGGTGTTCTGCTCATGATGAAATTCACAGCCTCAAAACTCTCTACAGGGTTACTATGAGTCAGAACTGACTGGATGGCACTCAACAACAATAAACAGATGAAACAGACAGATGGATAGATGAGGGGGCTTCAAAAAATTTGAAGAAAAATTCCATTATGTTTTTTTTTTTAATTTTTAATAACATTTTATTTTTTGCATAAACATATACAGCAAAACCCATTCCCATTCAATAGTTTCTAGACATTTCTGGACATCATAATCACTGGCACTGATTAAATGTTTCACATTGTGTCATCATTCTCTTTATTTTTGTTCTAGTGTTTCACCCTCATTGACTCAACTCCTGCTCCTTAACCTTCTCATCTACCCTTTAGAATTGTTGCTGTTGTTAAGTGCAGTTGAGTGGGTTAGGACTCATAGCAACGCTATATAGGGTTTCCAAGGAGTGGCTAGTGAGTTTGAACCATCGACTTTGAGGTTCAAATTGATCTTTCCATCTAGTGCATTATCCAGTGCCACACTAGGCCCATTAGAATAGCTTCTGTCTATTGTCAGGAGGGACCAGTCCCTGGAGAAGGACATCATGCTCGGTAAAGTGGAGGGTCAGCGTAAAAGAGGAAGACCCCCAATGAAATGGGTTGGCACAGTGACTGCAGCAATGGGCTCAAGCTTAACAGTGATTGTGAGGATGGCACGTGAACATGGACAGTGAATAGGGTCCCTATGAGTCATAACCAACTGAATGACTCCTAACAACAACAACATTTGGTTTTATATGGTGGTGGTGGTTATGTGTCCTCCAATTGGTTCCGACTCATAGCGACCCTGTATAGGTTTCTGAGACTGTAATTTTTTTTTTCTTAAATGTTTTATTGTGAATTATGTGATAGTTTACATGGGAGATCCATTATGTTTTAATTCCATTTTTTCCATGGATTTTTTTAAATTCCCCTCATATATTGCTATTGTTAGGTACTGTTGAGTTGGTTTAGACTCACAGCGACCCTGCGTATAAAAGAAATGTTACACTGTCTGATCCTGTGCAATATGCACAAGTATTGCTGCTTGGAAGTGAAACTTTGGTCACTGTATTTTCTTTCATCATTTTTAAAATCTCATTTCTTACCATGAGGTTAGAAGAAGCAAGTAGTAAAGGTTTTTTCCTTTTTAGTCTATGGAATGAGAGTGCAATGACTGAAAGATAAGCACAACATTAGTGGTTTGAGCCCACCTGCCACTCTTTGGAAGATAAATGAGGGCATTCTGCTCCCACAAGGATTTACACCCTCAGAAACCCTGTACAGGGTTGCTATGAGTCAGAACAGACTCAGTGACGCTTAGCAACAACAGCAATGTCTGATGGAATGCTATGGAAATTGTCGTAAAATTATGGGAGGGGAGCGGAGAATCAAGCTGCCAGCCACATGTGAGTGTAAGGAATTATGTGGATAAGCCACAGACATGCATCTGTATATGAGAAGGTCTATTTTTGGAAAATAACTAAAGCTAGGTAATAAAACAATTGACAGTGGCTCTCCAAGAAAGTTGTAAATTCTGACTAGCATGGCATTGCTTTTATTGGAGAAATTAACAATCTACACCATCCTCCTCTGTTAACTATCTCAGGGATGGTAGTCTTACAAATACATACTTTTGTTTTTTTCATTTATCCTTATTCTGCTCAGTGTCAATCTTGTTCAAAAGGGTAATGGCTCAATATGGCCTCCTGTTTTCATATGTCCTACCTGTGTGCCAAGTCCAAGACAAGCAAATGTCCACAATGAGAGAATACTTGGGAACCTTAAAAATATCAGTGTACTGGAAAGTACTGGAACACCACCTGGACCAAAGATGTAAGCAGCTATCAAAAGTAATGTTATATCATTCATCTTATGTCAGAAAGATTGGAGTAACCCATTATCCCTATAGATATTTGTTCAATATTTATGGGTTGTATGAGACACCATGCTAAGCTTTGTGGACTTAAAAAAACAAATCAGCTCTCAGAGATCTTACAGTCTAGAAAGAAACATAAGAAATACATGTACATTCTGAAAGGTGCTTAGATCATGGAGTGTAAATATTTAGAAGTTGAGGAGTGGAGGCAGGGAGATGAGGAATGCAGCACAGAGGCAGGGAATGCTTGAGACCTGACGCTGTGTTAAGAGTGTGGATCTGAATTAATGGAGGAACAGGATGAGGTGAAGGGCCAAGTGATCATCACAACCCTGCCATTTCCTATGGCCGCTGGAAAGTGAAGCACAGGGTGTCCTGTCCTCTCCTGCTGCCCTGGCTTCTCTGAGAGGCACTCACAGTGCTCATCTGTGGCTAACAGCAGCACCATTTGAAGCCCGGCACACTGAGGAGTTGGCTGCTCCCGCCATCACTTACCTCCACATCTGTTGAGTGAGCAGAGTCAAGATCATTAGCGGAACTCTTAAGTATTTATCCAATATACTTCTCACCGCCCAAGTGGCAACATCATCCAAAGCCTGTTAGAGATAGCCTGAATGTAATTTGTAAAACTACATCTTTATGAGTGAAATCACTCCAGCACTTAAAAAGTTGTTGTTAAGTGCTGTTGAGTCAGTTTCTACTCAAAGCAGACAAGCTGTTTAGGGTTTCTGAGGCTTTATATCTTTGTAGAAACAGAAAGCCTCATCTTTCTTCTGAGGAGCAGTAGGCAGGCTCAAATCATGGACCTTGTGGTCTGTGGTACAGTGCTTAGCATTTGGAGGCACCGTGTTCCCTACTTAAAAAGTAGCATATATTAAAATAATAAAGTTTACATATTAAAAGTATATACTTTAGAGCATTTATTGAGAAATCAGGTAGTATTTTTAAAACAACTATTTAAAAAGCCATTTATTTATTTATTTATTTTTTAGCTCCAAACATAGTGATCTATGAAAGGGATTTTTGTCCTGAGGTTCTTTCCTTGATAGGTCAAGTTAAATGGCCACAGCTGTCCACAATCTAAGTCCTGGCAGCTCTGTGAACTCTGACTGTTTCCATCAGAAGAGCTCCATGGTCAGTAGGAAAATTCAGTTCCAGTGTCTCATGTTTTATTTTAAAACAGTTTTCATAAAGGATCCTATTTGTCAAAAGTAATTTATTGTATTTCTGCATCTTTCAAGATACTGTTGAGTTTCCTGAAGGGCAATTTAGAAACTCCTCTTGGGAGTGATCTGCCATCTGTTGCCTGCTAAGCTTCTTACTATCAGTGAGAGATGAACTCAGGCCATGCAACCTGCTCTATGTCCACTTAAAATACGCCACAGATGTTCACTCAAAGACCCCAGGGCAGATGCCATTTGAGGAGCAGGATGGAGGTTGAAAGTCTTGACAACCTCAGTGAGACCTATCTGTATAGACAGGCTTGTCTTTTGCCCACTGCTGGAGGAGCTGACGTGAGCAGCGGCTGCCCTACAGGGCCTGACTTGGGTGGAACTGTTCCCTGAGTCCCCTTTTGGCCTTCCATCTTAGGGCTCATCTCCTTCTTATCCTCCTATCTCCTTCCCAGTCCTCGACAGTAGATCCAACGGAGATCGTTCTGAGCCCAAGCGAGGAGTGTCACATGGGTAAAGCCACCAACGAACTACCTCTTCTCCAGGAATCCCAGAGAAATGACCAATCCCTTCCACTCAGCACCTCTCCCCTCACTCATTCAATCACTGCTTGTGACCGTGAAGTTCATCCTAATCATTGTTTGTGGTTTCTGCCTTAAGACCATTTTGTTGTCTGTATAGAACCCCAGAGCCGATCTTTATGTTTGAAGAGATTGTCCTGTGGGTCAATTTGTGACTATCTTTTTGAGCCAGAATTTTGGTTTTGTGATTTGAGAATTTTGATGGGCAATTGGACAAGGTGAGTATATCTGAACCATGGGAAGATTTGGCAGAAATACTACAAATAGTTCATGAGGAACATCTCATAAACAAAAAGGACTCTCTCCTCTCAGATCTGTGAATAAAGTTGTATAAACTAGGCATCGTGTATCATAAACTCTCCATAATCCAGAAAGAAATGTTTCTCCAAAAATTAAATGAGAGACAACCAGGATTCAATTCCATGTCACCTAATCAAAAACTCATTGTACTTCTTCACTAGAAGTTCTTTAAATGGAAAGAGATTCCATTTATTGCCTGAGGAAACAGGTGTTCGGAAGACTAACAGGCCAGTGTCTTTACCAGGGCATCATGGGATTTTTCCATGGAACAGTGGTTGTTCCATGAAATGACTGTAGCCCTCTTATTACAGAAACAAGCATTCTATCCAGAATTAACAATTTATTACATTTATTCAAAGTATTTTTTTCCTGCCAAAAGTGCAAACATTTCCCCTAGAAAACCAAGAGAATATTGCCGTATCTAACCAGGGGTTGGCAAATAGAAGTGCATTTAAAAAGCCAAATTTACTGATCTTTCCATTCCCTTTGCTTTTAAATACCATGCTTCCAACTCTAAATAGAAAAATAAATATTTGCAGATTAAAGGTTTCATGTTATTGCAAATATTCATGAAGATTAAATGTCATTGTAATCACATGTTAGTTGGTTTCTTTGGGCATATCACATTTGCATGTGCTCACTGGCTGGCTGCAGGGAAATGAGTTCGCTTTGTGCCAGCTGGGGTTTATTTACCATTTGTTCTCCTGAATTAACATGGAGCTCCTTGAATCAGAAAATGTATATCGTAACCAGCTAATTGGTGTTCACGGGTGGCAACTTCCAAACTTGGGCTTTGCGAGGATGATGCTGTGGAGCAAATTCCCTTTTCACTCATCAAAGCGACAGCTAACCCGGGTGGTCTGCCTTGTGGCTAAGCAACCAGCTGCGGAAATGGGGGTGACCTGGCAAAGATGGAGATGCGTCTTTCAGGCCTCTGCTTCCCCCAAGGAAGCTTGAAATTCTGATTTTGTTCTTAGGGAAAAAGAACTGTAGATCCTTGTAGTCAGTGTCTCATGTTGACAGCTAAAACTTGTCTCGAGTTTTTGGTGGTGGTTCCGGTTGAGTTGGCTTCCACTCCTGGTGACCCCATGTCAAAATAAACCAAACCCATTGCCATTCAGTTGATGCTGACTCATATCGCCTCAACATAGAACTGCCCCATAGATTTCCAAGGCTATACTTTTTCCAGTAGCAGACTGTCACATCTTTCCTCACAGAATGTCTGGTGGGTTTGACCTTTCCCTTAGCAGGTGAATACTTGGCTCACTTTACCACTGGGGTTCCTTTGGCCCCAGGTTGTTGTTGTTGTTAGGTGCCGTGGAGTCACTTCCAACTCATAGTGATCCTATACTGTTATGCCCAGAATTCGGGGTCCTCAAAGACCACCCAGGAGCCGTGTACCAATGTAAATACATAAGGGTAGTTTATTCAAGCTCGAGCCAGGTCTCTAACCTTATCCGACACAGCGGAATAGGGAAAGAGCCTCCAACTCATTGTCTGCAGGGTTTTTATAGAATTTTCAAACAGCTCAGGTTTCTCAGTTTTACAATCTTTGGATTGGTTAACAATTGGCAAACTATGAGATGTTACAGTTTAAATGGTCAGGACTGGTGGTCTTTGTTCTTAGGCTAGGGTAAAGGAAAACATCTGGC
>NW_006408684.1:5234203-5235815 GCF_000296735.1 Chrysochloris asiatica | reverse complement strand
TCCTCATTTGCAGGGTTCTCATCTGAGACCTAATGACTAAACAGACTCCATTTTGTTTAGGTCAGTAGATCCATGCTATCCCCACTCTTATTTTTAGATTTCATTTCTATGAAATCTGCTTCAAATGAAAGTAGTTACTTTACCCCAGGCATTATTTCTTGGGTTAAAAAATTAAGCTTAGGTCATGAAAAACACAGGACAACAAGGTATAATCCCCTTTCAAACAGAAAATCTGACACATTTATTACTTGCTTGCCCAGGTATATGTAAACATTTTCATCCCAGTGATAAGGGTTTAGATCTGAGTGTCTAACCCATAGCAGGAGAAAGAAGGTTAACACAGCTTTAATTACAGCTTGAGATCAGAGGACGAATTCACAGCCCATTGTTGTCCATGATGTTTCTTGACTCATGTGTGATAAATCCAGGTCTTGAGACCTTACAGTCTGAGAGCAGTGGAGGTGGTCAGCAGGATCTTCCAAGGGCCTGGTCCGCTTCTCCTCTTACTGAGAGTCAGGTCCAGGTTTCCACGTTGTGAGCAGGACACGACCTTCAGGTTAGAAGGGGTGCAGGTTACCTCTAGGGGAGGAAGCAGACCTGGGAAGAGTAAATTTAAGAATAATAGAAAGTGTGTGGTGGAGATGTTGTGCATACCACTGCACCTTCAAATCTTGGTTGAGGTCAGGTGGAAGCTTGAGGAAAGCTGCCTGGAAAGATTTACTATATGCAATTTCATAAGCGCTCAATTTAAGCCTGCTTCTGAGGGCTACCCGAATTTGGAACAGTACTTCGGTAATCCCTGGTCCCAATGTAGATGAATGTCCTGACAGAGTTCTGCCATTTGTTTCTTTAGAGTAAGATTTCATTTTCTCCATTTTCCCGGAATGGGATCTCCATGCTGAGTGCAATCGCCATTTCATCTGTTGTTGTTGTTGTTGTTGTTGTTGTGAAGTGCCGTTGAGTCGGTTCTGACCCATAGTGACACTGTATAGGGTTTCCAAGTTTAGCTTGAACTGCCGACCTTGAAGTTGAAATGGCTTTGCAGTCTGGTGCATTAACCCACAGCACCACACATTTCATCTGTGGTGGTGGTGGTGGTGGTGATATGCCATGGAGTCGATTAGGTGTTGCAAATATATAAGTCCCCAGCTTGGAGCAGTTGTGTGAAATGAACCTGCCAGTTTTCAAAGGGTTGTTTACCTTGATACTGGTGCAGGTCAGTCTTTTGTTCTGGGTTAGTCTTGGGATTGTTCTTGAGACGGGTAAAACAGGTAAATCATCCTGAATGATTTTCTTTCTTTTCTGAAAATGTCTTGCCCTGGAGTCAGGGCTTAACGATCAAGCCAGGACGTCTTTCCTGTAGTGGGCCATTTTATGGACTTGTTTAAGAGCAAGGGCTAATTTTCTCAGAATCAGAACCATTCTATTGCCTTAACTTTCTATCCTTTACCCTCTCAGAATCAGAACAATTTCATCATTCACTTTTCGTCCTTTAAAGTGTCTGTCATATTCTTTTGTCTCATCCCAACTCAGATCTTCTGGGTACACATTCACAGTCTTTCCTGCCAACATTTCTAATGCTCTCGTCAGTGCAATCACTTCAGCTTTTTGA
>NW_006408684.1:5222734-5229125 GCF_000296735.1 Chrysochloris asiatica | reverse complement strand
TTTGCTTTAAGGTTCACGGGGCGTTTTTCCGTGGTGTTTCTGGTACCCCTGTTTGGTCTTGCTGTTTGGTCTTGCCCAAGATGTCGGCTCCGGGCCTCCGAGCCCAGCCCAGCAGATTCAAAAGTATGTGATTTTTCACTTCAGCTTCAAATTTCACAATCTATAAGCCTTCAAACCTTCAAAATATTCCTATCTCTGTGGTTCTGAGTTTTGGAGCTCTGCCCCGGATCTGCTTTGCCTGGTGTTCTGTGTTATTGCTGACCGTGAACTTCACTGCACCTCCACCCTAGGCGCCATCAAGCCCCGCCCCAAACTTCTTTATTTCCTTAATCCATTTCCTTTTGTCCACAGAATGAAGAGCCAGTCTTCTCCAAGGATGGCCGGAAGTTTTTCTTTGTCAGAGCCATCCCCCAGGGAGGAAGAGGAAAATTCTATCATATCAGCATGTCTTCATCCCAGGTAAGTAGGCTCCTTTTCAAGCAGCTTTCAGAGCCTTTTCCAGGACCCCGAAGGTAACCCAGCACATGTGAACTCAAAGGTAACGTCCTGAAGGTGGGCACACTTAGGACAGTGGGGTCACATTTGCTCCTTTTGTTTCCAATCAAGAATCTGAGTTACACTTCCAATATCAGAAGAAACTGAAGGATTTGTCGTTTGGAGTAAGCCTGAAGACTCATCTGCTTGCTTTGTATGATAGTGCTGTAACTGTCTGACCTTTCCTCTTTCCCTGCGGGAGATGCGTCTTTGACACATCTTCACCCCTGAAAGATGGACTTGGGGTGTGTTTGCTGACCTGCTGCTGCTCTCTCGTAGCCCCACCAAGGCATTTCATCTCTAGTTTTAGCTAACTACACTGTTGCTACCAGCTGTAGCTCATCAATGCCTGGAGTATGGGGGTTGAGAGCAGGGAATTTTGGCGATTAATGCAAATGCATTTAGAACCGAAAGTAGCCATCCTAGTGAGTCTGTCTGGTCTCCTGTACAGAGGTCACCCTATGGAGTCTATGCCCATACACAGGTGATGGTATCATTGGCCAAACACCCTTTGAGGATCTCTACTTTGGGAAAGCAAGGGGGTGGATGTGGCAGTCTCCCTCAGAGATCTCGGGGCCTCAGAGATGACAAGCTTTCACTTGGTGTATGGATTTGATTTCTGAAACAGCCCCAAGTTATTTGGGATTAAAGTTAGAGGGGGGAAGGTTAACCAAGAATATTCTGTGGATATAAGGGGAAGACTCCTGTTTATTAGATAAAGGTAGAGCCCTGACAAGGCCTAGATTCAGGACTTTCCAATTTAAAATCCACCTCATTACAGGATGTCTGCATGCTGGCTTCATGTATTCATTGCTATGGGCTTTACTGCCCCAGACTTCTGTGATTTCTCACTTTGGCCCATTTTGATCATGAATAATATTTTCTAGATGTTTTTATTCATACTCCTGAGTACTCTGAGTCCAAAAACATCCCAACAGAAAGCTTTCTCTATCATAAAGGAGCCCCTTGCCCCAGGCTTCTGCATTTGTCCCTTTCTAACCCTGGGAGCCTGCTCAGGCCTCACTATGCTCAGGAACCCGCCCTGCCCCCTGGTCCTTGTGCAGGTCTTTTCCTCTCCCATGACTCCCACCTCAGCTATCCCCAGGTGTTTGTGTCTGTCCTTCACCTGTTCAGTTGCCATCAGCTCCTCCTGCTCCCAGCAGAACCTTCATTCAGAACAGCTGGCCTGTAACGCCACACCCTCATCGCCCCCACATCCCATTCTAAATGAATTTCAAACATGCTTCCCATTGAGACTGTCTTGTCATTCTTTGCGCTATGACTTATTGTTATATTGTACTACTTACCTCTGTGCGGCACTTAGAGAGAGGCAGTATGTATGAAGCAGGCAGTGCTCAATAATAATGTCCCAATCACCCTGTCAGTAAGGGCAGAATATGGCCAAGGGGCTGAAGGATCACCTGCCTTCCTGTAGTTTTTCTGTTTCCTTCTTTCCTATTTCACCCACTTCCCCATACTCCTCTCTTTCTTCCCTCCCCATTTCCCTATACTTCCAAATTCAGGAACAGAGCAGCTATTAAGCATGGCTTCGTGTCCTATGACAGTTGTATACCTGGCAACCAAAGTACTTTGATGAGGAAAGCCACAGTGGTTTGTGTTACTGAGACTCAAGGACAGGGGAGGTAGGTATGGGGCTTGGAATCATCTAAAAGTTTTCCTAAGAGAATTGGGATCTAAGCTTGGCCTCAATGGAGAGGAACTGTCAGAAAGGGGAGCAGAACGGCCTTACCCACAGAGCTGTGTCTCCCTGCCCTGCTATCTAAAATGGCCTGAGATTTGGGGATCAAGCTCTCGTATCCATTGTCTGTCTCTGTGGATATCAAGGTGCCTGACCGTCTGGTCTGTCTGTGTTACAGCCTAACAGCAGTAATGACAACATTCAGTCAATCACCTGTGGGGACTGGGATGTGACCAAGATTCTGGCCTACGATGAGAAGCAAAATAAAATGTGAGTAAGGGGTAGAGCCCCTGTCACTCCAGGCTGGCAGTGGGTAGTCAGCCTTTCATGTTACTGGTGGACTGGGCCACACAGTGTTTCTAACCAAATCAAACTTGCAGAATCCACACATAGACCAGTGCAGCATCACTCCTCCTTTCAGGCAGCATTAGCAGCTCCCTGGTGCTTCATGAAAATCTGCCACCGATTCTTGTCTCAACAGCCCAACTTGCAAAGTTTTCAAATACTTTCATGATGAAGTTAAATTTGCAACCAGATCTGTGAGGGGAAATACATTGTTATTATATGTTAGATATTGTTGTTGGTACTATTATTATTTTTGATACTTATTGAGTATTTATAAGTTCCGGGCACTAAGCTAAGCACTCTGTGAGCATACTTAATACAACAGTTAGATGAGGCAAGTTTATCATTTTCCTCCTCTTAAAGGCAGATAAACAGAGACTAGGAATGCCCAGGAATTGAGTCCAGGTTGTTCAGTAGGAAAGAGGTAGAGGTGGGATTCTACTCAGACAACTTGAGACCAGGAGTCATACATGTGGCCTCCTTGTTATCCAGCCCACAACTCATATGAGAGCCTAGATTGCTACATTCAGAGTCTTCCATGAAAATCACTCAGTGTGTATTCATTTAGCCAGACTTGTATTCGTATTACTTGTTCTCCATAAGGTTAATAATCTTACAAAGAAATTTCCAGACCCAAATCCAGATACATATCACCAGCACCCTCCAAGCCCCTCCCCATCAGTGACTCTAAAGTGAAGGTCAGTGTACTGTACTGGCCAGGTCCCTTGACCCCCGAATGTTTGTTTAGGCCACTGAACAGCCAAAGCTCCTAAGAAGAACCATTAAGGAAGTGGATGCTCTTTGAAAAACAAACGTGTTTTGAAACAAAACTAATCACTGTGCCCATTACTGGTTGGTCTTTGCAGTTACTTCCTCAGCACGGAGGACCTGCCAAGACGACGACAGCTCTACAGGTACCTGTTTCCCTTCTCTGCACACTCCTGAAAGGGTGCTGGGGTCTTAGCAGAGTTGCACTTTTTCAGCAATGCATTGTGGGAAGAATTGAAGGAAAGTATTCACCACAGATGAGTAGTAGAAAGGCTGGAAAGAAATCCTGAAAAACGCTGAGGCTACCGAATTTGAAGCTTTGCTTTGTTTTTCTGCTTTTGTCTAATTGAGTTTCCCACCTCCGCTAATTTCTTCCCTTAGGAGCTAACAGACTTACAGTTTTCTTTTCTTTTCACCTTCACCTTTATTCAAGGGTTGACTTAGAGAAATTATCCTCACATGGGTTTTTATAAGAGCGAAAGTCTAGTTTGTTAACTATACGAGTACTAATACCAGATTGTGACTCTGTGGACTAATTGCTGAGCTGCAAGGTCAGAGGTTCAAACCTACCAGGTGCTCCATGAGACAAAGATAAGACTCTTGCTTCCATAAAGATTTTGTCCCAGGAGCCCTCTATATAGTGTCACCGTGAGTCAAAATCTACTCAGGGGCACTAGGCTGGGTTTGTTTTGTTTTGTTCTTGTTGTTAAGTGCCGTCGAGTCAGTTGTGACTCATAGTGCCCTTATGTAGGGTTTCCGAGGAGCAGCTGGTAGGTTTGAACTGCCAACCTCGTGGTTCTGGCCAGTCTTGTAGTCCAGTGCATTAACCTGCTGTGCTACACCAGGACTCTTTTGGTTTGTTTGGGTAGCACAAAATGGAGTCCTGGTGGCATGGTGGTTAAAGTGCTCATCTGCTAACTGAAAGATCAGTAGTTCAAACCCACCAGTTTGTCAGTATAGCAGAGGTTAAAGATGGGATCATCTTCTGTCTCCTTTATGTTTTCTGCGCCAGAAGAAGATTTGCATCTGGTTACAGTCTAAATTATAAATAAGCCACTTAAGAGGACACCATTCAGTGTAGACCTTAGAGCTTGAGCCGAACCTTGTGGTTAAGAGGTGAATGCGTTAACCATTTGCACCAAAGGTTTGAAAAAAAAGACAAAACTCCTTGTCAAGTTTTGTGATCACAGGCTTGCTTCTTTCTGTAGACTGTTTTTCATTGATGCATGTCTATCAGGATAACTTAAACCAGTTATGTCCCAAATTAATAGCATCGTGACTGTAAGTTAATGTCACTGAACTATATCTGCCACAGTTAAAATAACCAGTTGGGAAAAAAACTTATTGAAGCCACCTGCCTATCCTTTCTTCAAATTTATACTATTAGAAGGTATTGTGTCTCACCTGTGAAATAGCTTCATTCTTTATACAGATGGATTTCCTATTAAAACCTGTGGTTGTAATCAACTCTTCCAATGCAAAACATGCAGTTGCTTCTTCCAGGTTTATTGGGTACCTCAGTACACACAGCAGGACTGAATGGTTCCAAATCTCTGTTGTGCGTTACATTGCTATGGGTCAGAACCGACTCTATGGCACCTAACACCAGCAACATTATCTTTCAATGTTGGAATAATTAGGCCTATATTTGATCATAAGGAGCTCTGGTAGCGTAGCGGTTACAAGCTGGGCTGCTAACCTCAAGGTCAGCCATTTGAAACTACCAGCCGTTCCTGGGTGTGTGTGTGTGGCGGGGGGGATGAGGCTTTCTTCTCCTGTAGAGATTTACAGGCTCAGAAACCCTATGCTTTGTCACTGAGTCAGAACTGACAGCATGGTACATCACCACCACCACCACATTTGGTCAGAGTGGCCCCAGTAGTCCCAGGGTGACATCTTCACATCTCCCAGAAGTGTTCAAGCAAGTCACATTTCACTCTGTCCAGAGAAACTGCTCTGGGGAACAGCCAAAGTTTGATTCAGCTGGTCTTGCCGTATGCCAGTGTTGAGTACTCTGATGAAATATAAAGCTATATAAATGTGTCTCCTCTTCTCAATGAGCTGATAATCCAGACAGAAAGATAAATGGGTATAAAATAGAAGATAATAATACCAAACAGCTCTAGTGTTTCATTCATTCCCAGTGTCCAGTCCAGGGCTGAGTATAAGCATATAGCACCAAGGACCTTTCAGTCCATAAGGCCGAATTGCTGAGAACTCTTAAGCCTGGGAGGGATCCCTTGGTTATGGAAGGGTTTATGGGAAAGGTGACATGGAACTGGAAATTAACAGATATTCCAGCAAGGAGACTGACAGAGGAAGGCAGAGAGGTGGGCTCCCACCTAGGAGATGAACTCACAGAACATTTTTTCAGTTACTTTAGAATGTTAACTGAAGCAATTTGAACCTTGACCATTATAAATGCTTCCCTTCAGTCCAAGAACTCTGTCTCAGTTCACACCTCTCTTCTGTGCTTTTTCAGTGCCAGCACTCTGAAAGATTTCAACAGGCAGTGTCTGTCCTGCGACTTGATTGAGAACTGTACTTACTTCAGTGCTTCCTTCAGCCACAGCATGGATTTCTTCCTGCTCAAGTGTGAAGGTAAGTCCCCGTCACCCTTTCAGACCTGTTTTTAAATCATGCTGAAAAATCCATGACCACATTTACAGAAAGGTGAGGCCTGGAGTGAGGAAGCTATGTTAAGAACATAGCTGTTTCCAAAACAGGTAAGGATTCACGTCTAACTGAAGCTATTGGCTCAGTGGAACAGGTCACTTCTCCATCGGATGCAGTATTATAATGTTTATCACTGTTGTTAAACATGCTATGCCACTTAACTCAACAGCTTTTCTATCATTTTCCATAAAATCACATTAGTCTTGTGAACTAGTTAAATGAAGATAAATAACAATTTCAAAGAGCAATGTTTTAATAGTATTTAAAAACTTCAGACAGGAAAAATGGTTTATCAAGGATAACTTATCCCAGCTTCAGCAAGCTCTTGATCACACTAATCAACATACTCAAATAGTTTGCTATGCCCTA
>NW_006408684.1:5217309-5222616 GCF_000296735.1 Chrysochloris asiatica | reverse complement strand
TAAAGATTTACAGCCTTGGAAACCCTGTACAGGGTCGCTATGAGTCGGAACCGACTCCAAGGCCCATAACAACAATAATAGTAGATTCGGAGGCCTGATGTGGCACTGTGAGATGATGCACTGGACCGCAAGGTCGGTTTGAACTGCAAAGTCGGCGATTCAAATCCACCAGCCTCTCCTTAGAAACCCTATACGAGGTCTCTATGAGTGTGAACCCACTCAATGACACTTAACAACAACAGCAGCCTAGTAGATGCGGGAATCCTGGTGTGGCGCTGTAGGATAAGCACTGGACTGCAAGGTCAGTTTGAACCACAAGGTTAGCGGTTAAAACTCACCAGCAGCTTCTCAGAAACCCTACACAGGGTTACTATGAGTTAGAATGCTGGTGTGACATTCTAGGATAAGCGCTCAACTTCAAGGTCGGTTGAAACCTCAAGGTTTTCAGTTCAAATTCACCATCCGCTCCTTGGAAACCCTATACAGGGTCGCTATGAGTCAGACCTGACTCAGAGACACTTGACAATAATAAATAAGTCAGAAACGATTAGACGGCTCTTAACAACAACAACAACATAGTAGATACAGGGAGTATCATGGCTGCCTGTGGTTGACTGTGAACTACAGGTTTGCAGTTTGAGCCCACCAACCAGTCCACCAGAGAGAGATGAGGCTTTCTACTCACATGAAGATTTAAAGCCTTCTTTCTCAACCCTGTACAATAGTGGTTATGAATCAGGCTGCTAACCTCAAGGTCGGCAGTTCGAAACTACCAGCTATTCCATAGGAGAAAGATGAGGCTTTCTGCTTCTGTAAAGATTTGCAGCCTTGGAAACCCTGTGCAGGGTCACTATGAGTCAGAACCAACTCCATGGTACTTAACAACAACAACAAACCCTGTATAAGGAGCTCTGCTAGTGTAGTAGTTATATTTGTCGGGCTGTTAACCTCAAGGTCCGCAGTATGAAACTACCAGCCATTCCACATGAGAAAGATGAGGCTTTCTGCTTCCATTAAGATTTGCAGTCTTGGAAACGCTTTACAGGGTTGCTATGAGTCGGAGCTGATTCCACAGCACTTAACAATAATAACAACATAGTAGATACAAAGAAACATCATTGTATTTTGTCCTCAGATTTTGGAAGATGTAGACCCTTGAAAGCATAAGTAATAAAATATTTAGTTGTTATATCTGCTCTATCACCTACTACCCGATCTCCATCACTCCAATACTCCCATCACCTTAATATCTCATCATCTTAGTACCAAACGTAATCACCCCAATGCCCAACTCCATTACTCCGGTGACTCATCGTCCCAGAACCTTATCACCTCAGTACCCAACCCAATCACCCTAATACCCTTCTCCCATCTCAGTACCTCAGTACTTCATACCCTGTCACCCTATAGACTATGCTGCTGTTGTTATGTGCCGTCGAGTTGGTTCCGACTCATAGTGACCGTGGATGGGGTTTCTAAGGTTTAAAGAACTCCCTAGGCAAGAATGGTTGGACGACAAAGATGGTATCACCTCTGTCATGGAAGATCTTTAAAGATGGTAGGCTCTCACTGACCAGAAAGTAGGTTTAAATATGGCGTTGTCAGAAGACAGAAGATAAAGTAGAGTGCTTGTAAGGCCTGTGATTTAACTGGACAATTGGGATTTGTATTTCTTGGATTCTTACTAATTGTTACTAATACTTTCTCTATGTACTGACCTTTCACATAATCCAGCAGCTTATTTTGTTAACAAAACCTTTCTCTGCTTCCCTTTGGAAATCAGAAATTCCCTGTTAAATTGTACAGGGTCATCTCAAACCTAAACTTAGTCTGCATGGCCTCATTGTAACAACTGGCAGTCTTGTATTATCCAGTTTCCACAGAGCTCTAGACAAATCCATTAGTCTCTCCAGGACAAAGTCCTGTGTGGACTGCAAGGTCGGTGGTTCGAATTCACCAGTTGCTCCTGGGTGACCCTATAAAGGGTCACTATAAGTCAGAACTGACTCTAAGGTACTTAACAATAACATCAATATTCTATATATCTCTTGGCATCCAGGTATGGCACTGTGGGTGTATGCGCTGGACTGCAAAGTCAGTTTGAACTACAAGGTCAGTGGTTCAAGCTCTCCGTCGCTCCTTGGAAACCCTATACAGGGTCGCTATGAGTCAGAACAAACTCGATGGCACTTAACAACAACAATAATAGTCTCTCCAGGAGAGCTATGGCTCTAAATTTAGTCAAGAAAGTTCCAACTCTCTATATGGTGGAGATAAAACAGTTACCCACCCTGAGTTGGAATTGACTCAGTGGCAGCTAGTAACAATGACAGCAACAACTTATTGATCTAGATCTTTACAAATATGAAAAGCAATTTTGTTATAATGTAATGTTGTTGTTGTTAAGTGCTGTCAAGTTGGTTCTGACTCATAGAGACCCTGTGTAGTATTTTTGAGGAGTGGCTGGTGAGTTTGAACCGCTGACCTTGTGTTTCAAACAAACTTTGTGGTCCAGTACTTGTCCTACTGTGCCACACCAGGACTCCATAACTCAATATGTGGCATTTACTTCTCATCCCTGACTCCTTACAATTTATACTTTAACACAAATAGATCTACTTAGACTTCCCCAAACTCAGCACGAGGAGTCTGGGTGACATCATAGTTCAGCACTTGGCTGCTAACCAAAGGGCTCTGGTTTGAACCCACCAGCCACACCACAGAAGAAAGATGTGGCAGTATGCTTCTGTAAACATTTATGGTCTGCGAAACCCCATGGAGCACTCCTGCTGTGGCCTGTAGGGTCAATCTGATTTGGAATCAACTTGATAGCAGTGGTTTGGTTTTGTTTTGTTTGGAACTCAACACATTATTTCACATTTCCATATTTTGTCTTTGACTTTTAGATAAACTCTTATTAATTCTTCAATGCTTTTTGTTTATCAGGCAGGGACTGATTTCATTCCCTCCTCAACAGTGGAATGAAAAATAGTGAAATCACCCAGACAATATGGGCAGGGCTATGGATACACTCCTTAAGCTGAGATCTGAGAGAACTCTGTTCCCAGCTATTGTGGACAACTGTTGTTGTTAAGTGCCATTGAGTAGGTTCCAACTCATAGCGACTCTGTATCATGTTTCCAAAGAGCAGGTGGTGGGTTTGAACCTTGCAGTTAGCAGTCCAGTGCTGATCCTACAGCACCACTCCATTGTAGACAATTTGTTGTTGTTGTTGTTAAGTGCTGTTGAGTTGATTTGACTCATAAGGAGCTAGTGGTGGGTTTGAACTGCTGAACTTGTGGTTAACAGTCCAGTGTTTATCCCAGGACTCCTGTAGATGATTGCTGTTAAGTGCTCTTGAGTTGGTTCCAACTCATAGCGCCCCTGTATAGGGCTTCCGAGGAGCAGCTGGTGAATTTGAACCACTGACCCTGAATTTAGCTGTCCAATGCTTATCCTACAGCACCATACCAGGACTCCACTTTAAAGACATTTTTAAGTGCTGTCAAGTTGGTTCCAACTCATAGTGACCCTATATAGGGTTTCCAAGGAGCAGCTGCTGGGTTTGAATCAACAAGCTTGTGGTTAGCAGTCCAGTTCATATCCTACAGTGCCACACCTAGGACTAGAAATAATGGGTGGCTTCTCCTGTGGGCTTCCATAGGAGTCCTGGCATGGAGCTGCAGGATAATGCACTGGACTGCAAGGTCTGTTTTAACTCACCTCGGTTTCCAAATGCACATCACCTGCTTGGATGAGAAAGAGCACTCTGTGTGTTGCTTTTCTCAGGAAAACAAAATCAAGGGCAACCACAGTACATTTTGTAATAGACCATCTTTACCAAATGTACCACATTCTAAAGGGAGCGTGGTGGCTCTGTAGAATAAACACTGGACTACGAACCACAAGGTAAGTGGTTCGAGCCCACCAGCCGCATCGCAGGAGAGCAATGAGGCTTTCTTCACTGACAAAGATTTACAGCCTCCAAAACCCTCTACAGCGTGACTGTGAGTCAAAATCAACACTCACGGACGCTTAACAACAACAACAAAGGGAATAAAAGGGAATCCTGAGCAAGGTAACATGATGCAACTATGTTTAAAAGAGAACTCGACAATATTGTTAAGTGTAGTCAAGTCGGTTTCGACTCTTGGTGACCCTGTACAGAGTTTCCAAGGAGCAGCTGGTGGATTTAAACTGCTGACCTTGTGCTTCACAGTCCAGTGCTAATCCCTACAGCGCCACATACTCTAGAATATTAGGAAGAAAAGAGCACTTTCAGTATAGATTTTTGCCAGGAACCCTTCTTCCAAATCATAAAGCAAACATTAATACTCAAGTTACAAGAATGCTATGAAAAGTTAAGCAGGGTTTTCCCCTCTAAATCTAAATTTCACTCAGACAGCCACTAAACAAAGTGCTCAATTTAAATGACTTTAGTTTCACAATCAGAGTCTCTGTTTAGAGAATTGGATTTTTTTATTCAAATTGCGTACAAGAGTATGGTCCATTCTGCAAGTTTTGTCAAATGGGCTCAATTGGTTCTCTTTCTAAGAAACAGAATTCCACCAGGAAACAAAAAATAAAGTGGGGCTGGTAGATTCATTAGGCATTTGATGATTCATACTGAAACAGTTTGGTATTTTTTTAAAATAAAATAAGCTGCTTTTTCTTGTAGCCAAAGATAGAACTATGGTTTTATGCCCTGTTCTGAGCAGGAAAAGGGACAGACTGTGTTAGTGAACTCCTACAAGGAGCTCCAGTAGTGTAGTGGTTACGAGTCGGGCTGCCAGCCTCAAGGTCAGCAGTTCGAAACTACCAGCAGTTCCGTGGGAGAAAGATTAGGTATTCTGCTCCCGTAAAGATTTACAGCCTCGGAAACCCTGTGCAGGGTCACTATGAGTCAGAACCGACTCCACGGTACTTAACAACAACAACAACAACCCCTCTATCAATGTTATATTGTTAGAGAGCTACTTCCCAATACTTAAGATGTGTTTGGTAGTAACTTTTTTTTTTCATTGTTTTATTGTAAATTATGTGATAGTTTACATGGGAAAACATTAGTTTTACATTCATGCTATCTTACATTGTTTCATTGCTATTGTTACACTCCCCTCCATGCGTCATCAGCCAACCAAAGGGTATACACTACAAGCCTGCCCCCCAGTCATCAGCACACAGCCCCTCTCCCTCTCTGTGTCTAAAGTCCCCAACTGCTCCATCTCTCCACATCATCTCTGCCTCCATCTCAGGCATCACTGCTTCTCTGGGTAGGGTCCCACTTTCCGCTCTTCTCCCTTGATG
>NW_006408684.1:5212297-5216684 GCF_000296735.1 Chrysochloris asiatica | reverse complement strand
GGGTTCACAGGAGTCTATTGAACATTGTAAGGCTTATGTTTGGTAGTAACTTTGACAGCTTAGTTTGTTAAAACAAATTTTGATAGAGAAGTAGAATTTAAAAAAATCACTGTAACACTAAATTAGAATAGAGTGAGTAACCCCATTATCATCAGCAGCATCAAGAAAGAAAGTAAATAAAAATATTTGTTAGCTAGAGTGTGGAGGAGCCCTGAACTGCCGACCTTGCGGTCCTGTGCATTATCCTGGCACTGGAGGATAATGCACAGGACCGCAAGGTCGGCAGTTCAGATTCACCAGTTATTCCTTGGAAACCCTATTCAGGGTTTCTATGAGTTGGAACCAACATGACAGCACTTATCAACAACATAGACTGTGGAGGAATCCTGGCATAGTACTGTAGGATATACATCATTGCACTGCTAATCGCAAATTCGGAAGCTCAAACTCACCAACTACTCCTTGGGAACCCCCTACAGGGTTGCTATGAGTTGGAACTGACTCAACGTTACTTAACAACAACATATGATGTGGAATCAGACAGACCTGGGTTAGAATCGGGGTTCTGCCATGTACAGCTTTGTAACATTGGGCATGTTGATTAACCTTTCTTACTCCTCCATTTCCTCACCCTGAAAAGCAGGGAACTAAAGTACCCACCCCACCACTAGTCTGTCAGTGTGTCCTACTGTGGTGGCTTACAGGTTGCTGTGATGCTGGAAACTATGTCACCGGCATTTCGAATACCCAGGACAGAAAGTCTTCAAAGAGATCTTAGAGTAGCTCACTCTCTCTCTCTCTCTCTCTTTTTTTTTTCCATTCCCCCCATTAAACTATGTTTATTATGCCAATTTTAATTACCCTGCGATCTAATGGATTTAAGATTTATGTTTTCCACATCCCTAGACACCACAAACATGAAAGCATTCCTACTGTCATTATACATCAATGTTTGCACTTGGTTGTACATAGACACAGAAACCTGCAGATGACTGGAGACTATTGTGTAGTTCACTTGCTTTAATCACTGGACAAGGATATCATGTTTGGTGATGTAGAGACCCATGAGGATGAAGCAGGAGGCCTTCTGTGAGATGAATCGGCACAGTAATCACCATGGACTCAGGCAGGAGGATGAGGCAGGATTGGGGAGCTCTTGACTCTGGTGTCGGAGTCAACCTGACAGCTAGCCATCCCACAATACCTACCACTGCACATTATTGTGAGGGCAAATCAAGATAATGTGTGAAGGGCTATCTCCAATACGTTGTTGCCAAGTGCTGTCAAATCGTTTCCAACCTATAGCAACCCTCTATAGGGTTTCCAAGAAGAGAATGGTGAGTTTGAACCACCAGCCTTGTGGTTGAAACCAACTTTGCAGTCCAGCATATTAGTCCACAGCACTACACCAAGATAGTATATGCTTAATAATTCTTAAGTAATATTGTTATGATCATAATTGTTGTATTCACCACATTATTGATCAACTAGGAATTTCTTAGAGTTCTGCCTGACAACCAACTAGTATCAAAAACTTGGGACTGGTAAAAAAAGGTTTCTGGGAAGGTGGTGGTATAAACAGATTGTCATTCCAACTCTTCACCATTTATGCAACAAGAAGTACAACAAGGAAACACCAGTCAGCTTTGAGAGACTCTGAACAGAGAAGCAGAGGAAAGCAGCAGGGATCTGCAAACAGGCAAGAATGAAGAAATAAAGTCATATGTGGTAGGAAAATACTTCTCCCACCATGTCCTTTCACAGAGCCACGCAGGCCACTGACTGCTATGAAATGGGATAGTGGTCACAGAGCAAAAGTAACCCTAACCACCACAGCCCCTGCTTGAACAGAGACAGGACCTCAAGTTTCTGCTATAAAGTTAGCAAGGCAGACCTCCCCAGGGATCTGTTTTGAGTGTGCCAGCACCTAGACACTGTCGGCTGGAAGCCTACTGAGAATTATTATAGAAGACCCCAGAAGTGGAGTCCGCTCTCATACTCAGCACTCCACCTGCCTCGTACAGCTCGGGCCTCTGCAACCAGCAGATCAGACCTCCCAGTGGATCTGTGTGGGTCTGTCCTGGTGCGGCATTGTAGGATCAGCACTGGACAAGGTCAGCAGTTGAAACCCACCAGCTGCTCCTTGGAAACCCTATGCAGTGTCACTGTGAGTCAGAACCTACTTCATGCACTTAACAACAACAACTCCCCCTACCAGTGAGTGCTGAGAATGACTGACTAAGGCTATTGTGTGCAGGGAGCAGGCAGCTTTAGTGGAAGTTACACCCACAGCCACCACATTATGGTAGAGGCTCTTAGAGCAACAAGGCTGTAAGAAGTGTGTCCATTCAAAGTGTGACAGCCCCTCCCCCAGTTGGTAACTGTCAGCCACTGGACTGATTTGAACTCGTAGTGGTTATTAGTCAGGCTGCTAAACTCAGGGTCAGCAGTTCGAAACTACCAGTGGTTCCACGGGAGAAAAATGAGGCATTCTGCTCCTGTAAAGATTTACAGCCTTGGAAGCCCAATGCAGGGTCACTATGAGTCAGAATCAACTCCACGTCACACCACCACCACCAGAATATTCTTTACAGTGCAGTCAGCAAGAGGGTCACCTAAGTGGAAATGGCTTCCCCAAGCACAGTACGGTCACTGAGCCACTGAAACCAAGACCGATCTCAGTATTCCTTCTGGGGAGCTTCAACTCCTCCTCTTCCTGAAATGAGAAAAGTCGTCCTGTGCTTATCCAGAATGCCAGCTCAGATATAAACACCCCCAACAGAAAAGGGAAGGAAGGCTTGGCAAACCTGAGGGCAGCACACTACCCCAAGGGGGGCTTTCTGGGTGTAGGTTTTCTGACTAAAAACATGACATCAGAAGCACAGAAGGGCAGAAAAGTGTATTTTTTCTCATATAACTCATTCTTGTAACTAGTGCACACACACATAAAATGTCTGTGGTGGTAGTGATTGTGTGCCATCAAGTCAATTCTAATTCATAGGATTTCCATGACTGTAAATCCTTATGCGAGCAGAAAGCCTCATTTTTCTCCCACGGAGAGCCTGATAGATTCAAACTACTGACCTTGCAGCTAGCAGCTCGTAATCCACTACTTTACCAGGGCTCCTTTAAATGTGCATGTTGTTGTTGTTGTTAAGTGCTGTCGAGTCAGTTCTGGCCCACAGTGACCCTGTATAGAGTTTCTCAGGAGCAGCTGGTGGGTTTGAGCTGTCAACCTTGTTGTTCATATTGACCTTGTGGTCCAAAGCATTATCTTGCTGCACCATACGAGACTCCAAAATGTGCATGCTGTTGGTAAGTGCCATTGAGTCGGTTCAGACCCATAGCAACCCTGTATAGGTTTTCCAAGGAGCAGCTAGTGAGCTTGAACCACTGACCTTGCGGTTCAAAGCGACCTTGTAGTCCAGCGCATTAACCTACAGAACCACACCAGGACTCCAAAATGTTCATTGTTGTTGTTAAGTGCCATCGAGTTGATTCTGACCAATAGGTACTCTGTATAGAGTTTCTGAGGAGCAGCTGGCGAGCTTGAACCACCAACCTTGAAATTCAAACAACTTTGAAGTCTGACGCATTAACCCTCAGTGCCACACTAGGTAACGTATGAGGGAACTGGGTGGTTTGCAAAACAATGTGTAACATGTGTCATTTGCATAGAAATAAAGTAATAGCCAGAGAGAGGGAACAGTGCCGCCTGGTGGACAGATTGTTTAGCACACAATAGCTCACCTGAGTGAGATTGACCAGAGTGTTCTGTGCTGTGTTTGGGAAACATAAAAAGTTGTTACAGAGAGGGAGATGGAACACTCTAGTCCTAATTTAACCAGGGAGAGAAAAGATGTCACAGAGAGGGAGAGGAAGTGGCAAGCAAAGGCTGAAGGTTCACCCATGTAAATATTTATTTTTGCAAAACGTAATGTGGGGGAAAACATCAAACACTGGAGAAAACTGAGAAAGTTAAGACCCTCAAAAATGCCAATGTCCCAATAAAATACTGTTATGTTGTTGCAACCCCTTACAACCCTGTATAGGGTTTCCGAGGAGCACTGGTGGGTTGATGTGACACACAAAAAACAGAGAAATGATGCCCTTTGAAATGATCATGAAAAGGGAGTGAAAATACATCTGTGGGTGACCAAATAAAGAAAAAAAAAAAAAAAAAAGAATATAATACAACCACCTTAAACATAATTAAAGAACTAAGGCAAAACATAGACAAAGAACTAAAAGAAACATGAAAAACAATATATAAACAAAAGGAAGATGTAAAAATAGAGAGATTGCTCTAGAAGAGACAATAACTTAAATGGGAAGCACATTTTGTTCTCGTTAAGTGTCGTCAAATCAGTTCCAACCCATAACAACC
>NW_006408684.1:5180066-5207597 GCF_000296735.1 Chrysochloris asiatica | reverse complement strand
GGTGATAAAGGGCATCCTTGTCTGGTTCCTGTTCGCAGGGGGAAAGCTTTCAGTTTCTTTCTATTGAGCGTGATGTAGGTTCATGGTTTTGTATATATGCTCTTGATTATGTTGAGGAATTTCCCATCAACTCCTGCTTTGTGATTGTTTTTATCAATCACATGTTGGATTTTGTCAAATACCTTTTCTGCATCAATCAATACAATCATGTGGTTCTTTTCCTTTTTCTTATTTATAGGTTGGATTACGCTGATTGTTTTCTTGATGTTGAACCATCCTTGCATCCCTTTTATGAAACCCACTTGATCATGATGTATTATTTTTTTGATGTTCTGTTCCATTCTGTTGGCTAGGATTTTGTTGAGAATTTTGCATCTGTGTTCATGAGGGATATTGGTCTATAATATTCTATCTTACTGATGTCCTTCCCTGGTTTGGGTATGAGGGTTATGCTTGCTTCATAAAAAGTATTAGGGGGTTTTCCATCCTCTTCTATGTGCTGGAATAATTTGAGTAGAATTGGTGACAGTTCTTCTCTGAATGTTTGGTAGAACTCACCTGTGAAGCCATCTGGGTCTGGGCTTTTGTTGGTTGGGAGTTTTTTGATGACCTGGTCAGATTCTTCTTTTGTTATGGGTTTGTTCAAATTTTCTACTTCAGTCTGAGTAAGTTTAGGTAGGTTGTGTTTTTCTAGAAATGTATCCATCTCATCCAGATTTTCGAATTTGTTGGAGTAAAGCTCTTCGTAGTATTATGTTATTATCCATTTGATTTTGTTTGGTTCGGTTGTCACTTCACCTATGTGGTTTCTAATGCAATTTATTTGTGTCTTCTCCCTCTTTTCTTTAGTTAGTTTTGCCAATGGTTTGTCAATTTTGTTAGTTCTTTCAAAGAACCAGCTTCTGGTCCTGTTGATTCTTTCTATAGTTTTTTGGTTTTCCATCTCATTTATTTCTGCTCTTATCTTTATTATTTCTCTTCTTTTGGTGACTCTAGGTTCCCTCTGCTGGTCTGCTTCTAATTGTTGAAGATGCTGTGTTAATGTGTTGATTTCGGCTCTTTCCTATTTTTGGATGTGTGCATTTATCGCAATAAATTGTCCTCTCAGGACTGCTTTTGTTGTGTCCCAAAGATTTGGTATGTTGTGTTTTCATTCTCTTTTGTTTCTAGGAACTTTGTGAATTCATGTTTAATTTCTTCTTTTACCCATTTGCTTTTCAGCAGAGTGTTGTTCAGGTTCCATCTATTCGACTTTATTGTTTTGGCCTTCTTATTGTTGATTTCTAGTTTTATAGCATTGTGGTCTGAGAAGATGCTCTGTAGAATTTTGATGGTTTATGGAGGCTTGCTTCATGACCTAACACATGGACAATTCTAGAAAATGTTCTATGCGCACTGGAGAAGAATGTGTCTTGTGCCGTTGTTGGATAGAATGCTCTGTATACATCTATGAGGTCAAGTTGGTTGATTGTGTTGTTAAGTTCCTCTGTAACATTGTCGAGTTTTTTTCTGGTTGTTCTATCCCTTTTCGAGAGTGGTGTGTTGAAATCTCCCACTATAGTTGTGGATTTATCTATTTCTTTCTTCAGTTCCATTAAGATTTGCTTTGTGTATCTTGGTGCTCTTTCATTGGGAGCATATACGTTTATTATGGTTATGTCGTCTTGCTCAATTGACCCTTTGATCATGAGATAGTGTCCTTCTTTGTCTCTTATGCTGGTTTTTATCTTAATGTCTACTTTGTCGGCGATTAGTATTGCGACTCCTGCTTGTTTATTGCTGCCGTTGGCTTGGTAAATTCTTTCCATCCTTTAACTTTTAGTCTGCTTTTGTCTTTGTGTGTAAGGTGTGTGTCTTGCAGGCAGCATATTGATGTATCTTGTTTTCTTATCCATCTGCCAGTCTCTTGTCTCTTCACTGGTGCATTCAATCCATTGACATTCAATGTAATTATCGATAAGTATGAATTGATTGCTGTCATTATGTTACTTTTTTCGTGGTGCTGTTCATTCTTTGGTTCTGCTTTCCTTCTTGTGTTTGATTTGTGTTCTTTGAGTTATTTCTTGTCGGTTTCTTCCTAGTTTCTATGTTCGCTTGTTCTGCTTGGGAGTTCATTTTTATGATATGTTGTGGAGTGTTAGCTTTCTTTGGGGTTACCCTTGTAGTCTACTAGCTTTTCTCTGCATTTAGGATACTCCACTGTAACCTGTAATTTACCTGGCATCCCCACCACCTGGGCTTCCATTGCTGCGTTTGTCCCTTCTTTGACATTGATATGTTTTTGGCCTTCAGTTGATCTCTCCGTTCCTTTGAGTTTGTTGTTGTAGTCTCATTCTGTTCTGTACTCTGCTCTCTGTTGTCTGTGTTCCAGGTGGTGTTGCCATACCTGTCAATCTCTATTTGTTGTCTGTTCTTGTTGGTTCTCTATCCACAGGACTCCCTTTAGGATGTTTTGAAGTGCTGGTTTCTTATGATAAAATCTCTCAGATTCTGTTTATCCTGGAATGTTTTGATTGCACCTTCATATTTGATTGATAGTTTTGCTGGATAGATGATTCTTGGTTGACAGTTTTTTTCTTGCCGGGCTTTGTATATGTCTCCCCATTGCCTTCTCACCTGCATGGTTTGTTCTGAATAGTCAGAGCTTATAATTGCTTGCCTTTATAAGTTATATTTCTCTTCTCCCTGGCTGCTCTTAGTATTCCTTCCTTGTCTTTGATTTTGGAGCGCTTGATTATTATATGTCTTGGAGACTTTCTTTTGAGGTCTATCCTTCCTGGGGTATGTTGGACTTCTTAAATGTTTATCTTCTCATCTTTCAAGATGTTAGGGAAATTTTCTTCCAGAAGCTCTTCAACGGACTTCTCTGCTTCTTCTTTTCCAGAATGCCAATAATTCTTACATTACTCCTCTTCATGTTATCTAGCATGAATCTTAGGCTCTCTTCAGATTGTTTTATCCTTTTAGCTGCTTGCTCTTCTATCTTGGCAGTATTGAGAGATTTGTCTTCCAGTTCACTAGTTCTGGCTTCCATCTCTTCTAGTCTGCTCCTTTCCCCTTTCAACCTATTGTCTATTTCTGATATCTTATTATTGATCGCCTGGACATCTTTTTGCAGGTTTTGAATTGTTTCCAATGCTGTGTCAGTCCTATTTGATTGTTCCTGCAGTGCTTTCCTTACTTCTTCCTTATTTTCCTCAGCCCCTTTTTGGAATATTTGAATTTGTTTCCATATCTTTCTTCTGAATTCCCTCTCAGGCATATCCAGAGCCTGCTCCTCCTCCTCTATAAAGCCTTTGTCAGCCTCCAGCTCATTTGCATCAGCTGCTCTCTTCTGTTTTGGACCTGTTTCGATAATGTATGTTGTTTCTTATTGCTCATGGTTATTATTATTTTATTATTATTAATATGATCAGGAGATAGGCTTCCCCCTGTCATCTGTAATGCGTAGCAGGTGTTGTTATGTCTTGTCTTAGTGGTGGAGTATTATGTAGTATGCTTATAGCTTGGCTATATGGCCACGATTGCTGCTGCTTCTTAGGTGACATAGGGAGGAAAAGCTTCCACCTCCAGGAAAGATGTGTGATTGAAAGGACCAAAAGCAGAAGTAATATAAACGCATGGACACAAATCACCACTTTGGAGCAGAGATGCAGCTTTGGTTAACTTTTCCGTGCTACACCATCAGTGTGTGTGCAAATAGAAGCCTTCAGCTGGGGTGGGGGTTATTCCTCTTTCAGACCACTCCTCTAGCCACTGCTGTGTAGGTGGGTAGATATATATTGGGGTGTTAATGGGAAAAAGATCAACCGCTATTTTTGTCTCTGGTTGTCTGTTGTCTGCATGTGCTCAGCGCCCATCTTGAGATGGTTGAGACCTGTTCTGTTGGGGTTTTATAGATTGCCTAGAGTTTGACCTGCCCAGCGAGCTCAGGCAACAGCCCAGCCGAGGGTTGCAAGGCTGTTAGCTGCAGCTCCCCTGGCTGCAACTGTTCCCTGGGAGAAGGCTGGGTGTCTTGCCAGAACTATAGCTGAAAGTTCCACGCTGCTACCTGGGAGTCAGGCAGTGTGCTCTGCCCAGCTTTGATACTCGGCTTTAGATTTGGGGCCGCAGGTTGTCGCCCGTCTCTCTCTCTCTGTGCCTTGGATTAACTGTCCTGCCTGATGTCCGCACTGAGCTCTTAAACTGGGGCAGGTAGATTTGGGGGAGAGTTGTGTAGCTTCTTGCGGATTTGTTGGTTAGGTTTTGTTTTGTGTGTGTGTTCTTTTTTTCTGGAAATGCCACTCTCTGAACGGGCTAGCTTTAGCCTCACCCTCTAAGCTCTGCAGGGTCGGGGTAGACACTGGAGCGGTCCCAGTCCCAGGCGAGAGTCTTAAGATTTTATGATAGTTTGGAAGCTGTGGGTTTGCTATGTGAACGTTTCTTTCGTGCGATCCCCCTCCCTTCACACTGGAGCATTCTCTACCTGGCTTCCCTGGCTGCAGCCTGGAACCGAAGTCCAGTTGCTTTATTTCTTGACTGTTGCTTCCATGGGTGTTGATTATGAATCAAGCAAAATGAAATCCTTGACAACTTAAGTCTTCTTTCAGTTTATCATGCTTACTGGGCCAGTTATGAGAATTTTTGTTTTCTTTATGTTGATATATAATCCATACTGAAGGCTTCATTAGTAAGTGCTTCAAATCCTCTTCACATTAAGCAAGCACAAGATTGTATCATTTGCATGTCATAGGTTGTTACTGAGCCTTTCTCCATTCCTGATGCCACATTCTTCTACATATTATCCAATGTCTCATATTGTTTCCTCAGTATCCAGACTGAATAAGTATGGTGAAAGGATCCAAATCTGATACACACTTTTCCTGACTTTAATCCACACAGCATCCTCTTCTTGGGCTCAATGCTGCCTCTTCGTCTATGCACAGGTTCCACATGTGCACAATTAAGTGTCCTGGAATTCCCAGTATCTGCAATGTTATCCATAATTTGCCATGAGCCAGACAGCTGAATGCCTTTACATAGTCACGGAAACACAGCTGAACAACTTTCTGGTATTCTCTGCTTTTAATCAAGACCCATGTGATATCATCAGTGATATGCCTCACTTCCTATCTTCATCTGATTCTGTCTTGAATTTCTGGAAGTTCCCTGTTGATGTACTGCTGCAACCATTTTTAACTGATCTTCACCAAAATTTTACTTGTATATGTTCAATAAACTCTGCATTTGTTGGATCACCTTTCTCTGGAATGGGCACAGATATCAATCTCTTCCAGTGGATTGGCCAAGTAGCTGTCTTCCAAATTCCTTGGCATAGATGAGTGTGTTCCAAGTGCTGCATCTAATTGTTGAAACATTTCATTTGGTATTCTGTCAGTTCCTGGAGCCTGGTCTTCAGTGCCAGTGTCTTCAGTGCCCCTTGGATTTCTTCCTTCAATACCATAGCTGGTGTACAACCTTCTGAAATGGTTGAACTTTGGCCATTTATTTTTGGTACATTGACTGTGCATATTCCTTCCACCTGCATTTGATGCTTCTTGCATCATTCAATGTTTTGCCCATTTTTGTCTCTGCTGACTAGGATGCTGTAGAGGTTTATTGCCTTCTAACTAGCATAGGAAGTCCTGGTGTGGTGCTGTAGGATAAACAATTGACTGCTAACCCATTTGTTTTGTCACATTCCTTTCTCAGAGTTTTATGTCCCTTCTCCTTCGGGAGTTCAAGTTGCACACTAGTTCAAGGTTCTTTACACTCTAGGAATAAAGTCCCTTTTAGTTTTTTTTTCCTCTCAAACCAAGAGTGGTATTATAGAAGAAGCCTGGGAGCCAGACTTTTTCTCTCCTCTTGTCTTCCTCCTCCCAACTTGTCTCTTTCTTCTGCGTTTTCATCAACAATACACAACTAAGTCTTTCAGCTACGTGTCCCAGGAGTCTGTACACTAGGGAGAAGTTAGTCAGAGCAGTAATGAGTGGGAACAATGATTTTAAAGGGTTAAAACATATATATGTAAAAACCATTAAAATCCTTCTCTCAATCCCAGTTAATTGGCCAATAATAAGTGTAGTGCTTCAGTTCTACCTGCTAGTTTGGTGAGTCTTCAAAGTTCATTGGTGGCTATCCAAGGCACAGCAATTGGTCTCTGTTCAGTTGGAACAACAGAGAAAGAAGGTGAATCAAGAGTAGGATGTTATGGAATGTGTGGAGAATTGCCTTCATGAGAAATTGCTTCATTTACTGTGTGACCCTAGGAACTGCACAACTACCACTACTGAACATGTTAATAAAAGATTTCATAGAAAAAAAGAGGGAAAATGCAAAGCAGAATTTCAGATACTCATAGACTCCAGACATCTTAGATCCATGAACGTTGCATGAAGTCCTGAAATAATTTAGCACCTTAAACCAAAAATATTCCTGAAGTCTTCATAAAAGTATGTAGCAGTTTAGCTAAACTAGCAAAAAAAAAAATCTCCCTTGAGCATTATGCTTTTTTAAGAACTACCTTCATAAGATCAAGGAGTTCTCGTGTGGCACTGTGGGTTCATGCAAAGTCATTTGAACTGCAAGGTCAGTGGTTCAAGCTCAAGAGCTGCTCATTGATGCTGCCACTTTGCCAATCCATCTCACTGGGGGTCTTCTTCTTTTTCTCTGACCCTCTCCCTTGCCAAACATGATATGCCTCTCCAGTAACTTGTCCCTCCTGACAATATGTCTGAAGTATGAGATACGAAGTCTGGCCATCCTGACTTCCAAGGAGTCCTTGAGAGACGAAGTTTGTAAGAACTTAGAGTTAAATATATCCTAATAAAGTTTGGCAGTTCAGAGGTTAGAAATTATATAAGATTTTAGCAAAAAAATAAAAATGGATATTTTTCCTTTCTTTTGTTTTGAAGACTCAGGTTAGTATCAGACTTCTCAGCTATATAGAAGCAGACCAGGAAGCATTGGAGGAAAGTCCATGAGCTGACTCTCAGTATGTAGTCCTCTAACCACACAGCACTTGTTCATAAAATGGACACAAAAAGAAATTTGAGGATATTCAAATATGTGCAATTTACTGTCCACACATGCTCGTCATAAAAAATGACACACAGATGCTCTTGAGTAAAAGAATATGGCCAATCAAGAAAAAAGAGATGTGGGAAGTAAGAAGCAGTGATGTCACAGAAATTAATGAAACTTAAAAATATTAAGACATCATCGGATAAAGCATAATGCAGTTGTTAAGTAAAGATTCCTTTTTTTTTTTTTTTTAATAAACTAGAAAGTAGTCTAGATGATTTCAGACAATCCAGAGAAGTGAAATATGCTGATGGAAACTGGGTGGAGGTTATGGAAAATGAGGTCTAAGCATAAAATAATGGGACTGATGCCTTGTTGTATGCCCGTGAGTCAATTCCAACTCATAGCTAGCCTGCTGGACAGAGTAGAAGTAGGTTTCCTAGGCTGTAATCTTTAAGGGAGGACATCATCAGTTCTTTTCTTCTGTGAAGCTGCTGAGTTTGAATGATCGACCTTTCAGTTAGGAGCTGAGTATTTTAACCTTTGCACTACTGAGGTTCTCAATTAATAGGAATGTTTTTGTTGTGATTGTTAAGTGCCGTTGAGTCACTTCTAACTTAGAGCAAGCCTGTATAGGGGTTCCGAGGAGCAACTGGTGGGTTAGAACTACTGACCTTGTAATTCACAGTCCAGTGCTGATCTTACAGCACTGCACCAAATCTAATATGATGATTCTGGCATAATATGATTAATTTAATAAGAAATAGCCCTTTGACACTTCTTTGTCATATTTACTAAAAGATGGTCTTAAAGTTGGTGTTGGGGATACTCTTTCCTCAAGTACAACCTATTCTCTTTAGAGGCTCACACAGACTAATTTTTCCTCTGGTCTCAACATCAGGAATACAAGAGTTGAGTTTCTAATAAATAAGTACCTACTTTTATTCTATGGACTGTGAATCATGTTTCCCTACTTTATGTCAGCTGCTAGAGTGTTTAGAATGAAATGTGTGCCCCACATGGGGACTCATTGCATGCGGTTGATATTCTAAACGTTTACCTGGATTTCTCGCTCTCCCACTGCTCACCCCTGCCCCTCTCCTTATGTTGTTGTTGTTCATTGCCATCGAGTTGGTTCTAACTCATAGCGACCCTGTATAGTGGTCGCTATGAGTTGGAACCAAACTCACAAATTATTAGATTTCTGAATCTCTGAGTATTCCAACAGGAGTTCAAAATTCATATTTAATGTATGTCTCTGATTTCTAAATGTTGTCAGCAAATTAAACATGTAAAAAAATATTCCTTTTGGCCACATAAAACATTTTCAGGTCATATCTGGTCCTCAGGTTTATGAGCACTCCTTGAAGAGGATTCTACCTTGATCGCCAAAGGGAATTTCTTAGTGTTTCTTTCTTCCACTGTAACCTACCCATTTGTTTCTTGTAAAATAAATAAAACACAAGCAGGCAGAAAACCCCAAAATGGACTGACCTTACCGTTAGCCAACCAGTACTTATTCTACAGCAACACCCTACCCTTTAGACCTTTATTTTAGTGTCATTTTCTTACTAATTTTCAGTTTATTTTTATTTGTGCATTTATATCTTTATCTGTCGTACCTTCTTTTTGCCACAGATCCATGATGGGTACATAGATGATAATGAAAGGGGAAAGTTTGATCAAATGATTGACAGACATAGACATAAAAAAATAAAATACTATTTTGCCTAACATTCTAGGCTGTCTACATGCTAGCACCCTCCCAATTATCCTTCCTATTCCTGTTGTTGTCAATTCTGACTCATAGCGACCCTGTATAGTGTTTCCAAGGAGTGGCTGGTGAGTTTGAACATCCGACCTTGCAATTCAAACAACCTTGTGGTCCAGTGCTTATCCTACAGCATCACACCAGGGCTGAGCCTTATTCCTAGGTCAGGTATTTTCAAATTCTTTTAGCAGCACAATTTTCAGGTGAGTTTTTTTTGTTTTTAATTGTTACTGAAAATAGTATACACAGCAAAACATACACCAACTAAAAAATTTCCGTATGTAAAATTCATGACGTTGCTTCAAGTGATGCAACCATCTTTACCCTCCTTTTCCAAATTGTTGCTCTTCCAAGAACATAAAATCACTGCCACCTAAGCTTCCTAACTGACCTATCGCATTTCTGGCATTACTTTGATCCCACAGTGATAGATAGCTCTTCAAAACGAAAGCTGTTCAAGGCATGCGTTCTTGTACTACGGAAGCTAACTTATTGTTTGGTCTAAAGGAAATTCCAGGGGATATTTTTAGTTTAAGGTTTAAAGATTATCTCAGTGCAATATTTTCAGGAGTTCATCCAGCAGCAGTGATTCCAAAAAGTCTGAATTCCAGGAGAAATTGGAATTGTGTTCCTCATGTTTCCCTTTTTGAGCAGGATTCTTCTAAGGAGTCTTTGATCAAACTGTTCAGTAGTGGTAGTTGGGCACCATCCAGTTCTTCTTGTCTCATAAAGGAAGCAGTTGGTCATGGAGCAATCAGCCAGCCTCCCGCCTCCTATTCTTGACTCTTCATCTTCCTCTGCTACTCCAGGTGAATGTTGTTGAGTTGGTTTTAACTTATAGCAACCCTGTATAGGGTCTCAAGGAGCAACTGGTAGGTTTGAACTGGTAACGTTGTGGTTTGCAGTCTAGTGCTGATCCTATAGCACCACACCAGGAGTCTGCTCCAGATGAATAGAGATCAACTTTGTGTGGTGCTGTGGATGAGTGTGCTGGGCTGCAAAGTTGTTTGAACTGCAACGTCAGCAGTTCAAACTCACCAGCTACTCCTCCGAAACCCTATGCAGGGTCGCTATCGGTTGGAACCAACTCAACAGCACTTAACAACAACATGGTACCTGGATGACTGCTTGCAAGTTTTTAAGACCTCGGGCACTATGCAGTGAACTCCCCTCCTTTTGCTACAAAACGTCCACCTTTACGTTTCCAACCCCCACAGTCAGTCCTGATAACAATTATTCACTAGTGTACCAAAAGGGACCTATCCCATATCCTTTCATCAACCCCGCCCAGACAGATTGGATACTACTCAGTGGAGATTCTACCTTCCTCCACATCCTCTGGCTCTAAGCTCCCAATTGAAAACTTGTAAGCCAGTCACTTTTTGCCTTCGTAGCCCCCCATTTTGGGTAGCCAATGTCCAAGTTGCCCATCCCTGTCTACTTTGTGTATGGAAGGGGTGTTAATTTAATTTTTTAACAGAAATGTTGTAAACAAAGAGAGTCAAAAGCAGTAAAAATAATGGAAAAGGGTATTTAAAATCATATATGTAGTGTTTGACTGGTCTGTGTGAATTTTCAAGTGACTGTAGACTTTGAGGCAGACCTTCCATGTTTCTTCTCTGTTCTTTCAGAAAGAAGCACTAGGACTTTAAGGTACATTTTCAGAGGGTCATGTTTTAGCTTTATAGAACAGAAGTATCATTCAGTATTCTAATCATCCGATAGTGACAGCTGAAGTGACCATCTTCCCGTTCCTGAAGTCCCTCAAGAAGAGACTAGATGACCAGCAGAGGAGTTGTCTTAGAAAGAGCCCTGTTGAACATTTTGGACTAGACTGTTCACCTGTTAACCTATGTGCCTCATGCCTTGACCTAAGGATAAATTGTACTTTGCTGCCTTTGCCTCATCCCATAAGGACTTGGATAGGATCTGACTTTGGCATTTTCATTGTGTCAGGACCTGATTTTGTCATCTGAGTCATTTTTGTTTTATAAAGGCCCTCAGAACAATTTTTCTTTTCCCCCTTAGTGGTTATTATTGAAAAGCTTGTTGTACAGATATGGATAGGGAAGCATCACCACTGGGGTAGAGCAGTCCTCACCTAAACAAACCCTGCTGGTATATTATGGTCAAAGAGACCAACCTCTTTTACGCATCTATTTATTTTAAGCATTTTCAATTGTAGGTGAGATCTGTGTTGGAAGAAGTGCAGCCAGAGTGCTCCTTGGAGGCCAGGATGGCCAGGCTTTGTCTCTCATACTTTAGGCATATTGTCAGGAGGGACTAGTCGCTGGAGAAGGATATCATGTTTGGTAAGGTAGAGGGTCAGAGAAAATGAGGAAGCCCCCTAGCAAGATGGATTGGCAAAGTGGCAGCATCGATGGGCTCAAGCATGGCAACAATTGTTACGTTGTCCTAGAACCAACTGGGCAGTGTTTCGTTCTGTTGTGCACAAGGTTGCTATAAGTCAGTACCGACTTAATGGAACCTAACAACAACAACAACAACATCTTTTTTATGCATACAACCCATGTTTCAATTGTAGGTGAGACTTGTTTTATGTTGTTTTTTAACCGGGGAACATTATCTACCTAACACAGATAAATTACTAGTATTAGATTGGAAATGCTGAGCTATTTTTTTTAACACGTTTCCATTTTAGATAAGAAGACATAAAAAGAATTGACCCCAAGCTTAATTTTGACATTAATGGAGAGGATAGAAGAGTAAAGTGAAAACCACGTGTTCTCTCAACATTTATTTCTACTTCCACTAGTTCTCATTGCTGACGAGGAAGGTTACAGGCTCACTGCTCACCAGGGCCAAGACAGGAGTGTAATTGATGAAGCCCATTTGGTGATGGAGGTGGGAGAAGCAGCATCCTGTGTCTGAAGGGAGCATCTGTTAACTCAGCTCCAGCAAACTTACAAATTGTTAGATTTCTGAATCTCTGAGTATTCCAAAAGGAGTTCACAATTCATATTTTATATATGTCTCTGATTTCTAAATGTTGTCAGCAAATTAAACAATGTAAAAAAAAATATTCCTTTGGCCACATAAAACATTTTCAGGTCTTATCTGGTCCTCAGGTTTATGAGCACTCCTTGAAGAGGATTCTACCTTGATCGCCAAAGGGAATTTGTTTCTTTCTTCCACTGTAACCTACCCATTTGGTTACTGTGAAATAAATAAAACACAAGTAGGCAGAAAACCCCAAAATGGACTGACTCCTAGCAACCGTACAGCACAGTGTAGGTAGATCTGCCCTATAGGGTTTTCAAAGCCATACCTTGTTACAGTAGCAGACAGCCTCACTTTTCTCATGAGGAGGGGCTGGTGGGTTTGAACTGTCATCCTTTCAGTTAACAGCCCAATGCTAAACCCACTGCATCACCAGGACTCTTCAAATAGTAAAAAGTAGATCTGTTTAAGTCCAGCTAGAAGATTGACCTCTGGACAGTCAAGAATCCACAATACTTTTTAAATTGTTCTATAAGAACAGTTTGTACTTAATTCCCAGCTATCCAGCACAGTTGTGTAAGGTATTATTACTTCTAATGAAAGAATTCCATTATGTTGTTGTATGCCATCAAGTCCATTCCAATTCATAGTGAACCTGTTGACAGAGTAGAACTGCCCCATACGGTTTTCTGGGTGCAGATCACCAGGTCTTTTTCCCCTCTGAGCAGTTTGTGGGTTCAGACCATTGACCTCTGGGTTAATAGCAGAACATTTAGCTATTGTGCCACGAGGGCTCCTTTATCACATTGTTGCTGTTAAGTGCTGTCAAGTCTATTCCAACTCATAGGAACACTGTATAGGGTTTCCAAGGAATAGCTCGTGGGTTTGATCCACCAACTTGATTATTCGCAATCCAGTGCTTTTCCTATAGCACCACATAGGTGTTGTCAAGTTTGTTCCAACTTATAGCGACCCTATGGACAACAAAACAAAACTTTACCTCGTCCTGTACTACCCTTAGAATTATTTCTATTTGAGTCCATTGTGGCAGTCATTGTGTCAAACCATCTTGTTGGGGGCCTTCTTCTTTGTCACTAACTCTCTACATTCCCAATCATAGTGTCCTTCTCCAGAAATTAGCCCCTCCTGATAATAAGTCCAAAGTACATGAGATGAAGTCTCACCATCCTGTTTTCAAGTACATAAGGGTATTGATCACTTATTCTACTAGCTGTTAGATAATCTTTCTTGATGCTTCAGTAGGTTCTTCATTTTCTGTGCCTTCAGTGAATGATGTGAACGTTGGTCCTTGTGAAGGAGAAAGAATGTTATCATGAAAAGGGTTGTCCTGATGATTAACTCCAATTTCTTTGTTATTGAGGAAACCGAGTTTACATCATGGTCTAATGAGATAACTCATTAGATAGTATATTAGATAGAATATTAGATATTATTCTGAAACACTTAATTGTGCTCATGAGGAATCTGTACATGGACCAAGAGCCAGTTGTTTGAACAGAACATGGGAACACTGAATGGTTTAAAATTAAGAAAGGTGTGCAACAAGGATGTATTCTTTCACCATACGTATTCAACCTGTATGCTGAGCAAATAATCCGAGAATCTGGGTTGTATGAAGAAAAACATAGCATCAGGATTGGAAGAAGACTCGTTAACAACCTGCGATATGCAGATGATACAACCTTGTTTGCTGAAAGTGAAGAGGACTTAAAACATTTATTGATGAAGATCAAAGAGCACAGTCTTCGGTATGGATTACATCTCAATGTAAAGAAAACAGAAATCTGTACCACTGGACCAATAAACAACATTCTTATCAACAAAGAAAGGATTGCAATTATCAAGGACTTCATTCTTCTTGGATCAACTATCAACATTCACAGAAGCAGCAGTCAAGAAATCAAATGATGTCTTGCATTAGGCAAATCTGCTGCATAAGACCTTTGGAAAGTGTTGAAGAGCAAAGATGTCAGCTTGAGGACTAAGGTGCACCTGACCCAAGCCATGGTATTTTCAATAACCTCATAGGTATGCGAAAGCTGGACAGTGAATAAGGAAGACCGCAGACAAATTGATGCTTCTGAGTTATGGTGTTGGAGGAGAATATTGAAAGTGCCATGGGCTGCCAAAAGAACCAGTAGATCTATTCTGGAAAAAGTGCAGCCAGAGTGTTCCTTGAAGGCCAAGATGACCAAATTTCGTCTCTCATACTTCAGACATATTGTCAGGAGGGACCAGTCGCTAGAGAAGGATATCATATTTGGTAAGGTGGAGGGTCGAAGAAAAAGAGGAAGACTCCCAACGAGATGGATTGGCCAAGTGGCAGCATTGATGGACTCAAGCATGGCAACAGTAGTGAGGTTGGCCCAGGATTGGACAGTGATTCGTTCTGCTGTGCATAAGGTCACTGGTACTGACTCGATGACATCTAATAACAGTAACAGTGAGATAGCTACTGAGCTAGTTAATAATGTCAGAACTGGAACCCGTATGATTTAAATATCAAGATAATATTGCTGACAAAATGCTATTCCTCTCATTTGTGCTGTGGCTAGCAGAATGGCGGGTTATGGAGAGTTCTATGTGCTTTACATGGTGTAAATGGGCCATGTGCAAAGTAATCAAACCTAGCAACATTCCTAAGAAAGAGATGGGCTACAAAGGTCAAAGTTGCACGTTTATTCATGTAAACCCCACTAGTTTCATAAACACTAGTAATACAGTGTCAAAAAGCTAGTGTAGCTCACATTTGAGTGAGGATATATAAGATGGTGATTTTCTATCCTTGTCCTATTATCTAGAGATTTGTTGTTGTTGTTTTAAATGCCATCAGGTCAGTTCTTATTCAGAGCAACCCTGTATAGGGTTTATGAGAAGCAGCTGGTGGGTTGAACTGCCGACCTTATAGTTCTCGGTCCAGTGCTGAGCCTACAGTTCCACACCAGGAATGCTAGAGATTTAGATTCTATTAATAAATCATCATAAAGAATAGGAATATAGTCAACAGTCAATAGGAAACTTACACCTGGGAATTTACCCATATTTAACATAGTATGATGGTGTAGGATAAGCATTGGACCACAGGGTCAGTTTGAACTGCAAGGTCAGCAATTCAAACTCACCAGGCACTCCTTATAAACCCTATACAGGGTCACTATGAGTCGGAAACGATTCGGCCGCACTGAACAACAATAACAGACTCATAGAAGAATGGGAGCTACAACTAATCATATAAATTGTGAGTGATTCCAATTATGCAGTTCTTCATTTATGACACTGGATGAATTTAATATGTTATGTGATGCGTACAAATAGAAATGAAGTATTTTTATGACTACAAAGGGTTTACTAATTATTGAGATAGGGAATGTTGGGTTAGCATTAAAGAATAAGTCTATTTTCTTATATTAGTCTTCTTCCCTTGTAAGCATTAATAGGCATATATTCTTGAACAATACTCACATTTTAAAAAAACTCTCTGAAAATATTAGTATGGTTGGCATTTCTGCCAGAACTCCCAACTCCCTGAACCAGTCTCTTTGTTCTCTTCCAATGATCTTTTCACCGAATTGGTGATAGTTATTATTTGATGAACTAACAGAAATTCACAAAGAAGGGGTACTCATTTTTTTTACCAACACCCACAGGATTTCTAAGTTTCTCCCAGAGGTGAACATAAAGGGTAATGGAAACCAGTGGAACATGAATCAAATATGAAAAAGCAAGCTGACTTCTTCAATGTTGTCTAACACCATCAAAAAAAAAAAAGTCCCAAGAGAGGGTGAGGATAGGAGACTTGGAAAAGGAATTAGACGAAGGATCAAAATTCCTTACCAAGTGTTTTCTACAGGAAATATAGGAGCAAATAAGTCAACAGCTTTTGGTCTTAATGGAGATAAAGTAGGATCATATGTGTGCTTAAAATAGACAACATTCAAGGGAAAATGAGTGGAGACATCTGGCTAACTGTGACATCTGCTGGAGTTTCCTTTTCTTTTTTCTTCAGAAGAGGGTATTAGATCGTTTTCAACAGCTGGTGAATGATAGATACTGAAAACATATATTTTAAAACCTATTTTATAATATGTAGCTGTCAGCCCATACTTAGTGAGGCAACATGGACATGAATATAGGAAACCCATGAATAAAAAAGAATATATATCATATTAGACATATCTTTCAGTCCATATTTTAATGTTTATTGACAAGAAGTGCTTTCAGTTTTTACTTGTTGTCTCCACTTAGAAAGGTAGTGTATACTAGTTTGTCAGTTAGACATTATGGAAATACAAAAAGCCACACCACTAAAATCTTACTCTGTCCCCCACCATAAACACACACACGTGAACACTCACACACCCACAGAGACACGTTAGCCACTGAAGGTTGACATTTTAAATCATTTCTTCCTCATCCCCTCATCCTCATTTCTTTCTCTCCCCTCTTCTTCCATCTGTTCCCTCTTCTCCTTCTTCACCCATTTTCTTCCTTTCTCCTCACCTTCGCTTTCCTTCCCTTTTGGATCCGTTCAGTCCTAAAGCTGGGATAGAACATACTCAGAGGAGCAGTATGCCATAGGGTGCTGGCCCCAGTGAAAGGAGAAGAGGTGGGTGTCAGAGCCAAGCAGGATTAGCAGGATGGCTCTGTGGGGATTGGTGGGTAGTAGTGATGGAAACTGTTGACTTTTGAGGGACAGATTAAATAAGTAAGAATCCCACCCACATCATGCTATCCATGTGCTCACTGTCAGAGATGTGAATTACCAATAGGGGAAGGGAGAAAGCCAGAAAGAACTCTGATGTGGGACAGGAATTGGTGTGGATCCTGGTTTTTTTTTTTTTATAAATGCAGCAGTGTACTTCTGAAAGGGGTCCATTGCTACAAAGGAATTTGCTAAGACAATTGGCAACACTGGAATGGAGTCTGGGAATTAGACCATAGCAGTGTATCAGGATCCCTGATAGCCCAGTAGTTAAGTGCTTGGCTGATAGCCAAAAGGTCAGTGGTTAGAACTCACCAGTGGTGAGAAAGATGCAGTGATCTGCTTCCATAAGCAATTGTAGCCTCAGAAATGCTACAGGGACATTTGGTTCTGACCTTTAGGGTTACTGTGAATTGGAATTTGATTCAATGCCAAGGGTTTGCTTGTTTTCTTGAGCACATCACTGTTAATTTCCTGAGCTAGTAGTGACACTGACTTTGTAGGAGACAGCCTTGGTATTTATTGTTAAATGTCATTGAGTCAGTTCTGACTCATAGTGACCCTGTATAGGGTTTCCAAGGAGCGCCTGGTAACTTTGAATCTCAGACCTTGCATTTCAAACCAACCTTGCGACCGAGTGCATCTTCCCAGTGTCACAACAGGACTCTTTGGTAGTTATTGTTGTTAGATGCCTTTGAGTCAATACTGACTCATCAAGACCCTATGCACAACAGAATGAAACACTGCCCAGTCTTGGGACAACCTCATAATCGTTGCAACATCTGAGCCCATCGCTGCCTCCACAGTGCCAATTCATCTCATTGTTGTGTTTCTCCAACTCTCCATTTTACCAAGCATGATATTCTTCTCATGTGACTGGTCCCTCCTGATAATATGTTCAAAGTATGAGAGATGAAGTCTGGCCATCCTGACTTTCAGGGTGCACTCTGACTGTACTTCTTACAATATAGATTTGTTTGTTCTTTTGGCAGTTCATGGTATTTGTAATATTCTCCTCCAACACCATTACTCAAGTGCATCAATTCTTCTAAGGTCTTCCTTATTCACTGTCAAACTTTCACATGCATATGAGGTTATTGCAAATTCCATGGCTTGGGTCAGGTGCACATTAGTCCTAAACAGACATCTTTGCTCTTCAATACTTTAAAGTGGTCTTGTGCAGCAGATTTGCCTAATGCAATATGTCCTAATGCTAATTTGCCTAATGCTGCTTCCATGAATGTTTATGCTTAATCCAAGCAAAATGAAATCTTTGACAACTTCAGTCTTTTCTCCATTGATAAGAATGTTGTTTACTGGTCCAGTGGTGAGGATTTCTGTTTTCTTTACATTGAGGTGCAACCCATAGTGAAGGCTGTAGCCTTTGATCTTCATCAGTAAGTATTTTAAGTCCTCTTCACTTTCAACAAGCAAGGTTGTATCATCTGCATTTCGCAGGTGGTTAATGAGTCTTCCTCCAATCCTGATGCCATGTTCTTCTTCCTATAATCCAGCTTCTTGGGTTATTTGTTCAGCATATGGTAGTGGTGGTGGTGGTGTACCATGGAGTCAGTTCCAACTCTTAGAGACTCTGCATAGGGTTTCTTGGCAGTACATCTTTATGGGAGCAGAAAGCCTCATCTTTCTCCCATGGAGTAGCTGGTAGTTTTGAACTGCTGACCTTGTGGTTCGCAGTCCAATTCATAACCACTACACACATGGTAGTCTGAGATGCAAAACCCACACAGCAAAAAGCATTTGGGGGTGGAGGTGGAGTTCTGTGTACTGTGCTTACAACTTTGATTAGTTTTAACATCTTTAAGAATTATATACATTTTAAAAATAAATAAACACAAACACTGTGACTAACAAAGTTAGTCAAGGAACATAGGTGTGAGAATGGCCCAGCTTCTAGGTGGCAGGTGCCCCCCCGCCCACTCCATTTTACTCAACCATGAAGCTATTAGCAAATAGAGCGTCTCATTCTATAAAAATCTAGAAGTATAAGGGGTCTCCAATAAATTCATGGAAATTTTGAATTAAAAAATAATGGATTTTTTCCACAAACTTTTGGAAGCCTCCTCATAGTAACAATAATAAGATTTCCCATATATTTTTAAGAAAATGAGAAATCAGATAGAAAAAGCATTGACTAAATTAATCTTCTCCATGCAGGACTTGTGTTCTCTGCTATATTCTAATGAAATGTGTCTTAGGTTGGGTTCTCAAGAGAAGAAAAACCAATGAAGCTTATATGTTGTTGTTGTTGTTAACTGCCATTGGTACCGACTCATAGCAACCCTGTATAGGGTTTTTGAGGAGTGGCTAGTAAGCTTGAACTGCTGACCTTGCAGTTCAAGCAAGCTTGCAGTCTAACGCATGAGCCCACAGTGGAATGTTTTTAAAGTTTACATCAAGGAAATGGCTCACATAATTGTAGAGGCGGACAAGTCCCAAGACCATGGGTCAGATGAATCAAGATCCACAGGTCAGACCGCAGGCAGGCAGATTGGGCATGTAAGATGGTTGGCTGCTGATGACTCCTAGGATTTCCAAGCATTAGAGGTAGGCCACTGGCTCAAGGCCAAAGAACTGGAGGTCAGATGACAAGCCAGATGCAGGATCCAGACCCAGCAGAAAGCAAAGCAAACTTTGCCGGAGTGTCCAGTGTACTAAAAACAGGCCACACCCCCAAAGAAACTTCCTTTCAATTTTTAGGATGCTCACAGCAGATCTTATCATGATGTTGACTCCATTATATTAGATCTCATCATGGGGGATGAATACATCTCAACTGGCAAACTACTGAGAATTCTGGCCTGTCAAGTCAACTATCACAAAACGTATCAAATATCTGGCTAAATAAAGTGTATGCATGTTCTAATAATCCTTATACTTATTTTATGGAGATAGTTATTCTAGAATATCATAGGTTATAGTTTATGGATAAAAATCTAAAAATGTGCATCCCCCTGAACTATTCAATCCCTCAATCCCTTCAGGTGTCTGCATGTCTTCATTTTACCCATCTTCCAGAGAGGCAACTCACAAATACCTCTGTTTAAAAATGTCATGATGGTTGCAGTATGCTATGGAGCCAGTTCCAACTCATAGTGACCCTGCATAGATCTTAAAAGTGTGGTACATTGACACCTCAGTTTCAAAGTCAATTCTCAACAGCCTATGCACCTCAGAGTCCTGGTGTGGTGCTATAGTATCAAATACTGGACCACAAGGTTGGTCTGAACTGCAAGGTCAGTGATTCAAACCCACCAGCTGCTCCTTGGAAACCCTATACAGGGTTGCTATGAGTTGGAACCAGCTCGAAAGCACTGAACAACAACAGTAATCCAACTTAGAACTCTGTTTACCTTGCTTTGAAAATCCAGTACAGTTTCTTCCTTTTGTAAATCAGGTTATCATTAGAGTCATTAATCTTCTCATACAGTAATGTAGATAATCATGTTTGTAAAAGCCCAATTATTACCTACCTTTATATTTGCCGTATTAAAACAACCAATGCATTAATAAGAAAAAGCTGAAGAAAGTTTTAGTGGAAAAGGAACTAGATTTCTAGAACATCGGGAGTTGCTCCAAGAGTACACTGTAGGATAAGCACTGGATTGCTAACTGCAAGGTTCAAACCTAATAGCTGATCCTCAGAAACCCTATATAGTGTCACTATGAGTTGGAAACGACTCGATGACACTTAACAGCAACAACAGTAACAACAATGTGATTTTTTAAAACTTTTTGTGAATTTGGGGAAGGTTCACAGAAAAGGTCATCAGTTTTACATTCAGCAATTCATATAAATTGATTTCACCTCATCGGTTACAATCCCCTCAATGTTGCATCACTTATCCTACTTCCTGTATTCCCTGTTTCCTTTCCTCCCTCTTTCCTTTCTTCTAAACTTTGTCCTTGAGTCAATGCCACCCTTTTGATTTCAAATGGTTGATTATTCTAATGTGTGCATACCTCACTATTATTATTGTTCCCCTTATAAAAGTGTCTATTGTTTGACTGGAAATGGAACCATGAGGGTCAGTTCAGCGCCAGACCTTAACGATTATAGGCCATCATCTCAGAGGTTCCACCAATCTCTAGCCAACCACTAAGTGTGATAACTTTTGTGATTTTGAATTTTATTCTACATTTTCTCCCACTCTACTTGTTGTTAGGTGCCATCAAGCCAATACCGACTCATAGCGACCCTATGCACAACAGAATGAAACACTGCCCGGTCCTGGGTCAATCTCACAGTTGTTGCCACACTTGAGCCCATTGATGCTTCCATTTTGCCAATCCATCTCAATAGGGGGCTTCCTCTTTTTCTCTGCCCCTCCACCTCACCAAACATGATATCCTTCTCCAGTGACTGGTCCCTCCTGACAATATGTCTGAAGTATGAGAGACGGAGTCTGGCCATCCTGGCCTCCAAGGAGCACTCTGGCTGCACTTCTTCCAACACAGAACTGTTTGTTCTTTTGGTAGCCCATGGCACTTGCAATATTCTCCTCCAACACCATAACTCAAAAGCATCAATTCTTTTATGGTCTTTCTTGTTCACTGTCCAGCTTTTGCATGCATATAAGGTTATTGAAAATACCATGGCTTGGGTCAGGCGCATCTTAGTCCTCAAGCTGACATCTCTGCTCTTCAACACTTTAAAAAGGTCTTGTGCAGCAGATTTGCCTAATGCAAGACTTAGTTTGATTTCTTGACTGCTGCTTCTATGAGTGTTGATAGTTGATCCAAGAAGAATGAAGTCCTTGACAACTTCAGTCTTTTCTCCGTTGATAAGTATGTTGTTTATTGGTCCAATGGTAAGGATTTCTTGACATTAAGATGCAATCCATACAGAAGGCTGTGATCTTTGATCTTCATCAGTAATTATTTTAAGTCCTCTTCATTTTCAGCAAGCAAGGTTGTATCATCTGCATATCGCAGGTTGTTAATGAGTCTTCTTCCAATCCTGATGCCACGTTTTTCTTCATATAACCCAGCTCCTCAGATTATTTGCTCAGCATACAGGTTGAATAAGTGTGGTGAAAGAATACAACCCTGTTGCACACCTTTCTTAATTTTAAACCATTGAGTGTTCCCATGTTCTGTTCAAACAACTGCCTCTTGGTCCATGTACAGATTCCTCATGAGCACAATTAAGTGTTCCGGAATACTCATACTTCACAGTGTTGCCCATAGCTTGTCATGATCCACACAATCGAAAGCCTTTGCAGAGTTGATAAAGCAAGATAAACATCTTTCTGGTATTCTCTACTTTCAATCAAGATCCATTGGACACCAGCAATGATATCCCACTCTACTAGGACCTTCTAATGTAATCTCTTTCATAGCAGTTGGTAGTTCTTTTGGTCTCAGAGTCATGGAAACTGATGTTCTTGTGACCCATTAGTCCATTAGACACATTGTTTCCATGTTGTCTTCAATTTTCATCACTCTTTTTTCCTCTGGACAGGGAGAGACCAATAATTTGAGCTTAGATGACTGCTAGCAAACTTTTAAGACTCCAATTGCTACTCACCAAAGTAGGATGTACAACACTGCCATCATATGTGAGAATGTCAAGCATGACTGAATGGGAGTTCTGAGTTTCCTGTAGCTGGGTTAGTCATCTAAAAGAAGACAGAAAGTACACTCCAGCAGGCAAGACATTTCCCCAGTTCTGCTCAAAACCCACCAAGTAGTCTCTCACTACCTACCAAATCCAATCTCTGCTCCTTGTGTGACATTTAGAGCCCTAATGACCTACTGTCAACCTTCCAGAATGACCTCCTATTCTCCTCTGTAAGTTCCTCAGCACTTTTCATTTGTCACTCAATTTTGTAAACTACCTTGTACCTTCCCATATCTGTGCTTCTGTTTTTGCTGTCAGCACCTGGTAGGTCTTCAGACTTCTTTCAAGCTGTCAAAATTCTCAAAGATTACTTGATATTACCACCAACTTTGTAAATATTTTCTAAGCATTTATTATTTTGATTTTTAAAAAGTCTTCCAGATATGCCTCTACATACTTTTCCTGTCTCTGTTTTTATTCTCAAAAATCTAGATTTGCTGTACCCATTTTCCAACTGTCCAATCCATCCTTGACCCTTTTGCTCTGATCTCTACTCTTAGAAGTTCAGCCTGGACTGAGCTCTTGAAGGTCTGTTCTCAACCATAAACTGCCACTAATTCCAAGAAAAGGAAAAGAGCACAAGCAAGGCCAGAAAACATTATTTTCTATCAAGAATACTGTGGTCATTCCATTTGGTTCACTTAAGAACTTGAAAAATAATAGGAGATCAGTTTGGGAAGATAGATTAAGAAAAATGGGTATGTATAAAAATTGTGCAATAGGGTAATGATGAATGCTGTCACCATTGTTATATGAACATATCCTTACAGTTGTCTTGACTATCTGATGGGAAGGCATCAACAAAGAGCATAATGAGGAACGGGTGGAGTCAAAGCCTCATGGAAATATCAATTTATAAAAAAACAAACATGTTGCTGGGAAGTCAAATCCAATTCAAGGCAACTCCATGTATGTCAGAGTAGAACTGTGTTCTGTAGGGTTATCGCTGACTGATTTTTCAGAATTAGATCTCTAGGCCTTTCTTTTGAGACCCTTCCGGATAGATTTGAACCTCCAAACTTTTTATTACAGATGGTCTACAACTTCAATCGTATTTGACTTGCAGCAAACAACAAACTTCACTTATTACTGTTCAGTTTTTTGTTTGTTTGTTTTTGTACATCTTATCCTTAATAGTCACTGTGGGTTAATGCGCCAGACTGCAGAGTCGTTTGAACTGCAAGGACGGCGGTTCAAGCTCACCAGTTGCATCTTGGAAACCCTATACAGGGTCACTGTGGGTTGGCACCGATTCGATGGCACTTAACAACAACAACAATCCTTAAGAGTATGTACTATATCTAATGCTGCTGCATGTATATTACATCTGAGATTAACACATATAATGTTATTCTCAGTTGTAATGCTTCCAACTCCTAAAGGCAGTATAAAGATACTGATAATAAGAGACAATAATAGTGAAAAGGCTTTTTGTTTTGTGTTTAAAAGGAGATGTTCAACTCATGTCATAACTGACTTATGACTAAGTAGTTGTTGGAGTGGAATCACATCATAAGTCAGTGACTACTTGGAGCAGCCAAGCATGTTAATTGTTTGCACCACTCAGAGGCTCGAGAAATATCACTGAGTATGGTTTAATGAGGTGGTGCAAGCATTTAAATGCTCAACTACTAACTGAAGGAGTTCTGGTAGCGTAGTGGTTATGAATCGGGCTGTGCACTGCAAGGTTAGCAGTTCGAAACTATCAGCTGTTCCATAGGGGAAAGATGAGGCGTTCTTCTCCTGTAAAGATTTACAGCCTTGGAAACCCTATACAGGGTCTCTATGAGTTGGAACTGACTCCACTGCACACAGCCACCACCACTAACTGAAACATTGCTGATTCAGACGCATGCAGCAGCATCTCAGAAGTAAGGCTTGGTGATCTGTGTCAGAAAGGACACCGTCTTGAAAAGGCTATGAAACTGTCATCTGGGGAGTAGAGAGGCTGTTCCTCAGAAGCTGTATGTGTTGTTCAGGAGTTAGCTTGTATTTATAATAAGTCAATAAACAAAATATCAAAGTGGATATCAAACAGGTTCCAAATTCAGTAAGAAAACTATTTTCACAAAGGCATATAGCAAATCAACTATTTTAATCAATTGATAGTTTTAATCAATCAACTTTACATTATTGTTGTTAAGTGCTATCAAGTAGGTTCTGACTCATAGTAACCCTGTATAGGGTTTCAGAGGTTTGAATTACCAACCTTAGTGTTGTTGTTGTTGTTAAGTGCCATCGAGTCAGTTCTGACTCATAGTGACCCTGTATAGGGTTTCTGAGGAGCACTTGGTGGGTTTGAATTGCCAACTTTGTGATTCATAGTCCAGTGCTGATCCTGCAATGTGACACCAGAAGTCCTGGGACTTTATATTGTTGTGTTGTTAAGTGCTGTCGAGTTGGTTCCAGCCCATAGCAACACTGCATAGGGTTTCCAAGGAGCAGCTGGTGAGCTTGAACCACCAACCTTGTGGTTCAAACTAATTTTGCAGTCTAGCACATTAGGAGGTTATATAAAATAAATTTACCCCCAAAATACAGTTTTCAGCTGTTTGACAAATAAAAGTTCAGGGTGACATTTTATTTTAAATAGGGTCCCCCTACTAAGGGTGTGGTGCTGTGGGTTAATGCGCTGGACAGCAAAGTCAGTTTGAACTGCAAGGTCGGTGGTTCAAGCTTACCAGTCACTCCTTGGAATCCTATGCAGGCTCTCTATGAGTTGGAACTGACTCAGCAGCACTTAACAGCAACAACAACTAAGAACTACGGTTAGAGATAACAGAGTGAATGGAGTCCTGGTATGGCAGACCGTTCCACCTCTCTGGGCCTCAGTTGTTTTAAAGGGAGTTGTCTAATGGGTGGAGAAGGAGGAGAGAGGAACACAGAGGACACTATGACATATGCTAACCCTAATATTCACGGCACTGTTAAATTATCATCATATTGCTCTGTCGTTTTTGGAATTAGAAACCATTCAGTATCAATTATTTTTCTTTATTCTGTAAGTTTTTTACATACTTGTGGTTTGCTGTAGCTGACACCATCCTTGGTCTCCATACTTGTGGTTTGCTGTAGCTGACACCATCCTTGGTCTCCATGTCTTAAGACACAGAATGTGGTCTGTTGCCCACCCTGTAAATTCCCTTTGTTGCAAAAACAGTTTAGATATGACTCCACCATAATTTACAGACTTCATTGGAAATCAAAGCTTTGATTTGTAAATTATGAGCTTATATATGAATCTTCACATGGTTGACAGTTCAAAACCACCAGTCGCTCCTTGGAAATCCTTTTCAGGGTCGCTATGACTCAGAACCAACTTGACAACATTTAACAGCAACATATGAATCTTATACAGAACAATATGTGTATCTTGACATCAAAATATATGTAAATGATATTTACATGTGATTTTGAAGTGTTTAGGCAGATGTCAGAGGTCCTGATGTGGGCCCATAGGATAAGCACTGGACTGCTACCATGAGATCAGTGGTTCAGACCCACCAACTGTTCCTCAGAAACCCCATACATGATCACTGAGTTGGAACCTATTCAATGGCACTTTTCAACAACCACAATAGGCAGGTCTCAAGGGCATGTTTAAGGTGCAAGTTTGTAGGACGACTTTGGGAACTTTGAGAAAAATATGCTAGTCCAGGATGGAGTCCGGACTCCCTGTTGGGAAAGACAGAGTTCCTGAGTACAGCAGGTGTCGTTTGGATCCTGCTACCTTCTGACTCAACTCCTATGCATTCACTCAGGCAAGAGTGAGGACCAGGAACAGTGAGCTAAACCCTGCAGGAACGGATGCTGGAATGAGGCTGGGGGCAGGAGTCAGCGCCAACGACCCATGTTACTTTGTACAGAGCAGCAGGGAGAGGGAGTCTCTTGATTTCAGTAGAGAAGAAAAGGTGTTTTCTTAATGTGGTGGGGTCTGCTGTTGCGCTGCTCTCTCCAGCCTTAGCAGATCTGTCCCTGCGCAGTGACTTACAGATGGCATAGGTACAGACTGTCAAACAGGGACCCACAATCTGAGCAGTGGAGCACTCTGCAGCTAGGAGACATCGCTGCTCTAGCAGCCATAGAGGAAAAGCCCTGAGTCCCCATCAACTCCAAACATCTCTGATGCCAGTTTTAGACGCCAGTATTAACGTTTGTCTTGATAATACACCCCCGCCCCCACCTCCGTCATGGTTTTTCATTGTTTACGGTTTCTGATTTTGTTTGGTTTTATTTGGTGGGGAGGGGCACCAATTCGAGACAACCTTTCACAGTTTATTTGTACTTTTTACTTTATTTAAAATTTATTTTAAACCTAAACCAATACCAATTGCCCTCAAGTCAACTCAGACTCACTGTGACCTGTGTGTGTCAGAGTAGAACTATTCTCCATAGAGTTTTCAATGGTAGCTTTTTGGGGGCTTTCTTTGAGGCTGGGAGTAGATCCCCAGGCTTTTCTTCTGAAGTATCTCTGAGTGAACTTGAACCTCCAACCAAGCATCCATGTGTGTTGACTGTTTGCACCAACCAGAGTAAAGACACCAGGCAGCATCCTTTGAAGGTGCTTCTCAGGATTTTCACCTATCAACAAAGAGAGCCCATGAGTCTCCATGCCAAGTTCATGCCACAAATAGGAGTTTCTTTGTTTATAGAGAGCCTTACTGTCCTTTTGTTAGTTGACCCTATGCTGGGAACCAGTCCCTGTTCTGATTTCATGGCCAGACTCCATTAAAGCTGAGGTTACCATGACAACAAGCTGCTACACACAACATCCTTTCCCTCATGCTCTGAGGCAGCCATCCCTGATCTTTAGTAAGATCCTTTATAAGGTCCTTAGCGTATTAAACAAAAAGAACCACAAAACCGTCCATCTGCAAAGGAAAAGAGAACACAAGAGGTAAGGAGATCATTCACTGTGATCATCCACTGTGGAGACTGTTTCTGATGACTTATTGCAAAGTACTTTTTTTTTTTTTTTAATGTTTTATTGTGAATTATGTGATAGTTTACAGGGAAGAACATTAGTTTTACATTCATCCCATCGTATATCATTTCATTGCCATAGTTACAATCCCCACCATTCATCATCAACCAACCAAAGGGTATATACTATAAGCCTGCACCCCGGTCATCAACACACAGACCCTCTCCCTCTCTGGATCTAAAATCCCCAGATACTCCATCTCTCCACATCATCATCTCTGCCTCCATCTCTGGTGTCACTACTTCTCTGAGTGTGATCTTGCTCTCCGCTCTTATCCGTTGATGGTCCCAGGGACCTCGGCTCCTAGATTGAAAACTTAATCACTCCCCTCCTTGCTATAAAATGTCTACATTTACGTTTCCAACCATCACAATCAGTCCTGATAACAATTATTCACTATTGTATCACAAGAGACCTATCTGCATTTCATGTCATCAGCCCTGCCTAGA